>NC_133503.1:203485000-203842500 GCF_049354715.1 Callithrix jacchus
GGCACACACTGGAGCTTTGATTGAATGCAGGGCACACACTGCAGCTTTGATTGAATGCAGGGCACACACTGCAGCTTTGATTGAATGCAGGGCACACACTGCAGCTTTGATTGAATGCAGGGCACACACTGCAGCTTTGATTGAATGCAGGGCACACACTGGAGCTTTGATTGAATGCAGGGTACACACTGGAGCTTTGATTGAATGCAGGGTACACACTGAAGCTTTGATTGATTGAATGCAGGGTACACACTGGAGCTTTGATTGAATGCAGGGCACACACTGGAGCTTTGATTGAATGCAGGGCACACACTGGAGCTTTGATTGAATGCAGGGTACACACTGGAGCTTTGATTGAATGCAGGGCACACACTGAAGCTTTGATTGAATGCAGGGCACACACTGGAGCTTTGATTGAATGCAGGGTACACACTGGAGCTTTGATTGAATGCAGGGCATTTTTTTTTCCTTTAAGCTCTTAGGTACATGTGCAGAACCTGCAGGTTTGTTGCATAGGTACACACATGCCATGGTGGTTTGCTGCACCTTTAAACCCATAGCCTAGGTTTCAATCTCTGTATGCAATCGATGTTTGTCCTAATGCTATTGCTCCCCTTGCCCCCCACCTCCTGACAGACCCTGGTGTGTGATGCTCCCTTCTCTGTGTCTGTGTGTTCTCATTGTTCAGCACCCACTTTTGAGTGAGAACACACAGTGACTGGTTTTCTGTTCTTGTGTCAGTTTGCTGAGAATGATGACTTCCAGCTTTATCCATGTCACTGCAAAGAACCTGATCTCATCCTTTTTTATGGCTGCATAGTATTCCATCATGTGTATGTGCCACATTTTCTTTATGCAATCTATCATTGGGGATTTGGGTTGGTTCCAAGTTTTTGCTATTGTAAGTAGTGAATTCAGGGTTCCTTTTTAAACATTTTTCTCTAAGCTTCCAGCAGATGACCAGCTATCTTCTTGCTTTTCCAGGCTAGCAGAGGGGGTCTTCTTTTGTTCCTCAAGCATCTCCACCATGAGAAGCCATCTCACTTCACAAAGTGAGACCCGTGCTGCAGTCTGCCCTCGAAGAAGCAGACACTAGCATGGGTCTCACTGCAGGAAACGTCCGTGTGCAGAAAAGTCAGGAGAGGCGGCCAGGCTGACCGGCACGGAACCAGGATGAAAGGGTCCTCTGAAGGGAGCCTCCAGGGAAGAAGGTGGGGAAAGGGACCCAAGGGAGGCTTGGTTAAGCTTCAGATTGTCTTCCAACTGGGATGAGCTGTCCCAGGAGGCCCAGGTGTCAAACAGAGACAGCTCCTGGGAAGCTTGGTTTCTACACAACTATGCCATGAGTCTTTGATCACATCAGCAACTCCAGGCCTCCCACCCACGCTTCATCTGGAGGCTGTGAGGCCCGTCCTCATGACAGCCCAAAGCCAAGCGAGAGGCCTCTCATGGTGGCTGACCAATCCCAAGCCCAGGGCCCCATTCCAAGGGTTCTCTGAGCCAGCTTTGAGCTCCCTGCTCCGTTCTGACATGCCAGGACTTCCTGTTTTTATCTTTTCTCACTCAGCTGTGTGTGTGCGCATTTACTTATTTGAACTCATATTTCTTGATGACTGTTGGGGAGACAGTTTCGGCTTCTGCGGGGGCCAGCACAGGAGCAAAGTCGTGTTTTTGTTTACAATTGTAGGCAAAGTACGAGGCTTTCAATTTGAACAGTTTCTTGGAATCATTGCCTTGTTCTCGGTGATGCATCTCACCCATCAGTTGACACCAAAAACAATCCACGTGGATCCTGAGCCTCTCTGGAAAAGCTGATTGTTGTGTGTTTATGGCGACAGGGAAGCCTCGCCCATAAGAATCAGGTTTGGTTGTTCCTTCCTGTTATTAACCCATCAGTCCTCTGTGAGGCTCTCCTTCCTTTACACGTATGAACTTCTAAGGATCTGTTTTAACAGACATCTTCCGGAAGTTTCACAGGTATCCTCGTTGTGGTGATGTAGTGAGTTAGCACAGAGCTTTCTGCAGCTGCTGTTCTTCTGGCTCCCATGATTACCACCACGCTCCCTGTGGGGTGGGAAACCGCCGCTTCTCCCCTCGGGGCTTTCCCTCCACCTGCAGCGCCCTCCAGCCCTGGGCACAGGCGACCTGCAGAGCCTCCAGTCCAGTCCCTCCAGTCCTGGCCCATCTGGATCCAGTCCTTTGTTGACATGATTATGAAACGTTTCTTTTTAAAAAAAGATTCCATAAACATCACCCTTCACCTCCCCTAAGTCAGAGAAGAGGAGAAGGAGGCCTGGTGCCAGCAGTGATCCCATGACCCCCAGCTCCACGCTGCTGAGGAAGGCAGAGCTGAGCTCCATGTTGAGATGGGTGGGAGCCACGAGGTCCCTGAGTCCAGAATCGAACCTGAATTTGCCTTGACGCTGCCTCTCCATGTGTGAGGCCAGCACATGCGGTCAGAGCTGTCAATTCCTTGCCATCAAATGCATCTTCCCGGACAGGCTACTTCAGGGCTGCAGCCTCACTGCTCAAGTTAGTCCACCCTTCCCCAGTCTCACCCCGGCATGCTCAGAACCCCCAGCATGTACTTAGCTGATGATAAATATTTGTTAAACTGAAATGAACTCTCTGGAAACAAAATTATTTGAACATGATTAGCTAGTTTTTTGATGACTTAAGGTCATGATTGTGAACCATAATTACTGTATTTTGTTGTACTGAAGAGGTGCCTTGAGGAACTATTAATCCAGCTGGGTTACCCCCAGTAGCTATTCCTTTGCTGTCGGTCTTTTCTCTTTCCTCTCCTCAAGGACATCTGGCTTTTGCCACAGCTTCTCTGACACCACGCCTGCTACATCTCCCCACCCTGCCACTCACGGTAACTCAACGTCAGGACGGGCACAGAGGCCACAGCCCTGCCGGAGAGACGGGCCCCTCCAGTTCCATCAGTGCGCCAGTCTCCCTCATGGTACAGTGTCCTCTCGTTGTGTCTCCAGAGTGTCAGAGACTGACACTCCCAAAGAGGGGAGCACACAAAGGATCCCAGCGCCGGGCCCCCCACACCTCGGTATCTCCTGCTGACCTGCCATCTGTGGCCGGATGTCAGAATGTCCAGACCACTGGAAGGTCTGACCCCTGGAAGCGGGGGAATTACAGTAGCTACTTATCAAGAAGTGATGCCAGGAATGATTCATCCAGCCCTGCCCAGGAGTGAGAGCGGCACCAACAGCTCTGGAGAGCCTGCCATGTTCAGTAAGAAGGAGGCCCCTGGACTCCCACTGCAGCAGAGGCCCCGATTCAGCAGGGCCGGCTCCCAGGGTTGCTGCGGCCTTAGTAGCCTCTGCAGTGCCCCGCCCACAGCGCAGAGGTGGGCTCTGCGGTCACCAAGCTGGCGCTGGTCTGGCCATGCTCACACCCACTGCCTGGACCCTCCCTGCTCTTGTCTGCCCTCCCCAGCTCCTTCACCCACTGGCCAATGGTTCTTGGTGCCCACGCCATGGCAGGCACAGGCAGATGCTGGCAGGGGAGTGGGAGGCGGGGGACCAGGGTGTTCCTCCTCTTCCTTTGGCTGCACCTACATCAGCATGTGCCACGTCTGAGGTTCCTCTAGCTGCAGATGGTCCCCCTTTGTGAGGTCCCTGGGTCCAGCCTTCCTCAGCCCCAGCAGCCCTGTGCCTGGCAGCACCCCCACCTCAGTTCCTCTTCCCGGAAGCACTAAGTGGGCTGCTGCTGTCACCCTCTCCATTGCTGAAAACATTGCCTTTTCAGTTCTCCCAGCACCTCTGTAACCCTTTATCCCCTCAACTGGCTTGGGTTGTTTTCTTGTCTGGGCTGAGATGAACGCATAGCTTTTGAACAACCTGCTGAACTGGGAATCTGTGGTTTGGAGCCATAATGGCTCCTCCATTCATGGGGGTTCAGCTAAAGCCAGGGAAATGGAAGATCAGTTCCTTCCTGCCACTGCTGTGAGTTGGTTTTTGGTTTTTAATCTCTTCATCAAGGATCATATCAAAAAGTTGTCATCTTGCAAAAAGACCTAAAATCCACTTATTTCGCAAGTACAGTTGCACTGAATCAGCAGTCAGTGTAGACGAGCTGGGCCCTCACCTACAGCAGTGTTCATGGTGCCTGCCCAGGAGGTGTCAATGCACACATGGGAGGCGTACAGTGTGATGGGTGTTGCTGGCAAGGCAGGGAAGGACACACACAGGCTGATGAGGCAGCGTGGAGCTCCAGGGCCAGCCGCTGCACTGCACCCTTCAGCTGGGCTCAGAGCCAAGCGGGGGTCACGGCTGTGGCTGCAGGGGAGCATTAGGGAGCTCTGCTGGCATGACTGAAATTTGGAAACTCACATTTTGACACTGGAGAAAAAGTCAGGATCCAACCCGGAATGTTTAGGCTGGAGCCTTGACAAGGCGGGTGTCTGTACCCAACAGTTCCTTTTCACTGGATTATCAGTGTCTGATTCTATACCAAGGCAGCTGCTTTGATGTGTAGGCAACTGAAGAGATAAAATCAACATCTTCATCCTGTACTTATGTAATGGCATAATCTCATGTTTGCCTTATTAATGAAAATAGCCTAAAAAGATTAATAATGAAAAGGAAAGAATGGAAGACATTTCCAATCCTTTGGGAAAAATTTCCCCACAGTAGATAGCGTGTGTTTGTAAATTGCTGCACCAGAGGCCATGCCTGTGTGCATGTGAATTGGCCAGTGTTTGAGGTGGTCCCAATGGGCAGATAATGGAAGAAGAGTAGATCTATGTATATGGTCAGTGATGATGCCCTTTTCCGTGAGTGTATAGCTCTAAATACAGCCGTACAAGTGTTGATTAAAACTTAGCTGCTGGGCCAGACGCTGTGATGAGCTGCTGCTCATGCCTATGATCCCAGCCCTTTGGGAGCGGAGGTGGGCAGATCACTAGGTCAGGAGTTCAAGACCAGTCTGGCCAACATAGTGAAACATCTTTTCTACTAAAATTACAAAAAATTATCCCCGTGTGGTGGTGTGCACCTGTAATCCCAGCTTATCAGGAGGCTGAGGCACAAGAATTGCACGAACCCAGCAAGCAGAGGAGGTTGCAGTGAGCTGAGATCGGACTATTGCACTCTAGCTCGGGCAACAGAGAAAAAAAAATCTCAAAAAAAGAAAAAAGCTGCACAGCTGCCCAAATGGACATGTTCACCTTAAAATAATGACTCTCCATGATTTTAATTCCTGTGAAACAAAAAAAATTCATACTCATATGTAGGAGTGGTTGATCTTCAGTGCCTGTCGAATGAGGAAATGCACGGGGGCAGTGCCTACACATGTTAGGAGAGTGGACCACTTTCCCGTGCACGCCGCCCTTCTGCTCCAAGCTGAGCAGGCTTAGCTCTCCCACGGTTCCGCAATCCTTTCCTTTTTTCTCCCTCTCAGGACTCTACCGCCCCCACTACGGCAATGGCCATTAAAAGCAAGAAATACATCACGTACACACAAATTGTCTTCTTTCTTTCGTGTGACACTTTGCGATTGTTTTCCCATTCTAGTGCTCATCTTGCATGCAAAATAAGCCTTTTGTAAATGACTCAATTCCTTGCGCCCACACCTTCTCAGTTTCTAGGGAAGGCGTCCTGGGCCTGTAGGCCCCTAAACACTCAGGCTTTCGCTGAAGCTTGCAGAAGCAGCTTGGAGCACAGCTGTGCCACGTGAACCCCTCATCTGTGGGTGGACGTGGCTGCAGAGGGGCCTGTAGATGCTGGGCCACTGCTCGAAACCCACGCACTTCCCTGAGAGTCTGAAGCTGTGAGCGTCGCTGCCTGTAGGGTGCTGAGACTTCAGTCTTAAAGTTTCTGAAGTCTCCATAGCAGCCAGAGCACATGCAGTCTCCGTTTCTGCAACGACTCAGTTAAAGCCAACGTTTCGACCGACTGAGTCTTCCCAGACAGCATTACAGCCAGTCACATTTCTTAATCAGAGATATCTAATCAGGCCACACGTGTGGCACCTGAGGTGACTTCCTCTTCTGCTGAAATTTAATTCTAGTTAACAAATATGAATGACTGGCGCTCACACTCTACACTAATATAAGCAGGGAGGTTGGGAGAGGCGCCCTTCAGGAAGGGACAGGGTCAGCAGGAGAAGGCTTACGGGCTGGTGGCGTGGGAAGGGGTCTGGAAGGTGGGCCCTGGAGGGTGTGGGTGTCTCCCTGATGGGAAAGAGTGATGGGACCCTTACAGGCTTTCAGCGGGTGGGTTTCGAACCCTCTGCCATCATTCCAGAGCCAGGAATTAGAGGCCCTCCCCCTAGCCTCATTCAGAGCCCCCCTGACCTAGGCCCAGAATGCCCCAGTCCGTTTGAAACAGGAGGAGAGAACCGGCATGACTCTGTGGGGAGCAGCAGGTGACCTCACAGTCCCGGACACAGCCACATTCCAGCTCATAGGGCTGGGGATGTCGATTAGGAACAGCCCACTGTAGCGTCTCACAACAAAACACAAAATGGATTTTGAGTCGGGATGACTGACCCACAGTTTCATAAGGAATTGTGCTAGACTGGCTTGAATTCAATTCCAATTTCTTTCATTCCAACAGAGTTTCATGGAATAAAACTCTCCCCATAGACCGACCTGAAGCATATAAAGTTCAAAGAACCTGCTTCCCACCTTCCTGGAGGCTACTGTTCGCTCAGAGAAACGGGAAGGCGCTGTAAGGTCATCCCAGTGCTGGAAAACAAGGCTCAGCTGTGTTTCACATTTATCCTGTAGGACTTTTAATAGCAAAAAGCGTTCTCCGGCTTCAATTAACTTGTAATCTTGTAGATGCTATCTTACTTTTGTCCAAGGAACTACATGACGGAAACACGACTCACGAGGGCATCTGATGAGTTTGGTGTGGAATAACGTAACATGTCAGGCTCCAGCACCAGGTAAGGTTTTTTTCCTTACGGGAGGGCGGAAATCGAATAAACGAGTTAAACGTGAAGGAACGATGATCTAGAACACGCGCCTGCATCTCGATGTTGGCCACGCTGGCAGGAGATCCCACGTTACCGGGGTTTCGCGGGGCAGCGCACAGCTGGAGCCCGAGCTATCGGGCGGTCGGAAGCCCGCACGGCCCTGGAAGGCGGACGAGTTCTTTTTCTTCTGGTGAGGAGCGCACAGCCATTTGTAGGGCTCTAGTAGAGACGTAGCGACGGCATCTGCTGTGTGCCCCGAGATGGTGTTTCACGCGGTTTAGATTACGGAGCTTAAATTAGCATGTGCGATAAGAGACGCGGCATCTTTTCTTGTCATCAGGACGGCCTGTGCTGGCCGCGGAGGCCGGGACGGTGACCTCCACACTGGCTGCCGGCGGTAAGGCGAGTCGCTGCTGGAAATTATTTATCACCCGAGCGGGTCATTCCGTTTCAGCCTCCGAGGCCTGCGCATCTAATTGACTCAGCAATAATGGCCTGTGAACTTTTGATCCAATTAATTGTTAATGAGGGGTTTGATTAGAAAATAAAAGGCCTATTAGGTGAGCTGGTTCTCTCTCTTTTCTGACAGCAGAGGTCCGCAGCTCCAAAAAGGAAAAAGGAAGTGTTGGTTGCCTTCCTCCCTTTTCAACAAGCCACCTGTTCTTTGATGTTAAGTAAAGTTAACTCCGAAGTCTGGACATCCTTGAAAACTCACATGTAAACATAGACACGCAGTGTGTATTTTTGAAGTGTGCTTATAAACGCGTTTTTATCATCATGATTCTCACAGGTCTTAGGATGCTTGCCCTGCGTGAATGCAATTTAGGATTTCGCTGGCTCAGTGCAAACTGCAGAGGAAACCAGTTTCAGCTTATGCAACCGATTTTCTATTGGTTTTTTTCAAAAATGCAATAGGATTTATGTTTTTCCAGTCACTGAAGTACTATATGCTCATTGCAATGAGTAATTAAAGTACTATATGCTCATTTTTAAAAAGTGAAAATCACTCGTGGTTCTGCCTCTGAGAGGTAACTACTGCTTACATAGCGTGGACCCCTGGGCCCAGCTTCTGCCCTGGGCAGCCCCACAGAGCCCGTCTTGCCGTGACCTGCTTCAGTGGCTCCAGAGCTGGACACAGCAGAGCCTGCTGCACAGTCCCGAAGCAGCCTGCACGTGTTTGTGTAAATGCCGATGTGGAATTGAGTGTCTGTGTAATGCTATAAGTGTGCTTATATTGTTTAGAACTAGTTTTCAATATAGTGCAAATGCCAATGGCTTTCCTAAAGAGATAGCATTGTGTTCCGAGATCTCAACAAAGAATGTCAGGCCTTGGCACGTCTGTACGGCTGTCCTTAGTTGTCAGGTAGAAATGGATTCTCTGGTAGTTGAGTGAGTTGTGGGTCAGAGTGGATGGCAATGTGGAGGCCCAGCATGGCAAGGGCTTCTGTTCTGCTCGGTCTGTGGCGGTGGCAGGGACAGGCAGGGGCACCTCACGAGAGCCACGCTGCACTCTGATGCTGTGCACCGTGTGACAGGAAGTACACCGGAGAGGCTCTGCTGCCATCTCACCGTTAGGGCTCAGTAGGGGCTGTGCTAATACATGCTTGAGAGTGAAGACCTCAAGTGGTCGTCACTCCAGCTCTTCAGCGTTCTTCATTCTGGTCCCTGACTCATGCAGCATGCGACCTTGAGTGAGTCTCCCACTCCCTGGGCCCCCACACCCCTTCTCCATATGCAGCACGGGGAATAAGGTGAGTCTCAGCACCTGCCTGACACTGGAACGTGAAAAGCACTCTGCAGATCAGAGCATGAACTCTGTCGTTCTGACGTACAATGCCATCTGCGGTCACAGAAATCAGAGTTGCAAGTTTCTGTGATTTCGTTTAGTCAAATAACCTAGTTCCTAAAAGTCAGACAAGATCAGCTGTGGTGATAACACAGGAGGCAGGGCAGGGGGCGAGCCTCAGCACAGGAGAAGCTGCAGGTGTGGCTGGCCTGAGTGGGGTATTGGCGGGAGGAGCTCCACAGAGCTCCAATCAGCAGCTGGAGGGTGATGGCATTGACTCACGCTCCACACCCAGCCCTGTGGCATCAGCATCGGGTGATAGGTTTTGCGTATTTCAGCAGAGTGTTTTCATCCTCAGTTACCCCTGGCTCCAGGTTGTCTAAGGCTGATAGATGCTATGCTGGACTGGCCCAGCTCACGGCCTCCATCCACCAGGAGAGGAGCAGCCCTATGTGTTTTCAGAGCTAGACCCAGAAAAGATGGCCACCTGGCATGAGGGAACTGTTTTCAGAGAAGTGTGTGTGGGGAGGAAGTGTGTGCAGGAATAAGCAAAGGGGCAGGTGTGAGGGAAGAGGTGCATGAGGAAGACACATCCAGGTGGGGCTGGGGCCAGGCTTGGTCCAGCAAGGGCAAAGGACTTCCAGGAGAAGCCGGGCTCTTGGCCACAGCCTGTGGTGGGGGCACCAGGACAGCGGATGGGTGCATCAGGGGCACAGCTTCTGCAATGTCCATGGTGCCTGCTCATGATCTGGTGGCCCCTGCCAGGGTGTGGAGTTGCAGAAAGAGCTGGGGGACAGGGAGTGGCCCAATGCCACAGAGGCCAGTTTTTCGGAAACAATGTGAATGGTCAGGAGGCGACTCTGGAGAAGATGCAGGCATCTCACTCCCAGTGACCTGATGGTGACTTTGCTTCCTGGTGGGCACCGGTGTGCACTCTAGATGGGGCATAGCAGCCCAAGTCCTCCACGGGGAGCCAGGAGCCTGCTCACTTGGCCACACCTGTGCCCCTCATACTCCTACGTGCCCTCGGAAGAGGAGAAAGGGAGGGCCCCACTCCTATTCTCCTCTGATGCTTACCACTACCCCTGCCATCCAAAACACACAACATGTCTCTATAAGACCACTCATTTTTTAGCCCCGAACATGTTCTGTTTTCCCCTATTTTCTTCTATCTTGTGTTTCTCTCTTGTTCTATAAGCTTCTAGAAGGCCAAAAGCATAGTGTTTTGGCACAGTCCTTGTTGCCAGGATGTGAGATGCATGACTGAGTCACCAAACAGCTGAAGAGCAGTAGAAGCTACGCTTCTTCAACACCAGAGCAAGCAACTGGGAGAGACTTCAGTCGCGGCAAGCATGCTGAAACTTCTGCGCAAAAGCAGAAGTCGTTTCCGATGTTCATATGTTTGTACTGAACCTTCAAACACAGTTTAAAAAGCAGAGTGAGAACGGAAGGTGAATGGGCACATTGGCGTGTTGGTGTTCAGTTCCATACAACTAGAAGCAGTTCTGACCCAAAGCTGTGGACACCAGTTCTCCATGGGAATCGCCCCGTCAGTGTCACTGCGTTTGTCACATTCTGCACGGGGAATCATTTGGAAGGCATGGAACACAGCAAAGAATGAAAATTTGAAGTTAAAACTTGAAAAAATATGTATATTAAAAATTAAGTTCTATCTGAATCATGATTCCATGTGAACAAAGAAGAAGCTCTTGAATCAAGAGAAATAATTTGCCTAATGGCAAATATAACTGTGGAGCTGATAATAAATTAATGAGAGGAATGGAGAAAATAATGCGGAGACTAATTATTTCCTCATACAAAGATTGTATCTCAAACTATGTCTACCTGATACCAGGAGAAGTGCAGACCTAGTAAATATCATGTTATTTGATCAAGAAGAGTCAACTCGATTATTTCAAGCCAAACAGTTTAACTCTGAGAGCATAATTACTTGAATTAGTTATCTACATTGAATAAATTACACAGTTAATTGTTACATTTTTACTTCATTTTCTCTTATGGCAGCTTTAGATGAGATAATAGAAATCTGTTACTTCCTGAAACATGCAAATCATTTCTCTTTACCCCCAAAGGCTCATTTGTCACCATAAAATTTTCAGGCCAGAATTTCACATCCATGATGGCCTAACTGATACTGGAGCAGGCTTCCCCTTGTGAACAGCTGTAAAAATGGACAGACGAGAGGAGACAGTAGTGTTCAGCCAGTGTCCAGGAAGGAGAAGAAGGTAAAATGAGGATGTGAACTCCACGGCCACCCAGCTCTCATGTGGGACGGTCCACAGCTGGACAGTGTGCTGATTTTTTGCAAAGTAAGATGATCCCACTGAACTGAGGAGGCAGAGGTCAGAGTTTAAGACCCCAAGACCAGTGTGAAACTGTGGGATGAGGAAGTGAGACAAGAGACCTTTGTAGTGAGGGATCTCAGAATTCCACAAGGAGATCCCTGGTAAGTTCAGGGCTAGAAGCTGGGCTGCACACACGTGGGGCAAGAACTTCTGAGGCTTGAGGCACAGCAGCTGCTACAGACCTGAGATGAGACAGGAGATGCTGGAGATGGGTCAGTGATGGCTAAGTGTGGATCCAGGCTGCGTTTGGAGCTCCAGCCCTGCCGGAGTGGGATGGTCCCTGAAGACCTTGCTTATACCCCTGACGTCCAGCAGACACATCCGAGGCTGAGCTCAGCAGCAAGGAGCATCAACCAGAGCAAGGAATGTTCTAGATCTACCCTAACAAAGTGCAAAACCAAGTCTGCCAAGTTAAATGAAATTAGCCAGCTATTTACTGCCTGCAAAAGTAAGAATCATAATCTTTCAGGGAAAGAAAATGAAGGCCAACATTTCTAAAGCATACTATGCATTCTGACCTCATTATTCCTTAAAAAATGATCAAGGCATAAAGAGAAAGAAAAATGGCAGTAGTCGCCACAGAACTGAGGGCTGCAGACATAGACATGTGTGTGTGCATACACGACACTCTCATGAAGTGAAGAACAATATGGCTGTCATTAAATCATGAAGGACCTGAGTAGGGAATAAACAACACAAAAAATCCAAAGAATATTTTTAGAGGTGAAAAAATAGCCAATAAAATCCAGTGGATGCTCTTAGTAGAGTGTAGATGATGAGGGGCAAATAAAATCCAGTAGATGCTCTTAGTAGATTGTAGATGATGAGGGAGAAAACGTTTTACTCGAAGGCAGAAAAGTAGAAACTGTCCAATCTTAAAATGAGACAGGAAATGATTGGAGAAAATTAAACGGAGCCACAGGATTTGCATGAAATGATTACATGACCTCACAGTCAGTGAACGGGAATACCCGAAGGGACAGAAAGCGAGTTTGGGGTAGGAAAAAATACATTTGAGAAAAAGTTACTAAACCTTCCTGAATTTGATTTTGATTTATAAGACACTTACTAACAGATCCAAGAATATCAGTGAGTCCTGTGTTTGTGTGTGTGTGTGTGTGTGTGTGTGTGTGTAGCAGGGTTGTGGGAGAAAGATAGAGAGATGCAGAGAGAGATAGAGAGACAGAGGAATAGAACATGAAAATATATCACAGCCAAACAGCCCAAAACAAAGATAAAATGACAGTCTTGAAGGCAGTCAAGAAGCAAAATGAAACACAACAGCCGAAGACATGCAGAGAACAAGGATGAGAATATCACCAATTTCTCTTCAGAAACAATGGAGACCAGCTGACAATGGAAGAGCATCTTTACAGTGCTCAAAGTGAGAGGAAAAGAAAGCCCATATTCAGAAATAAAAATAAGAGTGAAATAAAGACATTTTAAGATTTAAACATCTGGGAATATTTGTTACACTATAAGAAATGTAAAAGATGTTCTTGAGGCTGAAGGGAAATTATATACAATGGAGACTTGAATGTACAGGAAACAATATATTGAAAGTGGAATCCAGAGATAAATATAAAACAATTTGTTTTCTTTCTTTCATAATCTATTTAAAATGTGACCGACTTTTGCCAGAGTGAAAAACAATAGCACTGCATGATGGGGATTTTATCTCTGCAGAATATATATATATGTCATATATAATTTATATATAATAAGTTATAGCTTATATGTAAGAAGTTGAGGATGCTTATTATTGGCCTTAGATTATTGCCAATAATAATAGTGAATAATTATAGATTTAAAGCTAAAAGGTGACATCAAAAGGAATACTGCTTTACTAGTTCCAGCAAAATGGCCATAGAACAGCAGAACTAAAGAGCAAAGGCACAAATGATGACTGAGGCTCAAGTGGTGGATTTAACATAATCATATCAAGTCCAGTGAAATCAGATGGACTCGTTATGAATAATTAATGGTGGATTTAACATAATCATATCAAGTCCAGTGAAATCAGATGGACTCGTTATGAGTAATTAATGGTGGATTTAACATAATCATATCAAGTCCAGTGAAATCAGATGGACTCGTTATGAATAATTAATGGTGGATTTAACATAATCATATCAAGTCCAGTGAAATCAGATGGACTCGTTATGAATAATTAATGGTGGATTTAACATAATCATATCAAGTCCAGTGAAATCAGATGGACTCGTTATGAATAATTAATGGTGGATTTAACATAATCATATCAAGTCCAGTGAAATCAGATGGACTCATTATGAATAATTAATGGTGGATTTAACATAATCATATCAAGTCCAGTGAAATCAGATGGACTCGTTATGAATAATTAATGGTGGATTTAACATAATCATATCAAGTCCAGTGAAATCAGATGGACTCGTTATGAATAATTAATGGTGGATTTAACATAATCATATCAAGTCCAGTGAAATCAGATGGACTCATTATGAATAATTAATGGTGGATTTAACATAATCATATCAAGTCCAGTGAAATCAGATGGACTCATTATGAATAATTAATGGTGGATTTAACATAATCATATCAAGTCCAGTGAAATCAGATGGACTCGTGATGAATAATTAATGGTGGATTTAACATAATCATATCAAGTCCAGTGAAATCAGATGGACTCGTGATGAATAATTAATGGTGGATTTAACATAATCATATCAAGTCCAGTGAAATCAGATGGACTCGTGATGAATAATTAATGGTGGATTTAACATAATCATATCAAGTCCAGTGAAATCAGATGGACTCGTTATGAATAATTAATGGTGGATTTAACATAATCATATCAAGTCCAGTGAAATCAGATGGACTCGTTATGAATAATTATAAGACAGATTTTACAGGACTGGCAAAGACAGATCTGACTAAATTCTGTCTACAAGTGATATGTTTTAAGTAGAAAGACAATCACTGAAAGTACGAGGATGAGATGGAGATGGCATGCAAAAATTAACATGGGAAAGTTGATTTGGTTGTACGGATACATAACAAAATAATAAACGGGATGTCTCCAACTTTAAAATGTTAAGATCTTCAAAGGACAGCCAGGCGTGGTGATGCATGCCTGTAGTCCCAGCTACTTGGGGGGCTGCGGAGAAAGGAGGGAGGACTGCTTGAGCCCGGGTGGAGCGAGCTGTAAGGCTTCACTGCACTCCAAATTCAGTGATGAAGCAAAGCCCTGTCTCAAAAAAAAAAAAACGATGTTAAGGACATAAAAAGTGGGAGAAATCGTACATACAGTCTGGGAGAAACAGTCACAACACGTGTGTATGAAAAAAGACTTGTGCCCAGAATTTCCACATATTTATTTAGATGTCTATACACACATATATTTGTACAATACTGCCTGTAGGCATATACATACATATTTATATAATGCATACATTTGTGTAATATGCATGTATCTACATATATGTACATAAATGTATACAAATGAACACTAATAAAAATTTTGAAACAAGATAAACATCTTAATAAAAATGGGTGAGCTATTTCAAGTCATTTTGCAAACAAAGAAAACATGTAAGTGACCAAGGAGCATATGAAATATGCTCAGCAGAAAGTCGTCACATATATTCACAGTAAATTCACAATGATCCCTAATGCCGCCGAAGTTTAAAAGATTAGTGCAAAATGTTGAAGTGGACAGAGCTAGTGGAAGTCTGATACCTGCTGGTAAAAGAGTAAACCGTTATAACCATTTTGCACAACAATTATAAAGTCAAGCATACATCTACTTTACACTTACCGTATGACCTGCTTCTAAATATTTACCTAGAAGAAATAAAAAGTTATGCCCATAAAAAATAACTTGTAAAAATATCTTCAAAGCAGCTTTGTCCATAATAGCCGCAAACTGAAAACGACACTCTTGTCTGTCAGTCGATGGATAGATAAACAAATTTCAGGGCATTGGTGCAACAGAAGAATGTTCAGCTATTTGTAATTCATAAAACAATGTAATTGTAATAAAATAAAATAAAGATGGAATACAACAATGTAATTCGATAAATTCAATGTAATTCAATAAAACAATAGTAATTCATAAAACAGTGAATTACTAGCACACACAGCATAGATGAACCTCACAGGCTTTATGTTGAGCAAAATAGCCCAGGCACAGGAAGAAAATATAATGCAGTCCCATTTATATGAAATTCTATAACAAGCAAAATCAATCTGGACTACTGGAAATCCGATCAGTGCTGACCTGAAGAGGCGTTGTTTGGCGGGGCAGAGACCTGAGAGCTTTCTGGGGCTTAAGAAATGGGCAACATCTTGCTTAAAGTAGTTACTCAGATGTGCATGTCTATTAAAAGTCATCATACTGTAAGCTTCAAATGTGTAACATTTTTGTATGTTAATTACACCCCAATAAAGCAGATTAAAAGCTAGTTAGCCCAAGTGAGGGTTCACAAAGCCATCTGAGCTCTCTTTGTGGTACTCTCCGCAATCACAGTGCTGTCCCATGTCAGACTTGGGGTTGAGGAGATGGTCAAGCATGCAGCACCCCCAGGGAAGCAGCAGAGCAGGGCAGAAGATGAGCTGCAGGCTACCTGGTGCACTCACATCTGAATGCCTGTGGTTGCGTCTCAGGAAGGTGGAGATCAAGGGCTAATCAATTCTTACGGCATCAGCAGCTTCCATCCGGCTCTCCCCTCTGCCAACTTGCTAATTGTATTGAGAATAGACCTATTGTTTGGGAAATCTGACAAGTAAAATTCTTTCATCCAAGACTGCTCATCCATGGCCGTGCTTCCTAACTCAAATGGTGTAAGACAGCGTAAATGCTCACGGTTGGTCACCAACGAGTGGGCACTGTGGACTCCTTACTTTGAAATTTCTTTACTGTCCTTCGGGATACAATTTTCTTGTAGTTAATTTTCTCGTAGTTACTGAAAACATCAAGCATTCATGCTATCTACAATTTTAACCAATTATGCTTCTGATTTATTGCTTAAAGGGGTGGGTATTATCTATAAAAATTTTGTCAACTTCATTCACAGTTTATGTCATCTGTAGTTTACGAGCTTCCTAACCTTAGAAGCACTGCTAATTTTGCTTTTTTATTTTCTTCCCAGGCCCATAGAGTCTAATGTTTCCGACTTCGTTAGATTATTGTTTTGTCATGAACATTTGTTTTGGCTTTGCCCCAGCTCTTCCATCAGCACGTTACCATCTCACAATTAAAATGTCTAATTTATTTCTCATGCTGCTGATGTTATTGACGTTGGCCAGCACTTTCCGGAAACGGTGCCAAAACCTTCACAGGTACCAAGGTAACAAAACATTTGTCTCCTTCCATTCTTCTGTTTGCATCATACACATAAAATATTTCACCTACAGTCAGATGGAAATCAATTTATCTTAATTTTTTATGAAGAAATTACTTTCCCTTAAATAAAGGTGCTTTTATAATCTCTCATTATCTCATTAAAGAAGGAGGTATGGTTATGAAATGTAATATTGAGATGTTAATTTTAATAAAACAGTAATTTTAAAAGCTCCCTTACAGCTAGAGATAATGCTTTAAGGGAGACTGTTTACCTTCATTGTCTGTTTAGGCTGACATGTCTATAAATTATTAACACGATAAGCAGAATAACTATACCAAAATTTTAAAAAGGTAACTAAAATGTAATTGCTTTGCCTTGCCACTAAAGATTTTCCTTTGCAAAGTTGCATTTATTCCTAATATAAACACTTAAAATTAATGGAAGTGAGTGTCAAATTCATCTCAGGAATGGACAGACCTGAACCTGGCTGGGCCGAGTGCAGCCCGTGGCTGGGTTTGGAAAGCTGGGTGTTTGTGATCGATGAGGCTCTCTCAGCCCGTGAGGTCCCTGGAGCCAGCGATCTGGGTTTCTACCTATCATCACTCACTGAAGCCAGCCTGCCGGCCGGGAGACAAACCCATGTCACCAAAGATGACAGTGCAGCGTTCATCCACAGTCACTTATTCTGAAAATGTCTCCTGGGATCCCGCCAGGCACTGGGCTCCATCCAGCAGTGAAAACGAAAACAGCTAGCCCCTGTCCTCAGGGGAATTTCAGTCTAGAGAGGGAGAAATAATAACCGAGAAATGCCGTAAGAGGCAACGACCAGGGCAGCGTTGACCTCATCAGCGTCACAAGGTCCTGTGAGCGGAAGAGAAAGCTGCGTGGGTTGGGACTCCGCTTTAGCTTCAGCTCTCAGGAGTCTCGGGGTTGCCAGGGCTCAGCTGGGCAACTGGCAACTGGGGCTTCTCACGCTGTTGCAGTCAGATGTTGACAGGGCTGGACTCACCTGAGCCTCAGCCATGCTGGAGACCCAAGATGGTGCACTGGCACAGCTGCCAGTGAATCCTGGTCATAGCCTGGCTGCTCAGAAGTCAGCCAGAGCCTGCAGTGTGGCCGCTCTGTTGCTTGTGCATCTCAGGAGACAGTGGCTGGCATCCCAGAGGAAGCGCTCCAGAGCGAGCATCAAGCGTTCCCAAGGGCAAGAAGGAGGAGCGCAGGGTTCTCGAAAGTCTCCTTCAGATTGTCAGTGTCACAGGCTGAGGTGGTTCATCAGAGCAACCCCAGATCCCGCCCAGATGAACGGGGGTCAAAAATCAGCCTCATTTCACCATGGGAGCTGGGAGCTGGGAGCTGGGCAAGATCCTACTGCTGAAGGGCACATGGGATGGAAGAGACTGGTGCAATCAGCTTTGGAAAACACAATTTATCGCCGGTTCTAGGAAAGCTCCTGGGACCCAGTGATGTTCGTGCAGAGACCATCAAGATAATAGGAGGTAAAGCCATTAAACACCGTGTTTATGAGCCGAGGGTCCAAGCACCTTCACACGTACTCCCTCATTTAGTCCTTACAGCCTTCCTAAGAGGTAGCTAATATTTCATGTTAGAGATAAGGAATCTGAGGCAGAAGGCATCAAGCAACTGCTGAGGTCACATCTGCTAAGAGGCTAGAACCGCCCATTTGCTAATACACAGCACGAGATTCATCCCCCGTGATGTCACATAAACTACCGGGCAGGGTTTTCCCAGCTTAGTAGCTCAGGGGTGTTGCATGTACCTGTCCTCAGGTGGGCCTGGACTCGAGTAGGTGAAGATAGGGAGAGCCCAGGGCAGGAGCGAGGGCAGGGGCCTGGCACGAGGGGTCCAGAACAGAGTCCTGCACGTGTGGCAGGGGCTCTGAAGGTAAGTCTGGGAGTTTAGATTTTCTCAGGGAGAAGGAAAACCTCTGAAATATTTTTAGCAAGGGAATTTTCCAGTGACATGTCATCTCCCAAGGTCACTTGGCTTGCTGTTGGAAAATGAATTTCGAGGAAAATGGGACATCAGGGAAAGAAGCCAGCATCCAGGTGAGGCTGCAGCACCTGCTTATGGGGGAAGACTGAGGGTGGACGAAGGCAGAGCCCGCAGAGACAAAGCAACGATGTGTTTGGAGGAACACAGGATGGAGAGACCGCATGGGCACGGAGGTGCGCCAGGGCCTCAGGTTTCTGGAATGAAGGCCATCTTGATGGTGCCCCCTGTTTCTGATAAAGGAACTAACACTGTGGAAGGAGCAGATCTGGGGAGAAAACCAAGAGAATGTTGGTCCACTTTCCTGCCTCACTCTATTGAGAGTTTTCCTTGAAGACAGAGCAAAATTGTTAGCACACCCACAAATGGACTATTCTACGTGTTTTGAGCTTATGTGCTCAGGCAAACCTCTCCAGGTGTTGATGTCTCAAATCTTGGAAAACAGGATCAAAACGAGTCACCTTTTGGCTTGGGAAGGGGGCAGATTTCAGATGACATGGAGCCTGATATCACTGGCACCAGGAGCGTCTCCAGGGTGTTGTCCATGAAGACCCCCAGTCTCTTTTTGGGCATGTCACGTAAATTAGCACACAGACAGTCAGGTGGGGTGGAAAAGAGAGAAAAGTGTGGCTGACGTGAAGTGAGAGGGGCTGGAGAAATGGGGGCCATCAGAAATGGAGGTACAGGTAAAGGGGCTGGAGAAGTGGGGGCCATCAGAAATGGAGGTA
Organism: Callithrix jacchus; assembly: GCF_049354715.1. Classification (NCBI taxonomy): domain Eukaryota; kingdom Metazoa; phylum Chordata; class Mammalia; order Primates; family Cebidae; genus Callithrix; species Callithrix jacchus. The sequence continues at coordinate 203,504,160 of NC_133503.1, forward strand.
CAGGTAAAGGGGCTGGAGAAGTGGGGGCCATCAGAAATGGAGGTACAGGTAAAGGGGCTGGAGAAATGGGGGCCATCAGAAATGGAGGTACAGGTAAAGGGGCTGGAGAAGTGGGGGCCATCAGAAATGGAGGTACAGGTAAAGGGGCTGGAGAAGTGGGGGCCATCAGAAATGGAGGTACAGGTAAAGGGGCTGGAGAAGTGGGGGCCATCAGAAATGGAGGTACAGGTAAAGGGGCTGGAGAAGTGGGGGCCATCAGAAATGGAGGTACAGGTAAATTTATCTGTTGCTTTTCCCATGTCAAATTTTTTTTAATAGTGCACCTTTCAGTTCATTAAAACAAAAAGACCACAAAGCAATACCTTAACCCCCTTAAAGTGACAGATGGGGCCTGGCCCCGTGCAAGAGTAGGTGACGTTTTCCAGCTGCCAGGGGAGAGGACCAGAGCTGTCAGGGCATGAGTTTTTGAGCCATTTTGCAGGGCACCTCTCTAGAGAAGAGACGTCTCATTCTTACAAAAACACGCGTTTCAGGGAGAATCAATTCTGTCGCATTGGCCATTATGTTACTTGGTCCAAGGCCTTGGGGAAAAGGAAATAAAAATCATTTACACTGGGGCTATAGATGGAATTTTCTCTGCAAGAGTGACATCACGTGCAGCTTGAAAGTAGCTCTTTGAGTTCTCACATGGGTCCGATACATTCACGGCATGGACTTTCTTTTAGATCTCGATGCTCAGACAACAGTTACTTATTGGTATTTATTTTGCTCTAAATTAGCTATTTGCTTATTGACCCAAAATAGTTATCATCTCAGCTGGAAATATATTGGAGCTCTGGTTGCCAAACAAATATTCTGCAAAAGAGGAATAAAAGCATATGGGAGGAAAAGCCTACGAAGCCTGGCCTGCCGGGGCTCTGGAAGGCGTTCTGGCTGGCAGCCATGTGCCCGCTGCACGCCGGCATCCGGGGACGACAGTGATGGATCGAACAGTGGGAAGGTATTAATGACACTCGGCGCTGATGGCTGAGGCACTTCGGCCTCATTTGCATTTCGATTCATCATCTCTGCATTTATCATTATGAAGAGGACGCCAGAGCTAATTAAAGTCTGGGCTAACAGGGCGATGGGGAGGCTGGTGGGCACTAACGCCGAGGAAGACCTGGGAAAGTTTCCAGTAGGAAGGACACCAACCTTACAGCAAACCCAATTAACTTAATTCCTAACGAAACCATGTGAGGCTCTTCCAGTTGGGTAGGCTGGGAGATTTAAAGCACACTTTATAGTTTGTGCTTAAATCCCGAGCTCGGTGCTAACGTGGCTTGGCTGATGTTCTCTTATTCCATCCCCCAGACCCAAAAAAACTCATCTTTGAAAATCCTTACATTGTGAAATATAGAATACACCTTTTCAGTATCCATTTTAAAACCCGAAACGTTGTATTTTTTTGGTTGCATGGCTCTGAAAACTCCTATGTTGATGCTTCAGAATTGAAAGAAAAAATTATCTACAAATGTAATTCAAAGAATAAATTCTGAACCATTTATTCCCTATATTAACTCAAATCACTGATGCATATATTCAGAATAAAATGACACAATTATAATTCAGTTGTAGAATAAATACACCACAAGTTATGATTCCCAACGTCTATTTCTCACTATGTGCAAAATTTCCTTAATGCATTTTCATCTGTGTTTTCCGCCCGCAGTATCCATGACAATAAATGGCATCATTAAAGGAATTTAATTTTTCTTTATGGGTTTTAATTAGACACTGACATTTTGATTCGTCTTTGCCACCGCATAGCAGATCTCCAGCACATTGTTTTGGGGGGTCCAATTCAGTTATTTACTCTGAAGTTGATCCAGGAAACTGAAGACACCCTTTGATACGGTCTGGCTCTATGTCTCCACCCGTGTCTCATCTTGAACTGTGATTTCGATGTGTCGAGGGCGGGGCCTGCTGGGAGGTGATTGGCTCCCCCATGCTGTTCTCTGGAGAGTGACTGAGTTCTCACGAGATGTGATGGTTGAAAGGTGTCAGGCATCTCCCCTTTGTGCTCCCCCCTGCTCCGCCACGGTGGGACGCGCCTGCATCATCCCTGCCTTCCACCGTGACTGTAAGTCTCCTGAAGCCAGTGGAGCTGTGAGTCAAGCCTCTTTTCTATATAAATTACCCTGTCTCGGGTAGTTCTTTAGAGCCATGTGAAAATGGACTAAGACAACTTTGGGAAAAGCTCTCTGTGAAATCGTATTGAAGAGAAATGCAGAAAACTGATCTTGATGTGTCGTAGAACTGGGGCGCCTCTCTGGGAAGTCCTCCCTCTTTTTTGTTGAATGGAAATTGGTGGCCCTATACAGCCCCTGACCCGATGGCACAACAGAAAAAGGCAAGATGAATAGTGGCCGCATATAATGATGTCCATCCTGAAGCATGGCTTAGTCCCAATTTAAGACACAGGTCTTACAAAGGCTCTTCTCCCTCTGGAATGAGAGTGGGTGAAGCATTGCTTGAAAGTAAATGGGAAACTAACCTTTGTGCCCATCTGTACCATTGCTGTGCTAGGGCACACTATGGGTTCTTCGTGGCCACCACGTGTGGGAGTGACTCTCTGCCTTTGTCCTACAGATAAGGCAATCACAGGTTGGGAAGGTCAGCCCTGTCACCTGGGCAGCTGGACAGTGTTGAAAACTGTGGCTCTGCCCCTTCATCCCTGCGTGCCTCTCATGTCCAGCAGTGGAGTTAGGGATTTTTGTCTGCTTCAGCCTGGAGTGTGGGTCCCTCCCCTGGGAAGGAATCCCAAGAGCGCTGGGGCCATGGGAGCCTCATTCATAGTGGGGCTGTCTCTCCGGGCCCTGAGCAGGGGAACAGCACAGATCCTGTGCGTCAAGCACTGGGGAAGGGAGTGACAGGCGAAGGAACGCACACGCTGGGGGCCCTCGCCCAACTTTCACCCCTGCACACTCGGACTGTGCCATGGGGCGGCAGGCTAAGGGGCCATCTGTACCCGACCCTCACTCCTGCTCTGAGACGTTTTGTTTGTTTTTGTTGTTGTTGTTGTTGTTTGTTTGTTTGAGACAACGTATCTCTGCTGCCCAGGCTGGAGTGCAATCGTGGGAATGCGGCTCACTGCAGCCTTGATCTGCTGGGCTTAAGCAGTCTTCCCAGCTAAATCTCCCAAGTATCTGGATGACAGATGCCTGCTACCACACCCGGCTAGTTTTTTATTTCATTTGTAGAGATGGAGGTCTCCCTATGTTGCCCAGGCTGGTTTCAAACTCCTGGGTTCAACTGACCCTGTTGCCTTGCCTTCCAAAGTGTTGGGATTATAGGCATGAGCCACCGTTTCCAGCCTGCCCCTCCCCTCTTAAGCAGCCCCCTGGCTCCCAGCTGGCTTGATTCCTGCCCCTGGAGTGGCCCCTGCTGCCAGCACTCCCTGAAATGAATTGCTGCTCTGCAGAGCTTCCCACGGACCTCTGGAATCACGGCTGGTCCATCCTGCTGGTCCCACCTCTGCCCCCTCCATGAATCCCATCTGCGATGTCCCTGTGGAGGGAATGTGCTCTCTGCAGAGAATGTTACACCCAGAACATGGTAACAAGGACAGGCCATGTGATGCCATCATCAGAAATAGATGTTTAATGAAAAATAATAGTTGGAAATGGATGAAATTAGGCTTTTTATTGTTACCAACTTAATGTTAATCTAGGAAGCTCACCTCCCATTTTCAACATTGTGTTTCTATACTAATTTATTTCACAAATGAACTACATTATTCTGAATTCACAAGTAGGAGCATGTGGAATTAAAATGGTCTGGGCAGAATTAAACTCTTCTGAGCCAGAGGTGAACGCCCAGCACAGAAACGCAGCACGGCATCCACTATCCCACCCTTCATTAAGCCACTAACCTTGTGGTTCCCCCAAGATCTATAGCGACCGATTTTCCATTTCATAAGTCAGTTCCAGTGAGCCAATTCTCAAAGTGTGCAAACTTCTCCCAGGAGGGAGTTCAGAGCCATTATCATCTGCGTGGCCGTTATTACCATCCAAAGACATTGATTAAGCACTTCATTGTGCATTGCGTTGGCTAGGTGGCGAAGAGGAAAACTGAATTCCTGCCTTCTGTGAAGTGGCGAAGAGGAAAACTACATTTCCTGCCTTCTGTGAACTTACTGGACATACGAGAAACAATAAAATGACAAGCCAAGACAGGAAATAGTGAAAGGAAGCACCAGGTTAGAGGCTGTGGACGGGACCCCGGAAAGGCACTCAGCCCATGTCCCAGAGCTGGGAGACTTGGTCAGGCCCGCTGTCTGGAAGCTGTGCAGAGACGGGAGGTGTGACAGCAGGTCTCAGAAACCTCAGCGCATCTTTAGTTGGTTTTTGTATAAGGTGGGTTGAGACTGGAGACCACGATTCTAAGTGAGGTAACTCAGGAATGGAAAACCAACCATCCTAGGTTCTCACTTGTAGGTGCAAAGGCGTAAGAATAGTACATTGGACTTTGGGGACTCGGCGGGAGGGGTAGGAAGAGGATGAGGGACAGAAGACTACAATTTGCGTGCAGCGTATACTGCTAGGGTGACGGATGAACCAAAATCTCACACATTATCACTAAAGAACTCAAGTTATCAAACACCACCTGTTTCCCAATAATCTATGGAAATGTAAAAAGTTATCAAACACCACCTGTTTCCCAATAATCTATGGTAATGTAAAAAGTTATCAAACACCAGCTGTTTCTCAATAATCTATGGAAATGTAAAAAGTTAATAAAAAAGAAGCCTCAGGGCAGAAACTGTGGTGAGAAAGAGGTTTGAGGGGCTCCTAAGGAGCTGAGGAAGAGAAAGGCTTGTATGGAATGTGGAGGAAGGGCCAGGGGATGCATGCATGCCCCGTGCAGGCTCCAGGGCATGCTTAGACCTCTGGGAAAATGCATTGCTCGCCTGCACTTGAATAAGCACAAGGATATAAAATAATGAAGACTTTGAATAGCAAGAACCTTGTGAATGCCGTTTAGAGGTCCTGACTTTGTCCCTTGTTTTCATCTCTCATGTCACAGTGTTTGACCTCGCTTTGTAAGCAAAGGCAGTGCCCCATGGCCATGCAGGGAGGCAGCAGGTCCCTGGAGAGGATGGGGACAGGTCAGAAACAGTTTCCCAGCTTGGCTCAGCCTCTGAGGCCCGCAAGAACACCAGGGCAGTGGGCATTTGTGTCTGTCCTTCCTGGGCTCCGGGGTCCCACCTGGGCAGGGTCGACCAGGGGATGGCATGGCTTCCTTGAGAAGGTTGGCTGGCTACAGAAGAGACTTAGGGTTGCTGGGAGCCCTGCCTTTCTATGTTTTCCAGCCTGCTCTTCTCCATGTTCTCATCTCAGTTCCAGACACATGCAGACGGACACCCTCTCTGATTCTCGAATCTCCACTGTAAATTCCTAGAGAAAGTTGCAATTGGTCCGGGTCTGGTCAGACCAGCTGCCTGGGGCCTGCGGCAAGTGCCCGCTGACAGATGGGTACCTCGGTGTCCTGAAACACTCCCCACCTTAAGGATTTGCTGCAGAAGTCACAAGGCCCCTCAGGGTATGAACAGCAGGAACTCTGAGAAACTTTCTAATCAAATTAACCAGCGTGTAGCGTTCAGTCAGGAGACGACACACTACTTTACCTCTGAAAACTTTTTCTCAGCTTTATTTAGTTTTATTTAGTTTTATTTTGCTGATTTTGTCGGGCAACTCAGTTGTGTTGTCATTATTGAGATATCAGCTGATATTCAGTAAAGTCTGCTCGTTTTACATGTACAGTTGGGTGCACACTGGCAGCTGCGTTTCCTCGTAAAACACCGCCTCCTGCCCGTTGGCAGTTGCCCCTCTCTCCACAAGCCTGGCCCCTGGTGGTCACTCATCTGCATCTGTCACCGTATTTTGCTATTTCTAGGTTTTTTCTTTTTTTGAGACAGAGTCTCACTCTGTCGTCCAGGCTGGAGTGCAATGGGAGGACCCTGGCTCACTGCAACCTCCGCCTCCCTGGTTCAAGCAATTCTCCTGCCTCAGCCTCCTGGGTAGCTGGGATCACAGGTGCCCGTCACTATGCCCGGCTAATTTTTGTGTGTGTGTATTTTTAGTAGAGACAGTGTTTTACTGCGTTAGTCAGGCCGTCTTGAACTCCTGACCTCAGGTGATCTGCCCGCCTCAGCTTCCCAAAGTGTTGGGATTACAGGTGTGAGCCACTGCGCCCAGACTCTAGATTTTTATAAGATAAAATTATGTAGTATGAGTCTTTTCTGGCTGCTGTTTTTCATTTACAGCACACTTCTGAAAGGCATGCTTGCCATCGTGTGGTGCAGCTCACCTCGTCTCCTGTGACAGACACTGTATATAGTGCACACAGCATGACGTGCTCCTTCATCCACAGCACATGGACACCGGGTCCCTCCCAGGCGGGGCCACTGTGGATCCTGCAGGTAGGAGCATTCACATACGAGTGTCTGTGTAGGTGTGTGCCCTCATTTCTCTTGCGTAGATCCTGGGAGCGGATTGCAGGGTGCTGGTGACGGTGACTTTCATAACGTGCCGCCGGGCTCTTTCTCAAGGCGGCTGCGCCCCTTGCATTCCCACCAGCAGAGCAGAAGGGTTTCCACTGCTCGCCTTCCTCGCCGACAGGCCTGTGATCAGCCAGCTTCACGTGGTTCTCCTACCGGGTGGGCAGTGATGACCTCCCTCCTTTTGAATGTTCGCAAGGTGACGAACATTCTTGCGTCTTCATGGTCAGTTCCTGCTGGTGTATTTTTAAATGTTGTGTTCACACCATCCCTATGGGCCGATGCTGAAGCAGCTCCAGGCTTGGCTCACACGCTGCAAGTGTATTGTTACCTGCCGTCACGACTCTTGTTGTTAGAGCAATTGACTTTGCCAGTCCTGGCGTGGCCTCTAAGACACGTCCGCAAGCGGCCTGTGGAAACCTGAGCGTCAGTCACGTGGGTCTTGTGTTGGGGGACAGGCCCCGCTTTCCTTTTCATATTCTGCCCACTTTCCTCCTCATCTCGTGGCCATCCTCCATGAATGCTGCCTTTACTCAACAGCAAGGCTGTCACCTGAACAATTACGTGTTCCTTTCTCTCCTTGGCTTAAATACAGCCGCAGACCCTGACTAGATAATACTCTGGCTGAATCAGAGCAATCTTTACAACTTGATGTTTATTAAAACACAGCCTGTGGATTGGCAGAGACACTGTGTTATTTTCAACTCCATTTTATCAGAGTTATTTGAATCTGCCTGTTAGGAACTGAATGTTTGTGCCTCCCCATCCACATGTCAAAGCCTTAACCCTTAATGTGATGGTGTGAGGAAGGAAGGGCTTTAAGAGGTAATCAAAGAGAGATGAGCTCACCTGGGTGGGGCCCCTCCTGATAGAATTAGTGTCCTTATTAAAGAAAGAGGGACCAGAGTTAGAAAGTAGATGAGTGGCTGCCAGAGGCAGAAAGGCAGGGCGGGTGGTCGGCAGAGCTTCCTTGGGGTGCCAGAAAAATGTTCTACAATCACATAATAGGGACGGTTATGCAATGCTATCAACAGACCATAAACACTTCATTGTACACTTCAAAAGGGGGGTGTTATATTTGAATTATATCTCAGTAAATGTTATTAACAACCATGATGGCTTGTGCCTATAATCCCAGCGCTTTGGGAGACTGAGGCAGGAGGATCATTTGAGCCCAGGAGTTTGGGACCAGCTTCTGCAACATAGTAAGACCCCATCTCTACAAAATTTTAAAAAGTAAATTAGCATGGGGGGTGGTATGCACCTGTAGTCACAGCCCGTCCTACTTTGGAGGCTGAGGTAGGAGGATTGCTTGAGCCCAGGAGGCTGTGGGCCAGCGCACTCCAGCCCGGGTGACACAGCAAGATCCTGTCTCAAAATGAAGAAGCAAACGAAAAACCCCACAAAACCCAGAACTATAAACGGACTAACCAGGCCTGCTGAATAGCCACATCCTTTGACTAACCTTTTGATGTGTGTGCCTGGACACTGGAGCTGTTTTGACGGACACAGGGCAGACGTCAGGCTCTTTGCCCCGGGGATGGAATCTGGAGAGAGACACCCAGAGATCACCGACTGCACCTATTGAAAATGTGTTTAAAACAAGTCATTGTCCAGCAGCGTGTGGATGTGCAGGAACTCTGATTTCCATTCTTATTTTACGGTAGAACAATGAACAGGTAATATCCTGTATTTAGCACCTTCTCTGTGCAGTCTTCCAAAGGGCAGGCACCTGACATGATCAGCAGACTTCGAATGAGCTTTATGTCTGTTGTTAGATTTTCTGATACGCTACATATATCAATTTCCACAACTGTTCAGATTAATCCTCTTAGTAGGTAATTAAATATTGAAAGTATTTAGGGTAAGTTAATTCCGCAGCCCACTTCACGTCCTTTTGGAAAATCCAGGTGTGCCTGTTTGGCCCCCAGGACTGAACCGAGAGCTCACATCACGGGGTTTCCTAGGACGTTCTGCGGCTCGGGCCAAGCCGCCTCCAGGAGCTGTCGTCCTCTGCTAGTTTGTACCCGGCCACCTCGGAAGGAAGTCAGAGCAAGCATGAGAAGGACCCACTGCTCCAGGAGGCGGTCGGAGGGGGAGGAGCTCTGGTCGTGTCCCGCTGATGTCCTCCCTTGTTTGTGTGTGTTTGTCCTCAGACCTAACTCCTCTCCTCAGGGTCTCTGTCCTGCAGTGGGAATAAAGTGGGGGCCACCGAGGTGATTCACAGCTGTCTACATTTTTGAGTAGTAAAAAGAAGCAGATAAAATTTAAAAAGAAAACCTCTCAGTCTAGACAAAATATTACTTCCATGTGTAATTAACATAATTATTAAGGTATTTTGCATTTTTAATTGGACAAAAATCTGTGACCATGTAATATTTATATTGCATCTCATATCCGGCACCACATTTTTAATAGCTTAAGTGAAATGCCGTCTTGGCAAACAAGAAAAAATAAATCAAATTGTGTTTAATGGGGAAACAGTTGACTCAGCTTCAGACATATAATCTTGACATAAGTGAATTAAGATTGACGTTTCAGGTTCAAGTCCTCTGTCATGCCGGCCGCATTTGGGACGCCCAGCAGCCTGTGTGGCGACGACATGGGGCGGTACAGGTCTGGCCTGTGGAGTGACTAAAGGGGGTACCCAGGGGCAGGACGGAAAGGAATCACCAGGGCAGCGCCATCGATCACCGTGCACTTTACAGATTAGAAAGTGCACTCCAGCCCTTGCCCTCGGCATAAAAAATGGGTATATGAAGACAGGACTTGTAACTATAAAGAATCTGAACTTGACTTGCCTCGTCCCAGGATCGACCGTGAATCCCAAGCCCAGGAAGTTCAGTCAATCAAGAATTTGAAGCACACGGAAGGGGCTGTGTGGAGAAGCTTCACATTTCTTCATAGACAGTAGCATGCTGCTCAGCTGTGTGACTTGTCCCTGGAACTGCCACTGAGGTTGGGGTGAAGGGAGAGTGGCAGGCATACTGAGCTCCCGGGAGCTCCCCATTCCATGGGGAGAACAGGCCTCTGGACACCTCAGCTCCCTGTCCTGGAGGGAGCCACACGGGCCACCCCTCCTACAAGGCCACCTCCACGGCCTCTGTGCCAGCCCTGGCACAGCGGGGCTCCTCACCCTGCGACCCTGCGGCATCTCCCCCTATAGCTGGGCCCCGACACCCTTGGTGAGGTTGCTGGTCTTTGTTCGGTGGCTCTTTCCCCAGCCAGACTGAGAGCACCCCAAGATTGTTTCCGGTCCCCACTAATGTCAGCCCAGAGCACATGGGTACCACTCAGCCCTGAGCCTTCTTGGAGGGCAGTGGATGATGTGCTGTAATTCTGTTTGTGCAGACATTTCAGAACCCAGAGTGAGTGTGGGGGATGTGTGGAAACAACCCCTTCCTCTCTTCCAGTATTACTTGTGCTGATGTTTAAAGAGAAAGTGAGATGGAAGCTACCCTGTAATTCTGCCCCACTTCTCTGAGAAAACATCTGCAAGGCTGGTTTGCAGGGCCCACACTTCTTTCTTGTTGTCATAAAGTCCATGGTGGAATAGGGAGGGCTTGGGCCAGAGGGAGCTGAAACCCATCATTTTAAATTGGGCTGAAAAAACGCATTCAGTTCCACTCCATGAGCTTACAAAAACCTTTCTCAGGCCTCCTCAGACCCCAGCCACCACGCTTTCCAGGTCCTGGTGTTCCACAGGCCAAGCTGATGCAGACTGTAGGAAAACATCTTGGATGAGTTTGGCTACAAGTGGGACACATCCGGGGCTTGGAGGCTGTGGGCACTTCTGCTCTTGTCCCATCACAAGGTGCCACTCCACCACACAGACATGCACAGCAGAGCCTGAACACACACGAACAAAGACACACGCCACACAGACACACACAGCAGAGCCTGAACACACACGAACAAAGACACACGCCACACAGACACGCACAGCAGAGCCTGCACACACACGAACAAAGACACACGCCACACAGACACGCACAGCAGAGCCTGCACACACACGAACAAAGACACACGCCACACAGACACGCACAGCAGAGCCTGCACACACACGAAAAAAGACACACGCCACACAGACACGCACAGCAGAGCCTGCACACACACGAAAAAAGACACACGCCACACAGACACGCACAGCAGAGCCTGCACACACGTGAACAAAGCCACACGCCACACAGACACGCACAGCAGAGCCTGCACACACGTGAACAAAGCCACACGCCACACAGACACGCACAGCAGAGCCTGCACACACGTGAACGAAGACACACGCCACACAGACACGCACAGCAGAGCCTGCACACACGTGAATGAAGACACACGCCACACAGACACGCACAGCAGAGCCCACACACATGAACGAAGCCACACGCCACACAGACACGCACAGCAGAGCCCACACACGTGAACGAAGCCACACGCCACACAGACACGCACAGCAGAGCCCGCACACATGTGAACGAAGCCACACGCCACACAGACACGCACAGCAGAGCCCGCACACACATGAACAAAGCCACACGCCACACAGACACGCACAGCAGAGCCCGCACACACATGAACAAAGCCACACGCCACACAGACACGCACAGCAGAGCCCGCACACACATGAACAAAGACACACGCCACACAGACACGCACAGCAGAGCCCGCACACACATGAATGAAGACACACGCCACACAGACACGCACAGCAGAGCCCGCACACACATGAAAAAAGACACACACCACACAGACACGCACAGCAGAGCCCGCACACACATGAACAAAGACACACGCCACACAGACACGCACAGCAGAGCCTGCAGACACATAAACAAAGACACACACCACACAGACAAAGACACATACCACACAGACCCACAGAGCAGAGCCCGCACACACGAGCACACAGGCACACACCACACAGACACACACAGCAGAGCCTGTACACATGAGCACACAGGCTCACACCACATGGACACCCACAGCAGGGCCACACACGATCCTCAAGAAGGACACAGAGTGGGCTGGGACAATGTGAACCCATCACTAAAAAAGAAGTGAGAACTTAAAAGACACAGGGTAACAGCGGTGCCCCCACAGTTAGTGTATTGGAAAACTGTGAATTATTTATATATTGAAAGAAAAAAGGCATTTGGTAATGAGAAATATCTATGATAGATAGATAACTGGATGGAAAGATGGATGGATGGACAGATAAAAAGATAGATAGATAGATAGATAGATAGATAGATAGATAGTAGACAGATGAATGGGTGGAGAGATGGATGGTTGGACGAATGGACAGTAGGATAACTGAATAGACAGATGATAGATGAATAGACAGATAGATGGATGATAGGAGGATGGATGAATAAATGAATAGGTAGGTAGATTAAATGGGCACATGGATGGATGAATGGGTGGGCACGTGGATGGATGAATGGGTGGGCACGTGGATGGATGAATGGGTGGGCACGTGGATGGATGAATGGGTGGGCACGTGGATGGATGAATGGGTGGGCACGTGGATGGATGAATGGGTGGGCACGTGGATGGATGAATGGGTGGGCACGTGGATGGATGAATGGGTGGGCACGTGGACGGATGAATGGGTGGGCACGTGGACGGATGAATGGGTGGGCACGTGGACGGATGAATGGGTGGGCACGTGGACGGATGAATGGGTGGGCACGTGGACGGATGAATGGGTGGGCACGTGGACGGATGAATGGGTGGGCACGTGGACGGATGAATGGGTGGGCACGTGGACGGATGAATGGGTGGGCACGTGGACGGATGAATGGGTGGGCACGTGGACGGATGAATGGGTGGGCACGTGGACGGATGAATGGGTGGGCACGTGGACGGATGAATGGGTGGGCACGTGGACGGATGAATGGGTGGGCACGTGGACGGATGAATGGGTGGGCACGTGGATGGATGAATGGGTGGGCACGTGGATGGATGAATGGGTGGGCACGTGGATGGATGAATGGGTGGGCACGTGGATGGATGAATGGGTGGGCACGTGGATGGATGAATGGGTGGGCACGTGGATGGATGAATGGGTGGGCACGTGGATGGATGAATGGGTGGGCACGTGGATGGATGAATGGGTGGGCACATGGATGGATGAATGGGTGGGCACATGGATGGATGAATGGGTGGGCACCTGGATGGATGAATGGGTGGGCACATGGATGGATGAATGGGTGGGTACATGGATGGATGAATGGGTGGGTACATGGAGGAAAAACTGGTGGATAGATAGATGATAGAAAGATCGATGGATGAATGGAAGAATGATGGACGATTGTGATTTATAGGACTTGTTATAAGACATAACTCCTGAGTGTCTTGGAGGACTCTGGTAGGATAAACCAGAGGCAACATGGTGGCAACGTTTACTGGGGTTGCTTCTTGTTCCATGTAGAGAGGCTCCCAATCTGACAGCTGAAGGGACTTTGAGTTTCTCTAGGTTAAGAAGAGTTGTCCCCACCATTGTTAGCAGATTAGTTCCCTGGGTGTAGACACTGAGTTCAGGGAGAAGGGCCCCGAGCTTCTGCTGCTGGGGGACGGCCCCAGCAGATGAGTGTGTGTGTATTTCTCAGCAGTTCCTTCTGAGAGGCTTGAGCCAGTTCAAGGAACAGAATCCAAACACGAGTACCAAGGGGGACCTTGGAGATGACCCTTTCCTGCTGGCAGGCCACGGGAAGTGAGAAGGGGAACACCCTGAGTGAGTTTCTCCGGGTGTGGTGGTGTCAAATCAGTCCCTTCCTCTCATCAAACCAAGGGAGACCACAATTGCTGGTTGACTAGCATGTACGTGTAACACGTTGGGAGTTGAAAATATAGAATAAAACATCATTTCCCAAAGGAGACTCCTCAGCATTACCCACAGGACTGGGCTGTGCTGAGGACCCCTTGGAGGAGTGTGGTGGATCCTCTCCATTCGGACGCATGTTCTCCGGTGGTGGGTGAGCCAGGGAGGGTTGCTTTGCCTCAGAAACGTTACCACGCACCTGCCAGCACCATCTCCACCGCTTCTCTTGCATGGAGTGGGCAGGAAAGGTTGGGAGCTGGACCTGGGGTGGATTGGGCAGGAACGGAACTTACACTGGTCATTTGGGCAATGCCAAGGGTTTCCTTTGGGAAATAATATTGTGTTTTATTCTCTATTTTCAACTCTAAAGTAGCTACATCCACACGCTAGTCAACAGACAGTGTGGTCTCCCGGGGGACCCAGTGGGGTGGGCGCTGTGCCCGGGGCGGGATCGGGCGGAGGGGACAGAGGATGAGGAGAGGCAGGTGAGAGGCCCGAAAGAGGAAGCGTGGGCTCTCTTTCCTGGTCTTGTTTTCCTTCTTTGCTTCCAATCTTATTCTGACTGTCTTCGCTTTCACTTAATTTTTTGTTTTTAAGCATTTCCTGTTTCCTCTTTCTCTCCTTCCACTTTAAAAAGTTTCATTTCTCTCCATCACCCCAGAGGGCTTCTTGCCACAAGATCGTCTTAAACCTTTTCCTTCCGCTCTCCCCCTCTGGCCTTCCTGCTGTTGCTTTTTTCACGATTTTTAAGTTATGGAGAGCCTCCTGTGGCCACAGCCCGCCTGCTGGGTGGTGACAATGGGTGAGGCCAGTGGCTTCTATAGAAGGCCCGGCTGCAGGGCGGCTTCCCTCAGCTGGCTGCAGAGGAGGGGGAGGCAGGCCTGAGGCTTTGGGGGATGACAAAGGCCCCTTCATGCCCTTTTGCTCCTTCAGAGGGGGTGGGCGGTCTGTGCCAGCGAGCAGGCAACCTCCAGGGCCCTCCGTGGCTGCCTTTTGTGGAAAAGGTTTCCCAGAAATTCACTGCTGAATGGCTCTGGAAACACGATCGCTTCTCCGCACTCTGCTTTCTGTTCCTCTCTCTCTCTCCGTCAATAAGACGCATCCTGGGAGCAGCAGGTTCCAGAGGAGAAGGTCCAGCCTCACTGTCCTCCCAGAGGTCAGATGAAGGTGACGCTTCCTAGTTAAACCGCAGAAGGGCTTCTGAAGCATCGTGATTGTTAACTCCGCCTGCTCGTTGAAAGCACAAACGCAAACATGGAGAACTGGACTGAAACCGAAAACAGGCCTAAAAACACAACACAGCCACCAGAGCCGGCCCTTAAAATAACTCCGAGTCTCAGGTGTGTTCTGCCGAGGAGTTTTCTGAAGGGTAGCGCACCTCCCTCCGAACTTGCAGCGAGCCTGTGTGTGAGTCTCAGAGGCACAATGAGGGGTCTGTGCCCCGGCCGCATGCTCAGAGGTAGGATCCTGCCTCGCAAACAGGGACGAGACGCCTCCTCCCGCCGCCCCCCAGGCTCAATTCACTGACAAACACAACACCGAGCCTCGGAACAAAACAGAAAGACACCGGCTAAGTGCCCTGTCTACGCAAACCGAGAAACGGGGCTGCGTCTGGCTTCTGCAGCAGCCAGACTGCCGTCAGTACAGCTAACAAGCAGAGGACGGCGCCGAGCAGAAGTACAAAGTCACCCTCATGAAAAGTAAGAAGGGGAAGGAGAAGAAACAAGTCTAAACAAGTTGTTTTTGCGGCTGCTCCTTGTGATAAGGGACGCCTCTGCCGCTTGCTGTCAGCCCGGTGCCTTGTGCCGCAGGAAGCCAGGGGCCCTTGAAGGAGGAGAGGCTCCTGAATTATTGATCAATGATTAGCAAATGCAATCGAAATTGTACACTTGATGTTGTGCAGCGATCCATAATTTATGAGTGGACAAAATAGGAGGCAGCGGAGGTAGCGTAGGTGATTTCAGCTCCCATATTGATTACTTAAAACAACAGGAGGTAAGTATACTCTGACAGATGGAACAGGAGCTGGCAGCTCCCGGGCTGTCCGTCAGCACAGCCCACGAGCTGGGGGAATACTCAGACTGCAGAAGCAAATGCATTTCTATTGTGTCTCTTTGATCGTTGTGCTGTTCTACGAGACCAAAGGACATATTTGTTTATAATTTATGTATTCTCTTACCATAAAAGATTGATGGCGCCCTGTTAGATGCTCTCGTATCTAAATATCCAGGTAGTTTGTACCTGTGACAGTCGGCAAAGGGCTGTTGTGAAAGTGTTCTCCGTCTACACAGCGGAACGTGGTGTCCTGGGGTGGGGGAGGGCGGATGGCAGGGGCCACACTCACTCCAGCCACCCTCAAGGACCTGCTCTTGGGGACTCGGCCGGGACACGGCTGAAGATGACCCGATTGTGACTCCACGGTCAGGTTTCCTCAGGGTGGACGTCTGTTGTAGGGAACGTGTTTTCTTTTGAAGAAGAAGTTTTTTAAAGGACAGTTTAGAAGAGAAAATTCTATTTGATTTACCACGTTTGTGAAAATTCTATGTTAAAAATGCATAATTTTAATTATAGATGCAGTAACGGGCAGTTCGGATCACTTAGACCCATGGTTCTCCACTGGGGTGGGGGGGATTGTGCTCCTTCAGGGGACATTGAACAGTATCTGGGGATATTTTGGGATGTCACGACTGGCATGGCTGCTGCTGCTGCTGCGGATGAGGAGAAGCCAGGGAGGCTACGGGAATCATAAGGTACAATGTCCAGGACCGCCCCCACCAACAGAGAACTGTCCCTTCCCAGAGGCAGGGAGTGCCCAGGTTGTAGAACCCTGATTTAGAGAAAGGAAACAAATGAAAGAAAAGGAAATAAGCACCCCTCCTTCCCAGAGAGACCCAGGCAGCTCCTCCGAGGGATGCTGGCTCCACTCTGTGAGCCCCTGCTCAGGGGCCAGCACTGCTGTCCACCTGCCCAGAGCCAGCTGACCAGCCGAGATAAGTGAGGAGGTCTCTGAACCTCTGGGTCACTGCCCTTTCCCTGTGACATGAGGAGGACAACTGTGTCCCCTCATAGTGTGCTGCAGAGTGTCTCAGACAGGACACAGAGCTGGCATAGCTAACACATCGAATGTAGGCTCATCAATACACTCATTCTACCACTGTTTCACCAAAGAGCACAAACTCCAGCTCCTTCACATCAAGAATTCTGTGCAGCGTCTCAGCTCTACTTGCTTTGTTTTAAGTCCATTATCTATTTATCTATAACCATCTATTATCTCTCTATCCATCTATCTTTCCTCCATTACAGATCTTTAAATCTGAAGAGATGAGTTAAAACATCTCCAGCAACTTTTCTAATTCCCAGCCAAAACAGAATATAGTGAGAATTGAGATTAAGAAAGATGGTTTTACAAATCCTATTGTTAAATCTGCAAAACTCTGTAAAATACTGCAGAATCATATAAATGACAATAGAAATGCCACAACGAACCCGGTTTTTGAAAGTCACTGTGAAATAGATGATGGACAGGAAAACATTCTCACATTCGGGGAACACATTCGAGGAGGTTCTGAAATCAGCTTGAAACTCCTGCCCTCTATGGTTTTAAAAATGTAAAACAAACCAAATGGAATTTACTCACCAGCGCCTTTTGCTTTTCATCATCTTTTTTACAAGTATAGCTTCTAACTAAAATATACTTTTGGAGGAGTAATTTACCCAAAAAAAGGAAAAGAAAAGAAAACCTGCCAGCGTTCCAGATTTCCTGGGTATTTTATGGTTAAGACCCAGGAAATTAGGAAACAACTACGCAGCAATAGCTTCTAATCCTTTGAGGATTGTTTACTGCTTTTGGAAACGGAAACAAGCTACACACCCATGGCACACCCATGGCACACCACACGGCACATCCATGGCACACCACAAGGCACATCCATGGCACACCACAAGGCACATCCATGGCACACCACACGGCACATCCATGGCACACCACCCAGCACCCCACATGGCACACCCATGGCACACCCATGGCACACCACACGGCACACCACACGGCACATCCATGGCACACCACACAGCACCCCACATGGCACACTCATGGCACACCAATGGCACACCACACGGCACACCCATGGCACACCACATGGCGCATCACACGGCACACCACATGGCGCACCACATGGCACATCCGTGGCACACCACATGGCGCACCACACAGCACATCCATGGCACACCACACGGCACAGCCATGGCACACCACATGGCACACACCCATGGCACACCACATGGCACATCCATGGCACACACCCATGGCACACCACATGGCACACAGAATGCCAGGGGCCCCTGGGTTTCTGAAGCCCAGATTCAGACCCTGTGACTTTGAGCACTTGCTGTGACATGAGATGCGGTCTCAGGATGTTGCTACGCATCCTGCTTTCTCTGCGGACTTCTACTGGCTCGGTGAGATGCCTGACTGAGGATGCACGGAGGCTACCAGACTCATCAGGAGCAGATGATGAGCTTGTCTGTGCATACATAGGCTTTTCCTAACTGCTGAAAAGAATTAAGAACTGTGAAGTACAAGATGTAGCCTGCTAAGTCCAGCAAATTTTGGTGCCAAGCTATGAATTACAGCTCATCAGTGCAGGTGCTGTCATTAGAACATCCCATTCTATGAGGAGACTTCGGCCATCCTGGAAAGCCCTACAATGTCTGGTCAGGTGTGGATGATTTATCTGCATGGCTGCACGTTCTTTGGCCTGCCTCCCTAGAGAGGCAGAGCCCACATATCCTCACCCCTGGACCCTGCTTCAACCAACAGAGTGGAGCAGGAGTGATGTTATGTGACTTCTGAGGCCAGGTCATAAAAGGCAACCCAGGCTCTAACTTCCAAAACCCACTGCAAACCTGAACTGTCACATCAGAAATACAACTGCCCCAAGGCCACTGCACCAGAGGGCCACAGGTGGATGCTCAGGTCAAAAATCCCAGCTGAGCTCAGGCTTCCAGCCACCCCGCAAACCAGGCTGTGAGGCGTGCCATCCTGAGTCCCCCGCGGCAGCCATCTGCCCCATGAGCATCACTGGGCAGCCTCTGTCCAGTCCCCTGATGATGGAAGAACCAACCAGCTGAGCCCTGAACAATTTCTGACTCACCAAATTATGGAATATGAAACAGTGTTTTGGAATAGAAAACTGTGTTTTTTTGTTCGTTCTTTCATAGAGTCTCATTCTGTCACCCAGGCTGGAGTGCAGTGGCACGATCTTAACTTATTGGAAACTCCACTTCCCAGGTTCAAGCAATTCTCCTGCCTCAGCCTCCCAAGTAGCTAAGATCACAGGTGCCCACCATCATGCCCAGCTAAGTTTTGTATTTTTTTTAGTAGAGACAGGGTTTCACCATGTTGGCCAGGTTGGTCTCAAACTCTCAACCTCAGGTGATCTGCCCACCTTCAGCTTCCAACATGCTGAGATTACAGGCAAGAGCCACCACGCCCGTCCAAGAGTGGTTCTTGTAAGCCACTGAGTTTGGAGTAGTTTGTTACACAACAGTAGACAATTGGAATACCGAGTTAATCAAATGTTACAATGGGAAGGATTACACCTAAAAACAGAGCAAAATAAAAAGATAAGCTCAATAATGGCAACTATGAGAACGCCTACATTTAGAAACTCACTTGCTGTTCTTTCCTCTGGATTCTGTTGTGCTCTTTTTTCCATGGGGCGTGTGAGTTTGTCTGTGTGTTTTTCTGTGTGTCTGTGTGTTTACGTGTGTGTTGTATGTTTGTGTCTGTGTATGCATTTGTTTTTGTGTGTCTTCATGTGTTTGCTTGTGTCTATGTTTGTGTGTGTGTGCATTTCTGTGTCTGTGTAGGTGGTTAGGTGTCTGTGTCTGCATGTGTCTGTGTGTGTATGTGTGTCTCTGTGTCTGTGTGTGTGTGTTTATGTGTCTGTGTGTTTTTCTGTGTCTGTGTTTGTGTGTGTGTGTCTCTGTGTGCCTGTGTGTGTTTCTGTGTCTATTTGTGTCTCTGTGTTTGTGTGTGTGTGTCTCTGTGTGTGTTTATGTGTCTGTGTGTCTGTGTGTTTCTGTGTGCCTGTGTGTTCCTGTCTTTGTGTCTCTGTGTTTGTGTGTGTGTCTGTGTGTCTGTGTGTATGTCTGTGTGTGTGTCTGTGTGTGTGCCTTTGTGTGTTTCTGTGTGTCTGTGTGTGTGTCTCTGTGTGTGTCTGTGTTTGCATGTGTGTTTTCTGTGTGTCTGTGTGTGTGCCTGTGTGTGTCTCTGTGTGTGTCTGTGTGTCTCTGTGTGTTTGTGTGTGTGTCTGTGTGTCTCTGTGTGTGTCTGTGTGTGTGCCTTTCTGTGTTTCTGTGTGTCTGTGTGTGTGTCTCTGTGTGTTTGTGTGTGTGTCTGTCTCTGTGTGTTTGTGTGTGTCTGTGTGTCTCTGTGTGTGTCTGTGTTTGCGTGTGTGTTTTTCTGTGTGTCTGCGTGTGTGCCTGTGTGTCTCTGTGTGTGTCTGTGTGTCTCTGTGTTTGTGTGTGTCTGTGTGTCTCTGTGTGTCTGTGTGTGTGCCTTTGTGTGTTTCTGTGTGTCTGTGTGTGTGTCTCTGTGTGTTTGTGTGTGTGTCTGTCTCTGTGTGTTTGTGTGTGTCTGTGTGTCTCTGTGTGTGTCTGTGTATGTGCCTGTGTGTGTCTCTGTGTGTGTCTGTGTTTGCGTGTGTGTTTTTCTGTGTGTCTGTGTGTCTCTGTGTGTCTGTGTGTGTGCCTTTGTGTGTCTCTGTGTGTCTGTGTGTGCCTTTGTGTGTTTCTGTGTCTGTGTGTGTCTCTGTGTGTTTCTGTGTGTCTGTGTCTCTGTGTGTTTGTGTATGTGTCTGTGTGTCTCTGTGTGTGTGCCTTTGTGTGTTTCTGTGTCTGTGTGTGCCTTTGTGTGTTTCTGTGTGTCTGTGTGTGTTCATGTGCGTGTGTCCGTGTGTGTGTTGTGCCCTTTGTGTGTGTTATGGAGGAGGGCTCTTAACAGCGTAAAGGAGACCCACAAGGCAAAGATCAGCTTAGGTCTCAGACTGCACCCAATCATAGATAATTACAGAGATTTGTGAACTCCAACTGTCTCTTCCTCAAAATAGTGAGCATGTAAAACCAAGTAAAACAAAAGCTTGTCTGAAAATGAGGAGACCAAATAAAGACAGTGAAACCGTAATGAAAGAATACTGCATAGGAAAATGCAAAGAAACATCGGCACGCTCCCTGGAAAGACAATCCAAGCTCTGACTTTACACGTGATTCCTGGGTTCTGTGAACTTGAGGGGAAAGTCAGAAAAAGCTGAGTATGGCCCATAATTCTGTCCAACCTGACAAAAATAAACCTTTGATTGTATGAGTTTCCATCTCACCTTGGCCGAGAGCATGGACACATCAACAGCCACGAGCTAAAACGTGTGGAGGCCACAGCAGATCGTGCGGCCCTGCACTCGCCCCCACTGAGAACGCCCCTGCATTCTCCCATTGTCCTGTTCCAAGACTCACTGGAGCTTCCCAGGCCCTTGGCTGTTTTTGCCCCCGCCTCGCCCCTGGTGCCCGAGACTGAGGGAGTGGCGGATCTATTTTCTGGGGTGAAAGGAAAGAGCCTTTGAGGATGGAGCGGCAGGACTCTGGCTCTGCTTCCTCACGATTTCATGTCTCTCGAGATAGCATGGCTACAAATCCTGCCAGATGCAGGGTCCTGACCCTGTGGTCACCCTGACTTCCACGTCTTGTGTAGCGGGTGCCCTCTGATGCCAGCTTATTAGGTGAACTCTGCCTTTTAAAGATTAATTGATTCATGAACTTAAATATAGGGCTCTGTTTGTAGAGGCCTTTTTCCTTTGTGATGCTATTTAATGATTCAAAGGGGTCTCATTATAGCAGCGTGGCACCCTACTCTCCAGCTGCTGCGCCATATGCTGCAGCCACCCGCGGACAGCAGGAAGGGACGGGCATCTGCCCAGAGGAGAAGCCCGTGGCCGGCAAGGAGCTGTCCTCTTACTGGGGCCCTGGTTTCTGCCTTGCTGACCAACACCTCAGGGCTGAATTACTGTTCACCTGCCAGTAAATGAACTTAAGACATATTTTAAAGGGAAACTAATCACAAGCCAGTGTGGGGGCCTGTTGGAATCTTGTTGGTGCATCCCCAGAGGTTCGCGGTGTGAAGCTGTGTTAAGACGAGCTGATTCAGGCCAAGTGCCCTTTTAAGTCAGTTACTACCCTCCTTGGATGAGAGGGCACACGAATACACTTTACGAGACATTTGGTTTCTTAGCAAATTGTATTGTAGCCAACGTTACAAGGCGTTTCAGCAAAGGGTGGCACAGGGTGATTGTCCTGCTGGGGCTATCGCGGGGGTCCGGGGGTGAGTGAGCGAGGCAGTCGGGCAGCCCCATGGCTCAGGACTCAGAATGCTTGCTCCGCACCTCAAGGCCAGACACTCAGGGCTGGAAAGGAAAATGGGAACGAGAGATTCTGTGTGGCCTGCGTGAGATGGAAAGAAACCTCCGAGGGGAGCGGGAAGCTGGAGCAGCCCCCGCTGTGAGTCTCCAAACACTGTTAGAAGGCAGGAAGATCAGAGGGGCCGATGAAGTGCCACACTTGGCCTCTGGCTGGTCTACGAGGCATGGCTGACTTTCAGGCTGCAGGTCACAGATGCCGGAGAGCTGACCTTGATGCCGTGGAGTCCCTGGTTGGCCTTGGGTGGCACGTACTTCTGGGTCCAACTGCCCTGAGCCTGGGTGTTCTGTATTTGTGGGTGCACAGTCTGTGATCTGATGCTATTTGGTGTCTTAGTAACTCTTCGGAAAGCAAGGTACTCGTGGATGTGGCTTTATGTGAAACAATTCCACAGGTCCCATGGGAATTACTAACATGGTTATTCTGGGTACACACAGAGCAAGAGGCAGCTTCCCAAAGCCCTCAGCTCTCCTACCGCGGCCACCCCTTTCTCCACATGAGGCTGCGCAGAAGGAAGGCTGGGAGAGAACACATGCCGTTCTTAACATGGACGCTTCCGTACTTCCCCGGGATCTGTCATCTGTTTCTGGCATTTTGTTATGAGAGCGCCTTCATACAGCATTGGGTCTCTGACACTCCATGCCGAGCAGTAAGGATAGACTAGGAGTGAATTCCACTCTGCTGCTCCGAGACCAAGGAGCTGCTCAGGTCCACCTGCAGATCCTGTGTTTTCTAGCCAGTGATGGAACAGGCGCTGCCTCTATCCTGGGACTCACAAGGAGAAGGCCCTGTCCAGAGCCCACCTTGTCCACCTCTTAAAACCAGCTCTATCAACCCCAGTGGCCTGACCAGCACCTGTCCACTCTGTCTTTTACCATTGGCTCCAACGTGGGCAGAGAAAACAGAAGGGAGCAGTCCCAGTCCCTCTAATTCAGTAAAGACGTGCCAGATCAGGTGCAGACAGCTCACGTGCTTGCGTTCTTTTAATCTCAAAAGAATTTCATGTAAGGGGAAGTGCCACCATCTCCACACTACAGGAAAGGTCTGCGATTTTCTGAGGTCACGGGACAGTACGTGTGTGGTGAGGTTTGAGTCCGGAGAGCCAGACCCCAGAGACCACTTGTGGTCACTGGGCCACACTGAAGGTTGCACATGAGGAATCTTGTCCAGGACGGGACCCTGCATCATGGGGTTCAAAGCCAGCCTTTATGCTTAAAGGGGGTGGAGGGGAGGTAGATGTGGAGAAACGAGCGGGTGTCTCCCAGCTCCTGTGAGTCCAGCTCCTGTGAGTCCAGCTGCTGTGAGTCCTGCTCCTGTGAGTCCAGCTGCTGTGAGTCCAGCTCCTGTGAGTCCAGCTCCTGTGAGTCCAGCCGCTGTGAGTCCAGCTCCTGTGAGTCCTGCTCCTGTGAGTCCAGCCGCTGTGAGTCCTGCTCCTGTGAGTCCAGCTCCTGTGAGTCCTGCTCCTGTGAGTCCAGCTCCTGTGAGTCCAGCTGCTGTGAGTCCAGCTCCTGTGAGTCCAGCTCCTGTGAGTCCTGCTCCTGTGAGTCCTGCTCCTGTGAGTCCAGCTCCTGTGAGTCCAGCTGCTGTGAGTCCAGCTCCTGTGAGTCCAGCTCCTGTGAGTCCTGCTCCTGTGAGTCCTGCTCCTGTGAGTCCAGCTCCTGTGAGTCCAGCTGCTGTGAGTCCAGCTCCTGTGAGTCCTGCTCCTGTGAGTCCAGCTCCTGTGAGTCCAGCTCCTGTGAGTCCTGCTCCTGTGAGTCCAGCTCCTGTGAGTCCAGCTGCTGTGAGTCCTGCTCCTGTGAGTCCAGCTCCTGTGAGTCCAGCTCCTGTGAGTCCAGCTGCTGTGAGTCCAGCTCCTGTGAGTCCTGCTCCTGTGAGTCCAGCTCCTGTGAGTCCTGCTCCTGTGAGTCCAGCTCCTGTGAGTCCAGCTGCTGTGAGTCCTGCTCCTGTGAGTCCAGCTCCTGTGAGTCCAGCTCCTGTGAGTCCAGCTGCTGTGAGTCCAGCTCCTGTGAGTCCTGCTCCTGTGAGTCCAGCTCCTGTGAGTCCTGCTCCTGTGAGTCCAGCTCCTGTGAGTCCAGCTGCTGTGAGTCCTGCTCCTGTGAGTCCAGCTCCTGTGAGTCCAGCTGCTGTGAGTCCAGCTCCTGTGAGTCCTGCTCCTTTCAGTCCAGCTGCTGTGAGTCCAGCTACTGTGAGTCCAGCTGCTGTGAGTCCTGCTCCTGTGAGTCCTGCTCCTGTGAGTCCAGCTCCTGTGAGTCCAGCTGCTGTGAGTCCAGCTCCTGTGAGTATGCCAGCAGCTTTCCTTCACTTTCAGGACACTCTGGAAATGAGTCCAGATGGTGCTGTGGGTACACTGGGCATTTTTATTCTTTTTCTACATTGAGAGATAATAATTGTACCTATTTACAGGGTATCACGTCATGTTTTGGTACATGCATACATGTTGTAATGATCAAATCAAGGAATTAGCATATTCATCACCTCAAACACGTGCTCTTTCTTTGTGGTGAAAACATTTAAAATCCTCTCTTCCAGCTGCTTCGACGTGCGCCATGCATACTTGCTCACACTGGTCACCTGCTGTGCAGCCCAACCCGGCATGTGTTTCTTTCTCCAACTCCTTTTGTGTCCAGTGGCCGCACTCGCTCCGTCTTCCCGGCTCTCCCCTCCCTGGCCTCCGGCTTCCACTGCTACTTCCACGGCTCACCTTTTTAGGTTCCACATATGAGAGAGCTCATGTAGCATCTGCCTTTCTGAATATGGTTTATTTTACTGGACATAAAGTCCTTCAGGCTTATCTATGCTGTCAAAAAGGACAGGATTTTCTTCTTTTCATGGCTGAATACTATTCCACTGTCTATACGTACCACATTTTCCTTATCCATTCATTCACTGATAGACTCCACAATTTGATTCCACAAATTGGCTACTGTGACTAAAGCTGAAATTGCTGTGGGAGTGCAGGTGTCTCTCAGATGTACTGACTTCATTTCCTTTGGATGTACACCCAGTAGCTGGATGGCTGAATCAGATGATAATTCCATTTGTAGCTTTTGAAGCATCTCCATCCTGTTTTCCTAATGGCTTTACTGGTTTGCGTTCCCACCGACAGTGTAATGATTCCTTTTTCTTCACATCCCACCAACAATTCTTACTTTTTGTCTTTGTGACGGTAATCATTCTAACAGGTAGGAAGTGATATGTGGTTTTCATTTGCCTTTTTCTGATAATTAGCCATGCTGAACGTTCTTATACACACTTTTGGCCACTTCTATGTCTTCTTTTGACAAATGTTTCTTCTGGTCATTGGCTTATTTTAAAAATCAATTATTTGCTTTGCTGCTACTGAGTTGTTTGAGTTCCTTAATATACTGGAGATTTCCAACGTGGCTGCATGTGAGAATCACCTGGTGCTCCTTGAAAACACTGATGCCCGTGCCTCTTACCAATCTGATGAGAGCAGACTCTGTCTACACATGTCACGGATTCTTTTTAAATGACTCACCATTAATTTAATGTGCACCCAAGTTTCAGAGCAAATTTACGTGAAATTCTCATTCATCACTGATTTGGAGGAAGCTGCTTTTCTCGGAGGCCAGGCTCACACACGTACAGTGGGTCCTTGCTCTGCCCTGTCTTTGTATTCTATAAAATCACTGCAAACCTTCAACTACAGAAGGCTGAATCGCTGCTCCTGCGGATACACAGGGCTCGGGTCCTGCGAGCCTCTGGTCACATTTTCATCAACCAGTCAACACATAATTTTGTTTTACATGTGTTTCTGTGTAAAGGCAACTTACTAAATATACAGTCATGTGCCACATAATGACATTTTAATCAGTGACGGACCACACAGATGCTGGTCCAATGACATTGTATTTGCTGTAGCGTTCTGGGTTTAGATACACAAACACCTACCATTGTGTTACCATTGCTTGCAGTAGAGTAGCGTGCTGGGCAGGTGTGTAGCCCAGGAGCAGGAGAGCATACCATACAGCCTGGGCGTGTAGTGGGCTAGACCATCTAGGTGTGTGTAAGAACACTCTACAGGGTCCACACATAACAAAATTGCCTGAAGACGCATTTCTCAGAACGTGTCCCCATCGTTACGCGATGCACGACTGGTTATAGATGATTCGTTAACACAACTTGCAGTCGCCTGCTCTGTAACTCGTGCTTGAGGCGAGCTCATCTAACACAACTGTTTTCTCCTAAGGCACATCACAGCCTTCTCGCCCTGGGCAGCACTGTCTCAGTATGGTTGGGAGGGTTTCAAACCGTAACACCACAAACACAAAGTATAAAAATGCAAAGAAAACCCCACCCAAAGCATGTGACACTAAGGAAGCTACAGAAAGAACCAGTGATGTACGGCATGAGTGCTGAACTGAGAGTGGGCACACACAATACAAAAATACCACACACATGTACACACAGTACACAAATACCACACACAGGCACACACAATACACAAATACCACACACATGTAAACACAGGCACACACAATACACAAATACCACACACATGCACACCCGATACACAAATACCACACACATGCACACACGATACACAAATACCACACACATGTACACATAGGCACACACAATACACAAATACCACACACATGTACACACAATACACAAATACCACACACAGGTACACACAATACACAAATTCCACACACGTACACACAATACACAAATACCACACACATGCACACCCAATACACAAATACCACACACATGTACACACAGGCACACGCAATACACAAATACCACACACATGCACACACAGGCACACACGATACACAAATACCACACACATGTACACACAGTACACAAATACCACACACAGGCACACACAATACACAAATACCACACACATGTAAACACAGGCACACACAATACACAAATACCACACACATGCACACCCGATACACAAATACCACACACATGCACACATAGGCACACACAATACACAAATACCACACACATGTACACACAATACACAAATACCACACACAGGTACACACAATACACATATTCCACACACGTACACACAATACACAAATTCCACACACGTACACACAATACACAAATACCACACACGTACACACAGGCACACATGATAAACAAATACACAAATGCACACACAATACACAAATACCACACACATGTACACACAGGCACACAAGATACACAAATACCACACACTTAAACACAATACACAAATACCGAAGAGTGTAGAATGAGGATCCAAGATGGCCGACCACTAACAGCTCAGGATTGTAGCTCCCAGTGAAAGCTCAGAGAACGAGACGACGCCACATCATTAGACGAATTTTCATCACTCACCGATCAGCCGATTCCCAGTGGAGGAGCCCCACGGGTCGCCAGCGCGACTCTTGTGGCTGCTGCAGCGGTTTTGCCGGCGTCTCGGCGCAGCAGCTCTTCATGCAGAGCCAACGGGACTGCTTCCCCTACTGATCGGAGTTTGGAGCTCCGGGAAGTCAGAGCCGCTTGTTGCGGACTCAAGAGGGAAGCCAGACCAGAGATTCCCGGGCAGAAGAGCACCATCAGTCTTATCGCTGCTATTTAGGCCGCCACAGTGGGTTGCTCGGATCCCAGCACTGGGAATCAATAAGTCGGACGTCGACTCAGAAACCTAATTAGAAAGGCGGTTCATCTACAATGAAGGGAAAAAAACAGCCTAAGAAGGCCGAGTATACTCAAAATCAGAACCCATCAGCAACAGAACAAGCCCTGTTGGAAAAGGACTCATCAGTAACGGAACAAGCCCTGATGGAAAAGGACTCATCAGTAACGGAACAAGCCCTGATGGAAAAGGACTGTGTTCCATTATCTGAAGTAGGCTTTAAAAGGTGGATGATAAGAAACTTCTGGGAGTTAAAGGAACTCGTTCTAACCCAATGTAAAGAAACTAAGAACTTGGAAAAAAGGTTAGATGAAATGTTGAAAAGAATAGACAATATAGAGAGGAATACAAATGAACTTATGGAGTTGAAAAATACAACACGAGAACTTAGTGAAGTATGTACAAGCTTAAACAGCTGAATGGATCAAGCAGAAGAAAGGGTATCAGAGGTCGAAGACCAACTTAATGAAACAAAACGACTAGACAAGAATAGAGAAAAAAGGATAAAAAGGAATGAGCAAAGTCTCCAAGCAATATGGGACTATGTGAAAAGACCTAATATACGCTTGATCGGTGTACCTGAATGTGACGGAGAGAATGAGTCAAGCTGGAAAATACTCTCCAGGACATTAACCAGGAAAATTTTCCTAATTTAGCAAAGCAGGACACTATTCAACCCCAGGCAATACAGAGAACACCAAAAAGATATTCCTCAAGAAGACCAACCCCAAGGCACATAATCATTAGATTCACCAAGATCGAAACGAAGGAGAAAATATTAAGGGCAGCCAGAGAGAAAGATCAAGTCACCCATAAAGGTAAGCCTATTAGGCTTACAGCAGATCTCTCAACGGAAACCCTACAAGCTAGAAGAGAGTGGGGGCCAATATTCAATATACTTGATCAACAGAACTTTCAGCCCAGAATTTCATATCCTGCCAATTTAAGCTTTACGTTTCAAGGAAAAATAAAATCTTTTAGGAACAAGCAAGTACTCAGAGATTTTGTTACCACCAGGCCTGCTTTACAAGAACTTCTAAAAGAAGCATTATACACAGAAAGGAACAACCAGTATGACCCTTTCTAAAAATACACTAAAAAGTAAAGAGCATTAACATAAAGAAGAATTTTTATCAACGAAAGGACAAAATAGACAGTTAATATCAAACGGCAGCAACCCTAAATTTAAATCGACCAAATCTCCCAATCAAAAGATACAGACAAAATCTAACGGTATATCCAAAGATATACATAGACTCAAAATAAAGGGTTGGAAAAAAAAAAAAAAAAACAAAAACGTACCAACCAAATGGAGAGCAAAAATAAATAAATAAGAAGCAGGAGTTGCAATTTTCACATTTGACAAAATAGATTTCAAAGCTACAAGGATACAAGGGTAAAAGGAATAATGTAATAATAAGAGATCTTAACACCCAGATACATAAGACCCATAATGAGATTTAGATTCAACGAGACAGAAAATTGATAACGATACCCAGGACTGGAACTAAGATACAGAACAAATAAACTCAATAGAGCTCTCCATTTTAAACACACAAAATGTACATTATCCACAAAATCTAACGATATATCTGAAGATATACAAAGACTCAAAACAAGGGGATGGAAAAAAACTCACCAACCAAATGGAGAGCAAAAATAAATAAATAAAAAGCAGGAGTTGCAATTCTCACACTTAATAAAATAGATTTCAAAGCTACAAGGATGCAAGGGTAAAAGAATTAATGTAACAATAAGAGATCTTAACACCCAGATACATAAGACACATAATGAGATTTACATTCAACGAGACAACAAATTGATAACGATATCCAGGACTTGAACTCAGAGCCAGAACAAATAAACACAATAGAGGTCTCCATTTTAAACACATAAAATATGCATTAACCACTTTAAACACTCAAAATATTGATCAGCCATTATTGAAACCCATTTTAGGAATGAAGTAATATTCCTTTTTCCCTCTTTTTCTTTTTTTCCCCTTCTTTTTCTCTTTTTCTCTCTAAAAAATAAAAAAATAAAAAATAAATAAAAATAAAAAAAACAACACAATACACAAATACCACACACATGTACACACAATACACAAATACCACACACATGTACACACAATACACAAACACCACACACATGTACACACAGGCACACACGATACACAAATACCACACACATGCACACACAGGCACACACAATACACAAATACCACACACATGTACACACAATACACAAATGCCACACACGTACACACAATACACAAACACCACACACATGTACACACAGGCACACACGATACACAAATACCACACACATGTACACACAGGTACACACGATACACAAATACCACACACATGCACACACAATACACAAATACCACACACATGTACACACAGGCACACACGATATACAAATACCACACACATGTACACACAGGCACACACGATACACAAATACCACACACGTACACACAGGCACCCACGATACACAAATACCACACACATGTACACACGGGCACACACGATACACAAATACCACACACATGTACACGCGGGCACACACGATACACAAATACTACACACATGCACACACAATACACAAATACACACGTACACACAATACACAAATACCACACACATGTACACACGGGCACACATGTTACACAAATACCACACACACGTACACACAATACACACAATACAGAAATACCACACACACGCACACGCGGGCACACGCGATATACACATACCACACACACGCACATGCGGGCACACGTGATACACACATAGCAGACACACACACGGGCACACACAATACACAGATACCACACACGTGGGCACACACGATACACACATACCACACACATGCACACGCGGGCACATGTGATATACACACAACATACACATGCACACCCAGGCACATGCGATACACACATCACAGATGCAGGCACACACAATACATATATAACACACACATATACACACTGACACACACAATACACATACACACATGTACACACAGGCACATACAATACATATATTATACAGATATATACACAAAGGCACACACAAGACATATATAACACACGCATGTACACACAGCCACGCACAATACATATATAACACACGCATGTACACACAGCCACACACAATACACATAGAACACACACATATACACACAGGCACACACACATACACACAGGCACACACACATACACATACAATACAAACACATGTACACACAGGCACACACACATATACATATAGTACACGTGCACACACATATAATACACAAAGGCACACACATACACATATAATACACATATACATATATACACAGGCACACATACATGCACATATAATACACACACCTACACATGCACACACATACATGCATCCACATACATCCATGCACACACACAGACACCCATATACACATATAATACACAAATACACACATAGGCACACACATGTACACACAGACCCGCCCTCATACACATAATACATGCACATATACGCATGTATATACACATATAAAACACAAATATACACAGAGATACACACATACACATAATACACATGTATACACATGCACACATATACATGCACACTACACACACATGAACACACATGCACACATCCACACATATAACACACATACACAGACACATATATATTGCACAGATATACATATGCACACATGCCTACAAACATACACAGGCACACGGATACACATAATACACACATATACACATGCAAATGCACATGCATGCATATATGTGCACACACATATACAGACATCCAATTCATGTGCATACACACATACATGCACATATATACTCATACACACAGACACACGTGCATACATATACATACACACATACATACACACACAGTGCCCTGGAGACTGGTCCCATTTTTCCTTGGCCTTGTGCACTGCAGCCCAGCTCAGCTCTGAGCAGCAGTCTTTGTGAACAGAGTTGTCAACGTCACATAGTCATTTCCTGTAAAGTCTCTTGGCTCGTTTCCAAGCCCGCCTCACATTTTTGCCCTCATATTTCAAGAAGTAAAATGAGATTAATTTCAGCCTCTTTATATATGGTATTATTGATCCATTGAAAAATGTATTCATTCATTTGTTCATTCAGACATTAGCAAAGGTGCACTTGGACAGTCTCTGCTAGGGGTTGAGGTGGTTTGTGGAGCAGAAGAATCAATAGACTTGCGTTTGCTCTAAGTCACATTTTGTCCCCATCACTCCTTTCTTCTTTTATTTCTTGATCATGCCCCGTACGTCCTAAATACCACTAGAGATAAAAATGTGAGTGAGCAGGAACTCTGTCTTCAGGAAGGTAGATTCTAGCGTGGTCTTTCTAACAGTGCCCTGTGTTGTGTCTGTGTCCCTTGATATTAGGTATCTCTTGAAAAACTGGCTTCATGGGGCAGTTCTCCGGGTACAGTGTCTGTCCTAAGTGTACATGAGCATCAGACAGGCTCTAGTCTACAGTAAATACTTAATTTTGCTAAAGCCATTGATGTGAGGTGAGGACCGTGCCAGCCACGGCTCCAGTGCTGGGGTTTCTGGGCAAACCCCCTCCATGTTCCTAGTGAGAGGAAACCAGACTTACACCATCAGGAACTGCCCACTGCATTCTCACTTCGGACTTTCCACCGGGATGATTCCAGCCAGGGCCTCTGGCCCTCTTTAAATGGCAATGATGTTTCTTACCTGGCTCTGTTTACCATGCGGTCTTCCTTCTGTCACGCTGGGGAAGCCAGGACCAGCTTGTCTGGAGCTGCCAGATTCCTGCATCCCCGTCACCAGCTCCCTGAAACTGGAGTGCCTCAGTTTATCTTCTAACAATTTTAACTTAGTGTCTCCCAAGCCTGAGACCTGCAGAGTGGACACCACCGATGGGTGCAGGGGGACGTCCTGGTCACGAGGGCACAGAGTGGCCAGTTCAGTGCAGGCAGCAATGGGCCAGGTGGGAGGGCGGAGCACCCATCCTTCCCGAGCCCTTGGAGGAGGGAGCCTGCCCGCTCCCCTGCCACCACAAACTGGAGAGATTTCCTGCACAGAGACCACGTGTCCGTTAGTCACAAAGCCCACCTGGAGTGGTGGAGCTTCTTCTGGAAGAGTCTTTTCAGCTCAGGGTCCCACGGTGTGTCCTCTCCTTCTGGGAGGAGTCTCAGGAGCTTGCGGGGGCAGCACCAGCACCTTCTTTACCTCTTCCAGGAGAAAACAGGGAAACTTCCTCCTGCCAAAGAGGCCTCCAGCTGCCTCTGAACCTGGGAGACCCTGGCTACCAGAACGCGTTTGCTGATTCTCTTTGCTTTCTTTACATCCTTAAGAGTTTCGGGAGTCCTGATGATTCTCGCATTCATTTCTGGGTTATGAACGGCTTGTTACAGCCCTTGTCCCTGGGTCCACTGGGAGAGTTCAAGGTCTGACTGATGTGTGACATGTGCTGCTCGTCACTGTACCGCCCCGTGCACACTCCCACCGCCCCAGGATCGAGGTACTGTGGGTTCTGCCCCAGGCACTGGGCTCAGTGATGGTGACGAGAAGCCTTCAACCTGTTGGTTGGCAAACAGACCGGACGATGGCCAAGAAGCCACGGACCGAGCAAGTGTCCAGCCGCCTTGAGAGCCTCGCCCATCCTCGGGGACTAAGGGGATCTTGAAGATGAGACTGAAAGTAGTTCAAACTGCAAGGAGTTTGCCAGGGACGAGGGGCAGAGGACGTCTTCTGACAGAAAAAAATGGCTCGTTTGGGCTCTCGCGGTGAAGGTAGCAGGTGAGTGACAGCCGATTATTCACTCAAATACCACAGGGCAGTCCATGGACCACCGGGCTTGCTAAGGAAAAGCCCCAGAAAGCAGAAGAGTGAGCTGCAGTGGAGCACAGCTGGGCACTGGACAGGGGCTCCCTCCCATGCTGACAGGCGTCCTTAGATGTGGTGAGTCAGCAGGACTAATGGGTCAGGGAAGTGGGAAGGGATGAGGCCACAGAGCTGGCCCGTGCTTTCCCTTCCTGGCATGCACATGGCCGCCTGGGAGCAGTGGCGAGGTATCCACACCTGTGTGGGGACCGAGAGGAGAGCGGGCTGCTGGTTCAGCTGCTGCTCAGGAGCATCCTGACCAAGCGTGCCCTGTCTCCTTTGTCATTCTGTCTGCTCTCTCTGTGCCATGCACCTCTGAGTATCCTGAGCCTGACGCCTTCAGGGCTCCTCCACGGACTGCAGTCCTCGACCTCCCCAGACTGTCTGTGGAGCAGAAAGACTGGTGTCATC
Source organism: Callithrix jacchus (assembly GCF_049354715.1). Classification (NCBI taxonomy): domain Eukaryota; kingdom Metazoa; phylum Chordata; class Mammalia; order Primates; family Cebidae; genus Callithrix; species Callithrix jacchus. Next base: position 203,537,946 of record NC_133503.1, read on the forward strand.
TCAGGATCAGGGAGCAGAAGGTGGTCCCTCTGGGACCCTGCCCTTAGACCGTGAGCCCACTTTGCTGAATTTGCTGTTAAAGTGTTATGTTGAGCTCTGCGTGGGGAATCTGAGGAGTGACTCAGTTTATCAATGAATGATGATGTTTGTATTTTATGATTGCAAACTTGCACATCATGTGACTTGGTCGGGCTGGCAGGGGAGGCTTTGCCTGGGTAGCGCCTTGGAAGTGAGCTCTGAGTTCCTAAGGAGACAGGGCCTTCTGTTGCCCTCAAGAATGAAGGCTCCTCTCAGTTCCCCAGCTTCTCCAGTGAAAGGATGAGAGTTATTTCCTATAGAAATATCTAGCCTATCTTTCAGGAAGTTAATTTTGCAAAAACTATAGCCATATTTTGACCCTTAGAACAGATATTTATTAGTCTGTTCTCACACCACTATAATGATCTACCTGAGAGTGGGTAATTTATGAAGAAAAGAGGTGTAATTGACTTATAATTCCATGGGTTTAAGGGGAAGAGTGGCTGGGAGGCCTCAGGAAACTTACAATCATGGCGGAAGGCAAAGGACGAGCAAGCGCATTTTACCAGAGAGGAGGAAAGAGTGAAGGGGGGTGGGCGCACACCGTTAAACCATCAGATCTCACAAGAGCTCATGCGCTATCCCCAGCACAGTACAGGATTCAGTCACCGCCCACCAGGCCCTCCCCCAACACTGGGGATTCCAATCTGAGATAAGATTTGGGTGGGGACAGGAGCCAAATCCTATCAACATGCTTAAGGAAAGTGCTTTTTACTATTGGTTCTGTCTCCACACTTTAAAATCATATTTATAACATCCGAAAGACCTGGGCAACGACATTTTAAGAATTGCTGTTGATTTTCAAATTCTATCCAAAATATATGCATATACTCCCAGCATAGGCATAGCGTGCATTCATTGGAAAGTGAGCAGTTAATTGTGGAAATGATCCCCAACAGGCCATGGGTGCTCACTATCAACTTGCCTTGCGCAGTGTCTAACATAAGCAATGAACGAGGAGCTGCCTGAATGCTAGGGCTGTCCTGCCTCAAGTGCACTCACACCTGTTTTTGTTGGTAAGCAGATAGGTGCTAAACAAACGCAAGCACCTTTGTCCTGGCGGGAACACAGAAATGGCAGAGAGGAAGGGAGAAAAACTCAGGCAGAGAGCTCGGAGCTCCGAGCTCAGCGCCCGGCCAGGCTGGAGGCGCCCAGGGAGCTCTGCGGTGAGGCCAGAGAAGGAAGATTCAGAATCAGGATTCTCGAGGTGAGTTTTGTGACCCAGGGCGGTGCAGTTTGCTTTCCAGGAACAAGCAGAGCCGGGCCCTCCTGCTTTGGTGGCTGGGCACGCAGACCTGACCCTCTCTGGGGCCATGATTCTAGGGCCCCTGCTTGAGAATCTGCTCAAGAATCTCACTTTCCTGTTCACCTTCTAACGATTACTTCATCCACAATGACCTCTATTTTTCCCTCAAAAAACAATGGTATAAATGGGGTCATAACACAGGCCCCTCCGTTTATCGGTTGACTCTGAAGGGACGATACTGCGTTAGCAGCCTTTTTGGAAGATATATTGGACTTTAATAAAATTTGATCAATGCATTTAAGTCAAATTGAATTATATGTAAGTGGATAGGGTTGACATATGTTTCAATATCTGCGAGTGATACATTATTCTCCAGTGAGCATAAAATTTAATGAAATATAAATACCCATTAATCCTCATGTTTCAACCAATCAGTCACTGTTGCTCCTGCCTGCTGTGAGCAGAAGCAGGCCCAGAAAGTCATCTGTTTCATCTAAGCAGGAGCTCCAACCTGGAAAGACATCAGAAGGCTGTGGAGGAGAGGAGGCAGAGGCTGGGGAGGGTGCCAGCTCCTTTGCGGGGACTCCTCGAGCAGCAAACAAAAGCGTGGGCAGGGTCTGCGGGTGGAGGGGCTGGTGCCTCTGAAACTGTCTGGGGAGAAGAGGGACAAGAGTGGAGCGACAACTCCTTCTTCCCTAAACATACTCTTGCCTCCTTGCTTCATAGTGGATCTGTTGCCAGACGTGCAGAGTGCCAGACTGTGCCAATTCTGCCACTGAGAGCCACGCAAAGCTGTCAGACTGCACCAGAAGACGGGGTCCTTACCTTGTCCTGCATGGGGAATAGGGCAAGACGTCACCAGCAATTTTCCCTTCCAGTGTGCACACTGGGATAGAAAAATAGGGTAACAGAAGGGGGTGAGGTGGGGTGACTCACGGTTGTCATCCCAGCACTTTGGGAGGCCAAGGCTGGTGAATCACTTGAGGTCAGAAGTTTGAGACCAGCCTGGCCAACATGGTGAAACCTCATCTCTACTAAAAACACAAAAACTAGCTGGGCGTGGCGGGAGGCATCTGTAATCTCAGCTACTTCGGAGGCTGAGGCAGAAGAATAACTTGAACCTGGGAGGCAGAGGTTGCAGTCAGCTGAGATGGCACCCCTGCACTCCAGGCTGGGTGACAGGGTGAGATTCAGTCTAAAAAAAAAAAAAGAATAACAGAAGGGGTGAAACATGGTCATTTTCATTTCCAATCAAACATGTCAGACTGCATTGGCACCAGTGCCTTTTTCCTTTGCTTCTAAGAAAGAGGGAGAACCCTACACACCATCCTCTCAGAGGCTGCAGCTGCTGCACGCTTGTCCTCTAGTCCCACCTCCACGCTCTGAGGATGCTCTTCCCCCCAAGCTCTGGGCCGGAGCTGTCACTCACAAGTCACCCTATGCCCTCAGGTCAAATGAACAAAAGGAGCATTTGGATCACTGCAAACTGCTGGCTGTGAATCCTGGGCAGCTATGTGACGGACTTTTTATCCACATCTTCCTTTGGAGGGGCTGTGTGTTATCTCACCAAAAGTCTCAGCCAGGGGCGGTGTCGTTGCCTCCACCAGCCAGTTTCCTGGCTGGTTCAGTTAAAGTACAAATGTTTGCTGAGCTCCAGCCCGGTGAGCCACACCCTGATTGGCATCGAGAGAGCCTTGGGAAAGACTGAGGTGTGTGCCCGGTTTTGGGCTGTTAGGGAGGCTGGGGGACCAGAACATCGTCATTGAGATGATCCCTCAACACCCAGAGGCATGACAGCCACGTGTGTGAGGGGCTTCAGAGCAAGGGAACGTCACTTAGAATGGAGAGAAGATGTGCATAGAATGGCAGGCAGCCCTCACGGGTGAGAGGAGCTCATGTTTCATCCTCAGGGAGGAGAGGAGGATCCTGGCAGCAGAGGGGAAACAGCGGCTGAGCTGTGAGGAGCAGCAGGACGTGAAGGAGGGACCTGAGCCTGCCTGAATTCCTCTTTCTAGGGCAGGGGGCACGGAGCCACTGAGCAGGCGGCCTTGGAGTCATGGATGGAAAACCCTTCATGGTGTCTCCCAGGCCAGGCTTTCTGCTGCCCCAACTCTTTCACATGTTGCAGCTAGGATACAGGAAGAAGCAAGCAGGCAGCCATCCTGGAAGGAAGTCCAGTGCCGCTGAGGCAGCCTGCAGCTCCGGGGGGTCCCCAGAGCGGCTCTGCTCCATGCAGCTGCTCTGGGGACCCAGGGCTGAGCCTGCACTTCAGGGGCAATGAGACTAGGACCCAGGTAGGGAAGTGATCGAGTGCCCACAGGTGGAATCAGAGCTGAGAGTGGAAAATGTGCCCTCTTCCATGCTTCATGCCAGCAGGCCAGGGTTTTCACTGGAGCTTTTCTTTTTAAACACAGGAAAGAAACACACAGTCACAAGGAAGGTTTGTTAACTAGTAAGAGAGGTGAGACCCCCAAAGTAAAGATGGAGTTCTTATTAATTGGATGGAGATTTATGATGCACTGATGTATTTATTGACATTTTTATGTTTCCATATGCTTAACTCCCAGTTAATTAATTTACATAACATTACACGAAGAGGACTGCTCTTCTCATTTTTATTTCACAGATGAGAGCCATAAAATTAGCTAAATTTAAACAACCCGCAGCAGAGAAAGCATGCACATTTCTGCCTGTCGTGCATAAGCATAACAAGAGGAGAACCCACAGATGCTGACTGCGCCACCCATTGGAAATCCAGTGCGAATTTTAGAGAGTGAGGATTTTCATACACATCTTGGAATCTAAATGATGTGTGGTGATAAATGCCAATGGACTTTAAAAATCTCTTCCCTCATGTGTAGAATGAATGAGGGCCACCAATTCCAGGAGCTTCTCAGGAGGCGGGAGCCCGCTGCTCTGCCAGGGCCTGGCGAGGCCCAGAATGCTTCTCTGGGCAATCCTGGGTCATACACTGGGCATCGGGGTCCCGGGGAAAAGGTATATTTTAACATTGGATCTTAAGAGGCCGGACAGTGCCTGACTTTATGCACATGAAGCAGAATTCAAGCTCCCTTGGTAACATTTTCATCTGGCCTTGACTTCTTCATATACTTTGAAATATGTTAAAATAAGAGATGATGTGAGGTGTCTTAACACACACACAAAATCCATGAAAGAACACAAGGATTTTTGGAGGTGATGGACACGTTGACTGCCTGGATGAGGGGGTGGTATCACAGGTGTGTGTCTATCCTGAAACCCTTCACAACATTTCCATTAAATATGTGGCCCCAGCTAAGGAGACTCTAGATAAGGGGACAACCTCAGAGGACCCCTTTGGGGATGGGAAGAGTTTCCCTTACGTCAGGAGCCACACAGACCACCCGCCCAAAGCTGGCCAACACCGTGGCCACATTCTGCCTCGGACCTTTGAGAAAGTCAGGAGAAGCCCCTGGGGGGCCTGGAGTTAGGAATGGAAAACCCATCTCAGTGCCTCCAGACTTTCTGCTGCCCCAGCTGTACCAGGAGGAATGAAAAGCTGTCAGGCTACAGTGTCAGAGGAGCAGGTGGGAAAGAGAGAGACTGCTCTGGATATTTTTAAAATTAAAACAGGCTCTCCCCTGCATTGTGGCTGGGCACGGTCGTGATAGTATCCCCCCTGCACTGGCTCTGGCTGGGCACCGTCCTGATAGTATCCCCCTTGCACTGTGGCTGGGCACCGTCCTGATAGTATCCCCCCTGCACTGGCTCTGGCTGGGCACCGTCCTGATAGTATCCCCCCTGCACTGGCTCTGGCTGGGCACTGTCCTGATAGTATCCCCCCTGCACTGGCTCTGGCTGGGCACCGTCCTGATAGTATCCCCCCTGCACTGGCTCTGGCTGGGCACTGTCCTGATAGTATTCCCCCTGCACTGGCTCTGGCTGGGCACTGTCCTGATAGTATCCCCCCTGCACTGGCTCTGGCTGGGCACTGTCCTGATAGTATCCCCCCTGCACTGGTTCTGGCTGGGCACTGTCCTGATAGTATCCCCCCTGCACTGGCTCTGGCTGGGCACTGTCCTGATAGTATCCCCCCTGCACTGGCTCTGGCTGGGCACTGTCCTGATAGTATCCCCCTTGCACTGTGGCTGGGCACCGTCCTGATAGTATCCCCCCTGCACTGGCTCTGGCTGGGCACCGTCCTGATAGTATCCCCCCTGCACTGGCTCTGGCTGGGCACTGTCCTGATAGTATCCCCCCTGCACTGGCTCTGGCTGGGCACCGTCCTGATAGTATCCCCCCTGCACTGGCTCTGGCTGGGCACTGTCCTGATAGTATTCCCCCTGCACTGGCTCTGGCTGGGCACTGTCCTGATAGTATCCCCCCTGCACTGGTTCTGGCTGGGCACTGTCCTGATAGTATCCCCCCTGCACTGGTTCTGGCTGGGCACTGTCCTGATAGTATCCCCCCTGCACTGGCTCTGGCTGGGCACTGTCCTGATAGTATCCCCCCTGCACTGGTTCTGGCTGGGCACTGTCCTGATAGTATCCCCCCTGCACTGGTTCTGGCTGGGCACTGTCCTGATAGTATCCCCCCTGCACTGGCTCTGGCTGGGCACCGTCCTGATAGTATCCCCCCTGCACTGGCTCTGGCTGGGCACTGTCCTGATAGTATCCCCCCTGCACTGGTTCTGGCTGGGCACTGTCCTGATAGTATCCCCCCTGCACTGGTTCTGGCTGGGCACTGTCCTGATAGTATCCCCCCTGCACTGGCTCTGGCTGGGCACCGTCCTGATAGTATCCCCCCTGCACTGGCTCTGGCTGGGCACTGTCCTGATAGTATCCCCCCTGCACTGGCTCTGGCTGGGCACTGTCCTGATAGTATCCCCCCTGCACTGGCTCTGGCTGGGCACCGTCCTGATTGTATCCCCCCTGCACTGTGGCTGGGCACCGTCCTGATAGTATCCCCCCTGCACTGTGGCTGGGCACCGTCCTGATAGTATCCCCCCTGCACTGGTTCTGGCTGGGCACTGTCCTGATAGTATCCCCCCTGCACTGGCTCTGGCTGGGCACCGTCCTGATAGTATCCCCCCTGCACTGTGGCTGTCCTGATAGTATCCCCCCTGCACTGTGGCTGTCCTGATAGTATCCCCCCTGCACTGTGGCTGTCCTGATAGTATCCCCCCTGCACTGTGGCTGTCCTGATAGTATCCCCCCTGCACTGTGGCTGTCCTGATAGTATCCCCCCTGCACTGTGGCTGTCCTGATAGTATCCCCCCTGCACTGTGGCTGTCCTGATAGTATCCCCCCTGCACTGTGGCTGTCCTGATAGTATCCCCCCTGCACTGGCTCTGGCTGGGCACCGTCCTGATAGTATCCCCCCTGCACTGGCTCTGGCTGGGCACGGTCCTGATAGTATCCCCCCTGCACTGGCTCTGGCTGGGCACGGTCCTGATAGTATCCCCCCTGCACTGTGGCTGGGCACGGTCCTGATAGTATCCCCCCTGCACTGGCTCTGGCTGGGCACGGTCCTGATAGTATCCCCCCTGCACTGTGGCTGGGCACCGTCCTGATAGTATCCCCCCTGCACTGGCTCTGGCTGGGCACCATCCTGGAAATCGTTTTTGATTTCCAGGCTAAACTTTCAGCTGTTGACTCAGAAATCTAGAACACACAAAAAACCAGAATGAGAGAAAGAATATTCTGAGCTAGTGAAATAGGTTCCATGGAGTCTATATCCACAGGTTCCATGGAGTCTCTATCCACTGCTTTTCTAGGTTATGGACTCCCTGCTGTGTACCCAGCAATGTGGTAAGAGCTGCAGGCACAGAGCCCAGCAGCTCCTCCCGCCACACAGGAAGGCAGCCACAAGCACTACCGGCCATCAGATCAGGAGACTGTCGGATCCAGAAGAGAGAACAATAAATTCTGATGCTGCGGATTTCACAGAGGAGGCAAAGCAGAGCTGGACATGAAGAATGAGAGATTTGGCCAGCAGAGTGAGGGACGGGGCTCTCGGCCAGGAGGAAGCAGCCTGAGGCAAAGCGTGCCACTGGGAGAAGGAGCTTTCGACCTCACCCAGAGCTTCCAACCTGCCGGGCAAAACCAGAAGTGGACACTTAGAAAAATGTAGAGTCCCTCACAGATAAGCCTGGAGATGTTCAGACCCAGAGGTAACACTGGACAGCCTACAGCAAAGGGGGCGTAAAGCACACGATTCAAACACAGGCCTTCTTAGAGAGAGTTGAGGGCAACGCTCCTGGAGCGTGCCAGTGGGCGTGGAGGCCCTGCTGTCCTGCAGCTCAGATCAGGATGTGACTGCGAAGTGGCAGCTGGGTACACGCGACATCCAGAGCCAATGAAATTCCATCAGCAGTTTCAGAAAAGAATAAGATGATGTCATCATTTTAGGAATTATGAAGGGAAAATGATTTAAACATGCCCAAAAATGTTTTGGAGTCTAAAGGGGGATTGATCTGGCTTTGTGGGAAACAGGATTTTGCCCGGCCCACCCCTCCCTGTGGGGGAGGAGGAGAGCTCTGGACTTGGGGCCCACCTGGCACCTCTGTGTTGGGGACAGTGAATGCCCTGCCCGCGTTCATGACGCTGGCTGGTAAAAGGTGCCTGTCAAAGCCTAACTCCTGCCAAGAAGCCATTCGATGCCCCTTTCTCAGGGGAAGCACCAAGGCACTGATAGCCACACCAATGTCCAGACGCCAGCCAGCAGCAGAGGCGCCACACTGCACCCGGGATGCACCCTAGGACCGACGCCTGTTCCCACCAACTTCAGAGCCTGTGGTCAGTGCCAGGGATTTAGAAATAAAGTGCCCACTTCCCCTCCGCTTATTCAATGTGCAGCTTCTCTTCCCGCTGCCTTTCACACCAAGTCTCCGAAGCTTCGACTCCAAGACAGTCCTTTCATTCCCAGCCCCGGCTCTTTGTGCCGCCGTCTGCCCAGCAGCCCGGGCTTGGCCACCGCGCTGCTCCGCTTTTGTGATTCTGCAGATGATCCCCGTCTTTATGTTCCGTCCAATGCTGTTTCCATTTTCCTGAATTCCTTCCTGCGAAGATGCCTGCCGTGCAGCCAATGTGCAGCCTCATCTGGGACCATCTTTCAATTAACCTCGCCGACGAGCTGGCCCGTCTCGAGACTGCCAGAAGAGAGCTTCCGAGGAAGAGAAACCTCAAGGTCGCAGAGCTCTTCAGATTTAATAAGCCGGCTATGATCCCGGAATCCCACCGAATGGAGAGACACGGGAAATAGCTCTGGGCAAGCGCGAATCCTGAATGGGAGCAAAGCGTTGCTTCCTTTTAAAGACAGAACCATGACCCCATGGGATACGGTGGCCCACCTGCCCCGGGGGACGGGCAAACTGTACTTGGCACAGGCCGTGCTCAGGGAACCTCAGGCCTGGCCTCACAGCCCCTGGAAGCTCAGGGCTGTCTGGTGTGCTCGGGCTTGACTTGTTTCCCAAGACGAGGATTCTAGAATGATCCAGAATGTGGCCAGAGCCATATACTCTAAAAGCAATCAAACAAAATGCATAGAGTCTTCTTCTGCATGAGGATGTCTGGTCAAGAACACACCGTGTATAGGATGGTGGCCCCATAAGATTGTAACGCCGTATTTTTACTGTAGCATTTCATGTTGAGATCCGTTTAGATAAAAATCCTGATCATTGTGTATCGAATGCTTGCATTATCCAGCACAGTTGCAGGTGTGTAGACCAGCAGCCATAGGCTGGACCACACAGACCAGGTGTGTAGCAGGCTGGTCGTTCCAGGTTTGTGTAAGGACACCCCGCGACGTTCACACTGGGAGGGAATTACCCGAGCATGCACTTCTCAGGACCGGTCCCCTTCATGATTTGAAGAGGTGAGTGACTGTGCTTTGTGGGGTGCAGTTCATCTCATTTCCTCAGTCCTGTGAGTCCCTGCAGGGGACTTTTAACAAGCTGCCAGATGCTTTGTTAACTGTTTGACGCTCATTTTTTACTGAAGCCTCTCAACTGCCCCTAACTTGGGTAGTATTATTATTCCCTTTTAACTGATAAGAAAACTAAGATTTTGAGAGGACAAGGAACTCAGCCAGGATAAAAAAAAAAGCAGCAAGTTTGTGACCTAATTTCAGAGGCCACACTGGGAGTCACTGCACCCTCTGCCCAGTTCCCCTCTCACAGGTGAACCGAAGCATCATTCTCGAGGTCTGTGGAAGTGTACTGCACGCCTACTAAGCACCAAGCCCTGTGCTGCGCACTTCTGATCACGTGAGTTGCCGGAAAAGACACCTGAGAAAATGATAAACAATCAATAGGCTTTCAAGGAGACCTTGAGTAGAAAGATGGGGATCCCAGAGTTAAATGCAAGAAACACAAGCATTTTGAAGGCTGAGTGTGTGTGTATGTTTGGAAAGGAAGAAAGGGCAGCTAGATAACCCTTCGCTAAAATTGTTTTAATAAGTAGAGATACATATGTATACTTGTATTGCCAGTCTTTGATTATCTTCAGGTCTGCAGTGAGTGAAAAGGCCCCCATTTCCTACCTGGAAGAACAGAAAAAGTCGAGGCTGACAAGGCTTCTCAAGTAAAGTTTCGATCTGATGAAAACTCTGTATCACTCCACAGAGACAAAGTTTCTTAGCTTCCAGGAAGGATTTTGCTATTGTTCCAAACACATTTAAAAAAACCAATATGGTAGACCGAAACCACATTTTTTAAAGTTTTTTCTTTTTTAATTTAGTCTTTCCAAATTTAAACTTAATTTAAATAAAGCCATATTTATATGTTTTGAAAAATCCAAAATCCTTAGTCAAAGAATAGCGTAGAGGCAAAAGCCGAACTGTGAGTGGGTCTACTCTGCTGTGACTTCCGCAGAGAAGAGTAGTTCTCTGTCCCCTTTCCACAGTTCTCCTCTTTCAGGTTTTGAGTGACTCAGAAAGGTCATATCAAAAAGTCATACAAATAAAGCTAGAAATATATTTAAAGCTGTTCCATGGCCATATGGCTAAAAGGCAGCGCCCACCTAATAGATGCTGTTTCACAGAATAAACGAGGCTCAATCCTGTGCACAGCACAGGACTCACTCATGTTTGTGGACTTGCCTTGAAGTAAGAGAACAGAGAGGAGCACAGAACAGGGAGGAGCACAGAACAGGGAGGAGCACGGAACAGGGAGGAGCACGGAACAGGGAGGAGCACGGAACAGGGAGGAGCACAGAACAGAGAGGAGGAGCACAGAACAGAGAGGAGCACAGAACAGGGAGGAGCACGGAACAGAGAGGAGCACAGAACAGGGAGGAGCACAGAACAGGGAGGAGCACGGAACAGGGAGGAGCACAGAACAGGAAGGAGCACGGAACAGAGAGGAGCACGGAACAGGGAGGAGCACGGAACAGGGAGGAGCACGGAACAGAGAGGAGCACGGAACAGGGAGGAGCACGGAACAGGGAGGAGCACGGAACAGAGAGGAGCACAGAACAGAGAGGAGGAGCACAGAACAGAGAGGAGCACAGAACAGGGAGGAGCACAGAACAGAGAGGAGGAGCACAGAACAGAGAGGAGCACAGAACAGGGAGGAGCACAGAACAGAGAGGAGCACAGAACAGGGAGGAGCACGGAACAGGGAGGAGCACGGAACAGGGAGGAGCACAGAACAGGGAGGAGCACGGAACAGAGAGGAGCACGGAACAGGGAGGAGCACGGAACAGGGAGGAGCACGGAACAGGGAGGAGCACGGAACAGAGAGGAGCACGGAACAGGGAGGAGCACGGAACAGAGAGGAGCACAGAACAGAGAGGAGCACAGAACAGAGAGGAGGAGCACAGAACAGGGAGGAGCACGGAACAGAGAGGAGCACGGAACAGGGAGGAGCACGGAACAGGGAGGAGCACGGAACAGGGAGGAGCACAGAACAGAGAGGAGGAGCACAGAACAGGGAGGAGCACAGAACAGGGAGGAGCACAGAACAGGGAGGAGCACGGAACAGGGAGGAGCACGGAACAGGGAGGAGCATGGAACAGAGAGGAGGAGCACAGAACAGAGAGGCTGCAATCCTCGGGGGGCTATTTGCTTGTTTCCTGCGAGGTGGGAGCTCAGTCCAGCCACAGAGTCTCACCAAAATAAAAGTGAAAACACTTAACCAAATTCTCTATGTGTATCCCATAATGTTCAAACCTCGAAGCCACAAAGCTAGGCATTGACCAAGAGTTAGACATTTTCTTCGACCCTTTTCATATAATATAGATAAAAATAAATCTTAACAGCATAGACTTCTGTGCTAGGAACTACAGACCCAGAGGAAAGAGATTTTCTTCTTTTGTGGTAGAAACTGAGCTACATGTCACGGGCCATGTTTAGAGCTCTATTTCCTAGTCATCTTTCTACCCCACCCACTCCTCTGTGAAGTCCAGGGTTGACCAGCCCAGCTGTCTGGCACAAGTCTGTGAGACATTTCTGCCTCCTAAATAGAAGCACCCCTTGGATGCCCAGGGTTGGCTCCAGAGCAGAGACCTTGCCTCTCCCTGGGCAGCAGGACCATCTGCAGGGGAGCTCAGAAACAGGAGGTGCGCCTGCCCACCAGCCCTCTCCCTGGGCTCATCCCACTGGTGTGGGAGGAGTGAGGCTCTTCTGAAGCCCCCTGGTGTCCTGTGTATAGTCGAGGTTGAGAAGCACCAGGCCAAGAGCTGGAACCCTCCACCTCGGGGACCTGGCTGGGTGATGGGCTTCACCTGTGCTGCTGATGGAGCTTCTGGCCTACATCTGAATTTTAGTAAACCCTCCAGGCATGGTCTATAGCCCCTCAAACTGAGACCAAGTTCCATTAGGCTTTTTAAAAATTTAGTAAGAAAATACTAGAAGGGAATGACAAATTTCTTCTTGATCTATAGCTTTGTGGCCACAGTCCTGCATTGCATAGGGAATCCCTATTCACTGGAGGACAGTAGGTAACCCAGATCACCAAAGAGAAGAATCCCAGCCACTCATTCAGCACACAGCCTTCATCCACAGGGCCGTCTACCTGCACTGCGGCTGGGACTGCCTTGGAGACCACACAGACCAGGATGTGCATTTGGATCACTCAGCTGCACCCCTCCCCCCTTGCTGCACCCCTCCCCCCTTGCCGCACCCCTCCCCCCTTGCTGCACCCCTCCCCCCTTGCTGCACCCCCCCCTTGCTGCACCCTCCCCCCTTGCTGCACCCTCCCCCCTTGCCGCACCCCTCCCCCCTTGCCGCACCCCTCCCCCCTTGCCGCACCCCTCCCCCCTTGCTGCACCCCTCCCGCCTCCATGTTCTGGAGACACCAGCTCCACAGGGACTGCTCACCAGGCGCTAAGCCAGCAGAGTGTGCTTTCAAGTGTTTGCTGAGAAACCGGGAAATGAAGATACAGCCCCTCTGCAGGGTCCAGCTCAGCCTCAGACAGACCCGAGCACTCCCCCACGGTGAGGGTGGGCAGGCTTGGACTATTGTTGAGGAGCAGGAAGAAGCTGACTTGCTGACACAGGACTGCAGAGGCTTCCCTGCGCCCTCCAGGGAGTGTTCCCATGCCCATCTCTCTGGCCCAGATGGGCACTGGTCTCAGTCCTGGCAGTGCTGTGTGTGTCTGGGATGGTCAGTGTGGCGGGGTGAGATATTGCTGTCTGGCCTCGAGATGAGGGTGCATGTGACTCAGGAGGAGGTCACATCTTACGTGTCTTTGCACCAAGCAGGAGGCTGCCCACAGGGCCCCTGAGGACACGCCCCTGTGGTAATCACTGCTCTCGGCATCTCAGTGATTAACACACCACAGCCAGCTGCGTCCGGGGTCTTCAGCCTGTGTCACAGCAACAGCTCATTCTCAGTGTGACAGGAAATGAGGCACCAGCACACCCCAGAGCATTATCCCCACGCTGAGTTCCATGCAGTACCCGTGTCCTGCAGAACGCCTGGCACCGTTCCTCAAAGAAAGGGCTGCGTGCCCCTCCTACAGCCCAGGGAAGCCTTGCACAAATGTTAATACACTTATCTTCAACTCAGCAAAGGGCTTGTCCGAAGGCTCCAGACTGGCCTTGTTTCATTTGGCCAAGTGATCCCTTGATCATAGAGGCACCTGTTAGTGGTCCCAGGGACAATCTGACATCATTGCAAGGGGCACTGGGCCCCCGCTGGACCCAGATACAGAATCACCAGGGCTGGAGTAAGTCGCTGGGAGGAAGGGGCCGAGAAGATACCGCTTAAAAGCTGGGAAGTGATTCTTGAATTTCAGGCCTCGCTGCACCAGCCATGAACACGGGAGAACGAAGCCAAAGGCTTTTGATCCACTGATGCTCTGGCCCTTTCTCTACCGTGCGTTCATTCAACGTGCGCTTCCGAAGAAGAATCCGCGAGGTGTCCAATTACACATCTCGCTAAGGCCTTCTCCTTCCCAGGACTTCGGTCAAGACCATGGTGCCCGGTGGCCATCACCTTGCCTCACTTAGTATCCTCTAATCCCCACTTACCAAAGGCACCACGCTCCCTCCAAACTGATGGCTTTTTCCCCACTTTTTTCCTGTTGCATGGCAGGGATTTCACATGGTTGTGAAATAAGATACTTACATTGAAGCGCAGTCAGGGGGTCAGGAGGAGCCCGCCGGTGTGGAGCCCTGAAATCCACACTCAGAGTGCTCCGGTGCAGGAAGCCATCGGCCATCACCTGCTGCTGCTGAGGGCACCTGCGCTCACCAGCCGAGGTGTCATTTGTGCCCGTGACAGGAGCAACATTCCGGGAGTGATGGGGCTGGCATTCTGGCTCAAAGGGGACGAGAGGTATAGAAATTGGCAAAAGACAGCCACAGACGATAAGCTCGGGAGGGCAACCGTTTCCGGTGAGCTCACAAAGATCTTCGCGTCTCTGCTTCCACCTCATCTGTTTACGAACACGCCGGCAACAAAAACAAACAGACAGAAAAGAACTCTTTTCAATGCTCACATTTCTGGTGTAAGAAAGACCGACATCGTTATTCCTAGATTGTTTCACACCTGGTGTGGGATAAAGCAAACAGGAATTTATGTGGATGTCACACTAGCTGGAATTCGCAGCGTGAAAGAACGACAAAGATAATACAAGCAAGGTTGAAAAACTATGCCCACAATTTGAATCAGAAATGAAAATAAACTCATGATGATACTATTTTTCCAAGATTACATCATGCCGAGCTCTGGAAAGGTAGCAAGGAGGAGCCTTAGCCCTGATCGTCCAGTCTGAGAGCCAGAGGCCCCTGAAAGGGACACGTCGGGGGCTGGCTTCCAGCAGGAGCAGGAGGGTTCCTCTGTGCCAGGAGAGTGACTGCCAAGAAGACAGGCGCCAACGTGGGCTGGCGTGGGTGGCCTGGCAGCAGGTGGCCAGTCTCTACAGAGGCTCCATCTTCTCCAGAGCACAGGAAGCAAGGCCACCAGCTGAGAGCAAGAGGGGCAGGCAGGCACGGGAGGAGAAGGTATAAAACCATCGTCCAGCCCCTGGGGCCCTGCGGTGGGAGAGGAAGGGGTTGAGTTAGTGGAGTGGAAGCAGGCTGCACTGCACAGAGAACTCCAGGCTGGGGGAAGATAGTCCCCTGGGAGCTGGAGCTGTCAACAGGACTGTGTCCGGGGTCCAGTACATAGATATGGAGCGGGTATTTCGGGTACGTGCTGGGAGGGAGCTCACATCGAGAACAGCGTCACCCAGGCTGCGGGGGCCCCAGCAAGGTACAGTGAGGCAATGAGAGTGTCCATGAATTGAAGACCCCAGTGGGGTTGTGGCTTAGGAGCTGGCGGTCCTGAGGACATGAGCAGATAAAGGACAAGCAGGTGGTTAGTGAGTGGAGACTGTAAGGGGTTCCCTATTTCCTAGGTCCTCAGGGGTGAGTGTTGAGCAGGCTGGGAAGGTTTCAGAAGGAGAGAAGGGTCATGGGCCCCTTTGCTGGGATCACAGGGCCAGGCTGGAGAGATGGGCAGGCCGGGGCTCTTGTGTCAGTGCGGGCCAAGGGTATCGTGACATCGATTCTGACGGGAGTGAAGCCTGCGTGTGGTAAAGTGGAGGCAGACGGATGGGAATTAAAGCATAAGATGGAAGTCCTCAGAAAAAGAGAAACACTTAGAGAAATCGAGGAGTCCCAGGCTGTGTCAACCTCCATCCTGTGAATCAGAAGCAAAACCACCAGCCAGGAGGAGGTTGGTCTGTGAAAACAGTGTGCTCCTATCCAAAACTGCGTAACCGGACTTAGCAAGAAACCCCTGGGCCTTTCCTATCAAGGCCGGCTCATTCTGGGATCCGTTAGAATGAGGGCCTTGACTCCGCACGGGTGCGCTTTGATGCTGAGATTCGTGATGCGTGGACGCAAAGCTTGGTGTTGACACCAGCCACACCATCCTGGACAAGTGAGCGCGAGCCCTGGTGGCCCGTGTCCAGGAGCAGCAGCGGGTGAGGGGCTCTGGCAAACCGGAGAAGAGGCGCGGCCATCCAGCGGTCACTGAGGCAGGGCGGAGCCAGAGCGACCCAGGCCTGCAAGAAGGACGGGACCCAGTGACACCAGGCTCCTGAGCATCCAGGGTGCATTTTCCACCTACTAAGTGTCAGACTTCTCAGTATGGAGGTGCCTTAAAAATCTCGGGAGAAAACTCGAAGCCACAGTTAATTTTTTTTTTTTTTTTTTGAGACGGAGTTTTGCTCTTGTTACCAAGGCCGGAGTGCAATGGCGTGATCTCGGCTCACCACAACCTCCGCCTCCTGGATTCAGGCAATTCTCCTGCCTCAGCCTCCTGAGTAGCTGGGATTACAGGCACGTGCCATCGTGCCCAGCTATTTTTTTTTTTTTTTGTATTTTTAGTAGAGATGGGGTTTCGCCATGTTGACCAGGATGGTCTTGATCTCTTGACCTCGTGATCCACCCACCTCAGCCTCCCAAAGTGCTGGGATGACAGGCTTGAGCCACCGCGCCCGGCCCACAGTTAATTTTTAAGTAGCTATTCCCTTACTATTAAACATCATAGAGTACAGCCTGATTTTGATTTTTGTTAAAATAAAACTGACATAATAATAAGAAAAACTGAAACCTGGTCCCTATTTGCTGGTTTATACTGACTTACGTAAGACAGCGATTAACAGGCTATCATCTTTTGTCCGTTGGGCAAAGATTACACATTTTTCGTAGGTAGTTGTTATTCTCTTTCTGATTGAAAGCCCGAGTTTGTCTACAAATCACGGTTAAAATGCATACACTTAGAATATGATTATTGTTGATTCTGCAGTCTGCCTTTGTTCTCCATTTTCTTATTCCTTCGTCCCATTTATTAAATATTATTCAGTCATTTATTAAACTTGCTGAATTTTCTATTCCACCAGGGAGAAAGATCACAGAGCTCTATAGTTTCTTCCCTAAAGTTGTGAAATAACGAAGTCCTGGCTGTGCCCCTGTGACATTGTGTCACCTAAGGACGGTCAGTGCCTGAGGTCAGCCCACACGACAGTAGCTAATGGCCCTGAGAAGCACGTTGGTGTCAGCTGTGGTGTCAGATTATCACATTTCTCCTGAGTTATCACATATGCTAACAGGATGGTAGCATAGAAGAAAGGGCTGAAGAAGGTCCACTCTGAAGGCAGGAGGCCACGTGCCTATCCCAGGGATGCCAGAGCCAGGACTGCAGACAGGGGCCACTGAGGCTGGACTGAACGGCCACACCGAGGCTCCACCTGAGAACCGGAGCTTTGGGAGAATGGCAACATTACACGCCTACAATTTTAGTGTGAGGCTGAATGTGGACCTCCGTCACGCATCCTCTGTTATTCACACCAGTGCACCCTTCCGCTTACTTGGGTACAGTCCCTGTGCACAGAGTGTATACACTGGGTGACTGGTAGCATCTAATATGTCACTGAAATTGGACTTAAGCTGGTGTTTTCATTTGGAAGATGCAGACTTTGTATGGGTCGCAGTAAACCGTTGCAAACAAGAGGGCCAGTTCCGACTTGTAAAAGCAAAAGTGAGTTTCATTAAGGCCGTTAGGAGCCCCCACAACTTCAGGACAAGTAAGACCCAGACACAGGTGCCAAGAACAGCCTTTGCAGGTGACACCCAGCCACTGGGCAAGAGTCCTCTGGTGGCTCACGCCTGTAATCCCAGCACTTTGAGTGCCCAAGGCAGGTGAATGACGTGAGGTAGGGAGTTTGAGATGAGACAGGCCAATGTGGTTTAACCCCCCAGTCTCTACTAAAAATATAAAAATTAGCTGGGGCTGGTGGTGTGCAGCTGTAACCCTAGCTACTCAGGAGGCTGAGGCAGGGATGTCATGGAACCCGGGAAGCAGAGGTTGCAGTGAGTCCAGATTGTGCCATTGCACTCCAGCCTGAGTGACAGAGCAAGACTCCATCTCAAAAACAAACAAACAGACAAATAATCAGAGTCTTCTGTCTGCATCGCCGAAGCTGCCCAGGCCGCTGGCCCTGACCTCCTGAGCTGGTTGCAAGATCTTCCAGGTGGCTGCTCCCAGAGGGCAGGTGTGCCAGGAGGGCAGATGTCTTGTCTTCCCAAATCACCCCCTTACACATGCATTCGCAGATGCTGCACATGTGCTTCTGCAACTGGGGGCGGAGGGAGTGAGGATTTTTCTCCCCTCTCTATTTATCTCTGTTAAGTACTGGTGTAACAGAATTCACAATGTGGGAAATGTGGAAGGGGTTCTTAGGTGATTCAGGTCAACCGCCAGGAGCTTACCTTCACCAGGATCCTCGCCTCTGCTGTGGCCTGAATCTTCTGGCCTGAGGATTGTTATTAGTAATTGAATGCTTGAAACCAAGAAAGACACAGCCTTGGAAAGTTCCGAAGTCATGTCTTTCTTAAGTCGTGCAGAGCTTGGGTCTTTATAAAAGGTAGTCGGTGACATGGCAGCCACGGGAAGTGGGCACTGGCCGTCGGCAGGGAAGGTGGTTGGTGAAATGGCAGCCACGGGAAGTGGGCACTGGCCGTCGGCAGGGAAGGTGGTCGGTGACACGGCCGCCACGGGAAGTGGGCACTGGCCGTCAGCAGGGAAGGAGTAGATGAGATGGCAGCCATAGGAAGTGGGCACTGGCTGTTGGCAGGGAAGGTGGTCGGTGAAACGGCAGCCACGGGAAGTGAGCACTGGCCATCGGCAGGGAAGGTGGTCGGTGGGATGGCAGCCATAGGAAGTGGGCACTGGCCATCGGCAGGGAAGGAGTCGGTGAAACGGCAGCCATGGGAAGTGGGCACTGGCCGTTGGCAGGGAAGGTGGTTGGTGGGATGGCAGCCATAGGAAGTGGGCACTGGCCATCGGCAGGGAAGGAGTAGGTGAAACGGCAGCCATGGGAAGTGGGCACTGGCCGTCGGCAGAGAAGGAGTCGGTGAAACGGCAGCCATGGGAAGTGGGCACTGGCCGTTGGCAGGGAAGGTGGTTGGTGAAACGGCAGCCACGGGAAGTGGGCACTGGCCGTCGGCAGGGAAGCGCCAAAGCATCTGGACCTTCCACAGACAAAACGTTTAATTTTTCCTCTTAGAAACAGTGACTGTTATCGCAGGCACAGACCTCAGAGCAGATCAGGAAGGGACATATTCCTAGGGTAAAACTGTCTTCACTAGACGTAGAAAGAGCTCTTGGCAGCCTTGAAAACTTGATATGTAAAAATGTAATTATTTGAAGTTTCTCAGGACTTGAAAAATATTCAACACAAATTCACCGCCCCCCACACACACACACACACACTTTCCAAATACATATTTTCTTCCCCTACTTTAGTCATCTTGGGAGAGATTTTATATACTCTAAAGCCAGGGTTGGGGAAATCAGCATGAGTCCGCCCATCCCTCTGCAATGCTCTTGGCGCCTGCAAGTCAAGGTTGCAGGTCACAGGTGATCTGCGATGGCATCCTATGCACTCTGCGATGGCATCCCAGCTACTGAGGAGGCTGAAGCTGGAAGATCACCTGAGGCTGAGGAGGTCCAGGCTGCGGTGAGCCAAGATAGTGCCACTGCATTCCAGCCTGGGAGGCAGGGTGAGACCCTGTCTCAAAAAAAAATGCACATCTTATTTTTTAAAGTTTCCTCATTATTGGACAGGACATTCAGAAAGTGGCCGCCATACTGCAGGGGAGACTCATGTGGAATTTGCTACTGACGCTTTGCCAGCACTCTTCCAGTCCTCAGTGTCAATGTCGCCAGGATGGGGGGGCGAGAGGTAATGGGAATTACAACCGAGTGTTCTTCTTTTTCCTTAAATGCACTTTTTGACGAGTGATACGAGTGTGAACATGGGTTCTTTTAAAATCACAGTGTATTTTCATCAGAAGGGCTAAACCAAGAGTCGGAGGTCCCGGCTCTGAGGCGGGGTGTAAATGTTCGTGGAAGTGGCATGTGTCTCTACGTCTCCCTCTCTTCGTCTTCTGTACAGTGTAGCTCAACAGACTAAGTAGGAATTTCTGAATTTGTTTCTAAATAAAATACATTTAGCATCTCTTTTTTTGCACAGTATTTCAGGATAACCTCATGATTGCCTGGACTATCATGAATAAACTGGAATCAGTGAGACCATGTAGAAGGAGGAAGATCCTTGAGCACCTTGATCAGAGCGTTTTCATAAAATGCCTTCACTTGGCAGCCCTGCTGACGCCCCCCCTAGCGATTTGCATGATAATGGTTACACTCTGAGTACACACTTTTCTCTGTCACGATGATGCGGAAGATTTACTGCCACAGTGGGCGTGACGTATCTGAAACTGTAAAAGAAGCTGTTGGAAGAGAGTCGTTTCTGGAGGTTTCATAAATGCCTTACGGTCCATTTATTTAAATATTGTCAATATACAGCCAGCAGCTCATTTGGCAAAATTTTACAGTGTCGCCTCCTTCCTTCCCATCGTTTTTCATCCTTCGGCTGTGGCTGCTCTTTGTGAGGGTTGGGAGTACAGCTTGCTGCAGACCCTGTGAGTCCCGTTCCCAACAACCCGGCCCTGCGCGGTGGGAGCCCCACACACAAACATCTCCCCACCTGGAGGCGAGGAGGGGAGCAGCAGGGCTCACCATCTGAGGCTTGCACACCTGCAACCATGAAAAGCCTCCTCCTGCTCCTCAGCTCCTCCGATTGGCTGAAGGTGACATCACAGGAGCCCACAAGCCAGCATTTCGGGCAAGCCCAGGTGCCACACAGCATCGAGTCACAATATGCACCTCGTTAGTCTTTCAGAGTCTGCCTGGTAAAAAGTTCGAAGTTAAGAACAGACAAAAAGAATGCACACAAAATGAGCAGCTATTAATCCCTCTGTTCTAGAAAGCCCACCTGCAGGACAGCAGAGTGGGCCGCCATACTGCAGGGGAGACTGGGCACTCCTGGGAGCGTGGGTGTCACTTTACTCATGGTTATTTGTCCAAATGGAAATCAGAGTTATCAGTGGCCCTTTCAGGTGGAAAGCAGAGTTATCCGTGGCCCTTTCAGGTGGAAATCAGAGTTATCATCAGTGGCCCTTTCAGGTGGAAAGCAGAGTTATCAGTGGCCCTTTCAAGTGGAAATCAGAGTTATCAGTGGCCCTTTCAAGTGGAAAGCAGAGTTATCCGTGGCCCTTTCAGGTGGAAAGCAGCGTTATCATCAGTGGCCCTTTCAGGTGGAAAGCAGAGTTATCCGTGGCCCTTTCAGGTGGAAAGCAGAGTTATCATCAGTGGCACTTTCAGGTGGAAAGCAGAGTTATCCGTGGCCCTTTCAGGTGGAAAGCAGAGTTATCATCAGTGGCCCTTTCAGGTGGAAAGCAGAGTTATCCGTGGCCCTTTCAGGTGGAAAGCAGAGTTATCCGTGGCCCTTTCAGGTGGAAAGCAGAGTTATCAGTGGCCCTTTCAGGTGGAAAGCAGAGTTATCATCAGTGGCCCTTTCAGGTGGAAAGCAGAGTTATCAGTGGCCCTTTCAGGTGGAAAGCAGAGTTATCCGTGGCCCTTTCAGGTGGAAAGCAGAGTTATCATCAGTGGCCCTTTCAGGTGGAAAGCAGAGTTATCAGTGGCCCTTTCAGGTGGAAAGCAGAGTTATCCGTGGCCCTTTCAGGTGGAAAGCAGAGTTATCATCAGTGGCCCTTTCAGGTGGAAAGCAGAGTTATCCGTGGCCCTTTCAGGTGGAAAGCAGAGTTATCCGTGGCCCTTTCAGGTGGAAAGCAGAGTTATCAGTGGCCCTTTCAGGTGGAAAGCAGAGTTATCATCAGTGGCCCTTTCAGGTGGAAAGCAGAGTTATCATCAGTGGCCCTTTCAGGTGGAAAGCAGAGTTATCATCAGTGGCCCTTTCAGGTGGAAAGCAGAGTTATCAGTGGCCCTTTCAGGTGGAAAGCAGAGTTATCCGTGGCCCTTTCAGGTGGAAAGCAGAGTTATCATCAGTGGCCCTTTCAGGTGGAAAGCAGAGTTATCAGTGGCCCTTTCAGGTGGAAAGCAGAGTTATCATCAGTGGCCCTTTCAGGTGGAAAGCAGAGTTATCATCAGTGGCCCTTTCAGGTGGAAAGCAGAGTTATCATCAGTGGCCCTTTCAGGTGGAAAGCAGAGTTATCATCAGTGGCCCTTTCAGGTGGAAAGCAGAGTTATCCGTGGCCCTTTCAGGTGGAAAGCAGAGTTATCCGTGGCCCTTTCAGGTGGAAAGCAGAGTTATCAGTGGCCCTTTCAGGTGGAAAGCAGAGTTATCATCAGTGGCCCTTTCAGGTGGAAAGCAGAGTTATCCGTGGCCCTTTCAGGTGGAAAGCAGAGTTATCATCAGTGGCCCTTTCAGGTGGAAAGCAGAGTTATCCGTGGCCCTTTCAGGTGGAAAGCAGAGTTATCCGTGGCCCTTTCAGGTGGAAAGCAGAGTTATCATCAGTGGCCCTTTCAGGTGGAAAGCAGAGTTATCCGTGGCCCTTTCAGGTGGAAAGCAGAGTTATCCGTGGCCCTTTCAGGTGGAAAGCAGAGTTATCAGTGGCCCTTTCAGGTGGAAAGCAGAGTTATCCGTGGCCCTTTCAGGTGGAAAGCAGAGTTATCCGTGGCCCTTTCAGGTGGAAAGCAGAGTTATCATCAGTGGCCCTTTCAGGTGGAAAGCAGAGTTATCCGTGGCCCTTTCAGGTGGAAAGCAGAGTTATCCGTGGCCCTTTCAGGTGGAAAGCAGAGTTATCAGTGGCCCTTTCAGGTGGAAAGCAGAGTTATCCGTGGCCCTTTCAGGTGGAAAGCAGAGTTATCCGTGGCCCTTTCAGGTGGAAAGCAGAGTTATCCGTGGCCCTTTCAGGTGGAAAGCAGAGTTATCCGTGGCCCTTTCAGGTGGAAAGCAGAGTTATCATCAGTGGCCCTTTCAGGTGGAAAGCAGAGTTATCATCAGTGGCCCTTTCAGGTGGAAAGCAGAGTTATCCGTGGCCCTTTCAGGTGGAAAGCAGAGTTATCCGTGGCCCTTTCAGGTGGAAAGCAGAGTTATCATCAGTGGCCCTTTCAGGTGGAAAGCAGCGTTATCATCAGTGGCCCTTTCAGGTGGAAAGCAGAGTTATCAGTGGCCCTTTCAGGTGGAAAGCAGAGTTATCCGTGGCCCTTTCAGGTGGAAAGCAGAGTTATCATCAGTGGCCCTTTCAGGTGGAAAGCAGAGTTATCATCAGTGGCCCTTTCAGGTGGAAAGCAGAGTTATCCGTGGCCCTTTCAGGTGGAAAGCAGAGTTATCATCAGTGGCCCTTTCAGGTGGAAAGCAGAGTTATCATCAGTGGCCCTTTCAGGTGGAAAGCAGAGTTATCATCAGTGGCCCTTTCAGGTGGAAAGCAGAGTTATCATCAGTGGCCCTTTCAGGTGGAAAGCAGAGTTATCATCAGTGGCCCTTTCAGGTGGAAAGCAGCGTTATCATCAGTGGCCCTTTCAGGTGGAAAGCAGAGTTATCCGTGGCCCTTTCAGGTGGAAAGCAGAGTTATCATCAGTGGCCCTTTCAGGTGGAAAGCAGAGTTATCATCAGTGGCCCTTTCAGGTGGAAAGCAGCGTTATCATCAGTGGCCCTTTCAGGTGGAAAGCAGAGTTATCAGTGGCCCTTTCAGGTGGAAAGCAGAGTTATCATCAGTGGCCCTTTCAGGTGGAAAGCAGAGTTATCATCAGTGGCCCTTTCAGGTGGAAAGCAGAGTTATCATCAGTGGCCCTTTCAGGTGGAAAGCAGAGTTATCATCAGTGGCCCTTTCAGGTGGAAAGCAGAGTTATCAGTGGCCCTTTCAGGTGGAAAGCAGAGTTATCCGTGGCCCTTTCAGGTGGAAAGCAGAGTTATCAGTGGCCCTTTCAGGTGGAAAGCAGAGTTATCCGTGGCCCTTTCAGGTGGAAAGCAGAGTTATCATCAGTGGCCCTTTCAGGTGGAAAGCAGAGTTATCCGTGGCCCTTTCAGGTGGAAAGCAGAGTTATCATCAGTGGCCCTTTCAGGTGGAAAGCAGAGTTATCAGTGGCCCTTTCAGGTGGAAAGCAGAGTTATCAGTGGCCCTTTCAGGTGGAAAGCAGAGTTATCCGTGGCCCTTTCAGGTGGAAAGCAGAGTTATCATCAGTGGCCCTTTCAGGTGGAAAGCAGAGTTATCAGTGGCCCTTTCAGGTGGAAAGCAGAGTTATCCGTGGCCCTTTCAGGTGGAAAGCAGAGTTATCCGTGGCCCTTTCAGGGGTGTTTAGTCACAGGAGTATTAAATCTCTCACCTTGTTTATACAGAGTCTGGCCACATTGATTCTGCTACTGTGAGTTGGAAAGTGATGGAGAACAGGAACATTTGGTGATGGATTAGCATGTTTTCACGGGGCTGTTAAGGACACACCTAAGACTGGGTAATTTGTAAGGGAAAGAGATTGATTGACTCACAGTTCCACATGGCTGGGGAGGCCTCATGGTCATCATGGAAGATGAAGGAATGTGGTGGAGGGCAAAGAGACAATTTGTTCAGGGAAATCCCCCTTTATAAAACCATCCGATTTCCTCAGACTTATTCACTACCACAAGAACAGTACAAGAAAGACCCACCCTGTGATTTAATT
The DNA here is from genome assembly GCF_049354715.1 of Callithrix jacchus. NCBI lineage: Eukaryota > Metazoa > Chordata > Mammalia > Primates > Cebidae > Callithrix > Callithrix jacchus. Next base: position 203,562,209 of record NC_133503.1, read on the forward strand.
GCCTCCGACTAGGCCCCTCCCATGACATGTGGGGATTATGGGAGCTATAATTTAAGCTTTGGGTGGGGACACAGCCAAACTATATCAGAAGGAAGCTGATATTTCATTAGGGATCTATGCAGAGTTCACTGTTACTTCAGTATCAATCTTCAAACAGAGACTCTCCACCCAGTCGTGCTGCTATAACAAAATGCCACAGACTGAGTAATTTATAAAAGAAGGAAATAGATTTCTCTTGGTTTGGGAGGGTGGAGAGTCCAAGGTCACAGTACCAGCAGGTTCAGTGTCTGGCGAGGATGCCAGCTCCCGACATCCTCATGTGGTCCACGGGGAGAAGGGAAGAGGCACTATGGCTTCCCCCCATCCTCTGAGGAAGCTGCTTATCCCATGCATGAGAGCTCCACCCTCATGGGTAACCACCTCCTAAAGCTCCACCTCTTAATATCATTGGCAATTAATTTTCAACATGAATGTTGGGGGATACATTCAGATCATAGAACAGCGTCTAATTTCTTCCATATGTAGTTTACATTGGTGTTCTCCAACTGTATCAGTGACATTTATACAACATGCTTCTTAATTTTGCTCAACAAACATTTACCAGTACCTGCTACATGCCAGACATTCTACCGGGTCACTGGAATGAAGATGACAGCACACTTAGGAATTAGCCGTCTGTAAAGGGAAGGTTTGCATCTTGGAACAAGATCTCAGGGGCTCGCATCCCTGCAGGACTGAGCAGGCCAGGCATTGCCAGTCAGCTAACCACACACCACTGCTTTTCATCTCTGTTCTATGGAGAGTGTAGCAGTCAGGATCAGCTCGGTTGTACTGCGGTAACAAGCAGCCTCCAACTGTCAGAAGTGGGAGGGTACCCCTCACACTGTGCCGTTAGCACAGTGTCCTTTCCTAAAGCAGCACAGTCATCTGTGGGCTGTGATCTCCCCAGAGAGCTCCCTCCACAGCCAGCACTGCATCGCCTCTGGGCAGCTTTCTGTCTGTGTGCCCTTCCCCAGTGTCCAGGCCAGGGAAAGTGTGGGTCAGCAAATAGAACAATAATGCTGAAATGCTTCTCCATGGTACTTTGGCTCCCATTTTATCGGCTTAACCAAGTCGCATGATTATGACTTCTTCAAAGAGGCTAGGAGGTGCCCTTCTTCCTCCACAGCTGCAAGAAGAAGAGACTCTGCCCTGATGCCCAGCCTAGGGATGGAGACCTTGGGTGTGGGTTACTCATATGCCATTTTATCGAACGTGAGGGACAGGCAGCTCACTCTCTCAGTAAGTGACCATGCTGAGCTGGAACCCGGGCAGCCCTGCCACGGAACTGTCCGCACGCTGGATTGCTGAGTGTGGCATTGCCTCCAGAATTCACAGAGGAGTCCAGGGTTTCCAGGGGTAACCCAGGTGCCCTTCAGTGTGGCAGTGGCCATGGCCCCTCAGAGGAGGGGGAGGGAATTAGAAGAGGGGCTTGAGAGCTGTGTTCCGTGCAGGGCAGTGCAGATGGGGATGCAGGTGGGGTGTGGGTGTCTGCATGGCCAAATGCAGCTGAACCCCTGGGCGCCATGTGCCTGTCTGTGGGGGACCCTCTGCTGGGTGCTGGCCTGTGATTGACTGTTGAAGCATCCTTGGCCAGTTGAACTAGTGGACACTTTCCTGCTCTTCCTTGTAACCCCTCGGCAAAGCAGAAGGCACACCTGTGACTGAGTGAGTTTACTTCTTCAGGCTTCTTTGAGGCTACAGGGGACAGTTGTCCCTGAGAAGCCAAACAACGTGTAAAAATTTTATGAGGTTGGAATTTTTTACATGATTAGTATCATTTGTCTGGTTTTAATACTCACATGTTTTCAACGTTTCCTGTATTTGTTATTGGGTTTAAAGTAATAATGCTTAAAATTTCAGGGCCGGGCTCGGTGGCTCAAGCCTGTAATCCCAGCACTTTGGGAGGCCAAGGCGGGTGGATCACGAGGTCAAAAGATCGAGACCATCTTGGTCAACCTGGTAAAACCCCGTCTCTACTAAAAATACAAAAGATTAGCTGGGCACGGTGGAGTGTGCCTGTAATCCCAGCTGCTCAGGAGGCTGAGGCAGGAGAATTGCCTGAACCCAGGAGGCGGAGGTTGCGGTGAGCTGAGATCGCGCCATTGCACTCCAGCCTGGGTAGCAAGAGCGAAACTCCGTCTCAAAAAAAAAAAAAAAAAAAATCAGCTTAAAATCTGCCAGCCATGCTTCTTGAATCTGGGTCATTCCTGTAAACTCTCGTGTTCATCTGACTTGACTTTTATTACAATGTTTCTAAATACATACAAATAGAGCAGTGGATACAAGTGTCTGTGCTTATATCATCACTACAACCAGAAAACATAAGCAGAATTTCAAATCCTATATAATTCAAATTGCGACATAAATTTAATGTGACAGATGAGATTGTTTTCTGAAACACAATTGGAGAAGGACAGGAAGGTCAGCCTAACCCACGGCCTTGCATGTCCACAGTGCCTGTAATCACACATTAGAGAGTAATTCGACTAACATTCAAATAGCCCACGAGGGGTAACATGCCAATTCATTTTCATCAGTCAATGTCTCTGCTTTGCGGTTCTGAGAAAACCCAGGGTCCTCTGGTCCCACAAATGTTTGATTCTGATTTTACCCTGAGAAGGATGTTCTTAAACTCTGCGTTTAGCCAAATACACAGACCAATGCATTGTAAGCGAGGCAGAACTCGGTGGAGTCCCTGACACGTCACTGAGGCGCTCTGGCAACCTGCTCTTTTGGAATATACCGATCACACGTTTACACTTGGCCATTTTGTCGTGAAGGCTGGGGCTTCCCCTGGTCGCTTTTAAATCAAAGCCTGTGTGCGTATCTGTGACTGTAAAGTCACATGTGATTCCCATGGCAACTCACAGTTGTAAAAAAAAATAATAACGTCACACACCCCCAATAGTACAATCCACGCTCATTACTTTTTGGAAGTTTTCTTTTTTTTTTTCTCTTTTGAAATGGAGTTTCGCTCTTGTTACCCAGGCTGGAGTGCAATGGAGTGATCTCTGCTCACTGCAACCTCTGCCTCCTGGGTTTAAGCAATTCTTCTGCCTCAGCCTCCTGAGTAGTTGGGATTACAGACGTGCACCACCTCGCCCAGCTAATTTTTGTATTTTTAGTAGAGACAGGGTTTCAGCATATTGACCAGGATGGTCTCGATCTCTTGACATTGTGATCCACCTGCCTCAGCCTCCCAAAGTGCTGGGATTATAGGCATGAGCCACCGCGCCTGGCCTGGAAGTTTTAATGTCTCTTACCTGATCTTAGTAAGCTGAATAACCTCATTTAGACAACTCAAGGTCAAATGTTCTAACACTTAGACCCAGGCTTTGGGCCAGGGAAGAAATGGGGATTTATGAAACACATAAACCCAGATTCTGCTTGTTTTGAAACTCTGAGTAAACACCTGAGCAAGGTCAGGCTGAAGTATCTGAGAGTTATTAACATGACTCTGGATACTATTTAAGCTACATCTGATAAATATTTTATGTGAAAGAATGAAGATTCAAACTGACTGTGGAAATATATGTCAGGCTCAGGGACTCCCTCTAAGTCACGTACTTAGAAACCACAAAGTGCGGTTTGCTGCTATTAGGTATCCTTAGCATTTTAACTTTGAAACAGCAACAGCTTTTCATTTTTAAGCTTCTAAATCGTTCAGCTAAAACACAGCTTGAATTTGCAAGTCAAACAATTAGAAAAGTTGCTACCGTCTGTATTTTTGTAAAGTCAGAAGATTCCTGATGCTTTGCAAGCTGAAGAAATTACCAAAAAATGAGTGATAAGGGAAATATGAGTCCAATAAACAACCCTAATACATTTATATTAATCTAAACCTCCCGGCCTTCTGACTGATTTTTGCTAAATGTAAATATAAACAAGTATATCCAATTACTTCATATGATTCAAACACTACTTTTCTCTCTGTTTTAAATCATGGAGCTTTAAGAAAAAAATGATTTTAAGAAAGTTATACTAAAAAAAGTTTGAAATATATTGAAATAATACATTTTGAAAAGTATGGACAGACATTTGAGAAATAAGAATAAAAATAAAAAGTTATTTTGGCACAGAATATTAGAGAGAGAGCAAGTTTAAGGATGGGGATCCAGGAGCTTCTCTGAGGCAGCCATGGGTCATGGGATCTATGGCCAGGGTGCTGTGGTCTGAGTGTCTGTATCCTCCTTACACTTCTGTGCTGAAATCCTCATCCCCAAGGTGATGGTATTAGGATGGGCTCTTCGGAGGGGTGATTAGGACGGCAGTGGGGCCCTCTTGTAAGGATCAGCACCCTTATGAGAAGAGACCCCAGAGAGCTCCCTGTCACCTCCCACATGGGAGGACGTGAGAAGACAGTGTATGAAGCAGGAGGTGGTCGTCAGCAGACACTGAATCCACTGGTGCCTTCATCATGGATTTCCCAGCCTGCAGAACTGTGAGGAACAGGTTTCTGTTGTTTAAACGGCACTCAGTGATGGGATTTTGTTATAATGGCTAAACAAACTAAGTTGAGAAAGGAAGTGACATCGGCATGGAAATCCACTGTACCCACTTCCCGCGGGTGTTGAGATGCCTCAACCTGGTTTGCTATTGAAGTTTTAAAATTTGTGAAACACCTGTCAGTTTGAGATTCACGAACCACACATCTGCTTTATGCAGTACCGATATTAGTGACGTGCTACCGAGAGAACGTTAGACGGAAGATGCGTCCTGAGTAGATGGGTTCCACCCTTGGAATGCAGTGACCTCTATCCAGATAGAGGTCCTCACATTAACAAGTAAGTGAGCAAAACAGACAAGTAGATGCTAACAATATATTTATTAGTGAATTACTACTTTTTAATAAATTAATTTATTAATATAAAAATAAATGTTAATTACTATCAAAAATACTCTTAGTAGAACAGAAAACCAAACATCGCATGTTCTCACTCATAAGTGGGTGTTGAACAATGAGAACACATGGACACAGGGAGGGAAACATCACACACTGGGGCCTGTTGGGAATGGGGGGCTTGGAGAGGGACAGCAGGGGCTTGGGGGACTACAGGAAGGATAGCATTAGGAGAAATTCCTAATGTAGATGACAGGTGACAGATGCAGCAAACCACCATGGCACGCATATACCTGTGTAACAAACCTGCACATTCTGCGCATCTACCCCAGAGCTTAAAGTACAATAATAATTTTGAAAACAAATTCTCTTAGTAATCTACAAATGGAAATTACAATCTTTGTATATGGTTTGCAAGATCTCATCTAAAACAATTCAGGTCAGACTTGCAGTTAAAACAAAAGAAATTTATCTTAATGTTAAGAACAAGAAGTGATATCAGTTAACATTTTTTCCTGTTAGTTCAAGCCAATGCGATAAGGCAAGAAAAACATAAGATTTATGAATAATGGAGATAAAAAAATAACATTTTCAGTATTTGCAGAAGATAAAAATGTCTACCTGGAAATTCAAGACTTAACTGAAAAATTATTAGAATAGGAGAGGTGGTTTGTTACAATACACACAAAATGTATACTCTACATATCAGCAGACACATACAATATATGGAAAAGAGATATGATTTATAAAAAAAGTGTATTCATGCACATGTGTATGTACATAGGAGAAAATACAGAGATGAATGTAACATTAGCTCTACTACTGCACATAGAAAGAGACGACGTGTGAAAAGATGTAAACACCTAAGGATGGAACTCTCAGTAATCTGAGTATGTCAATTTTTACAAATTAGTTAATAAATGTTAGTGCAACATAAATTTTATCTAAATTTGCTTAGACAATGATGTAATTCTTCTAAAATTTACTTAAGAGAATAAATACATGTCAAACTTTCATTTTAAAATGCCAAGTCATAGAGTACAATAATGAAAATACGGTGAGCTCAGAGGCAGCCCCAACTCTGAGCAATAATGTCGTGTGTTGTAAGTCAGCACCGCAGATCTTAGGAAACCATGTGCTATTCGAATATAGTTTTGAGCTACTGTTTAACCATTTAGAAAAAAATGACATCAACACAAATTTTAGAAGGTGCATATATAAATTATAAATTCATTAATAGAAATAATATATTCCAGAAAAACACTGTGCAACAGAAATATAATGTAAGCCACATACACAATTTAAATTTTGTAATGGCCAAATTAAAAAGTAAAAGTAAAGAGCTAAAATAAATTGTAATAGTATGTTTTATTTTAATAAATCCAAAATTTTCATTTTAACAGGTACTCAGTATAAGAATTGAGTTTCTTCACTCTTTTTTTAAATACTGAGACTTGGCGATTTCGTGTGAACATCTCATTTCCGAGCAGTCACATTTTAAGTGCTCAATAACTACACTGTGTCAGGCAGTGGGAGCCACAAGATAAAAACAAGCAGACATTTATAATTTCCTGTAAGGTCCTCCTAAGCATGACAGCAATGCAAGCAAACAAACGAACAAAACCGCACACAATGTAGAGATTAACCCATGTGTCCACAGAGTATAAAATTCGTCTATTAAAATAGTTATTAAAAATGAACAAAGATCTCCCAGCAATTCACAAAAGTCAAACACAAACACTCAATGAGCGAATAAAATAATAAGGAAAAGGCACTAAAGAAGTCATGCGATTCAAACACGGGGCATTGTTTTAGGAAATCAGATTCCTGGAACGAGCATTAGGAGTGTGGGCTCTCTCAGGCGTTCTCCAGCGTTCCTGCTGGAGCTGGGAGAGATGCAAAGAGAGCCTCTTCTCAGCCTGGGCTGAGATCCCAGGGTCAGCACTCATATCTGGGTTACCTTACACGGATTAGTTAATCTCTCAGATCCTCTATTGCTTCGTTTGTAACACGAGAATGAGAATAAAGCTTGCTCCAGTTGGCTACAGTAAAGATTAAATAAGACTGTGTGTAGAGAAGCTGGAAGGCAATAACCAAGCAATAAATCTCACCTCATTACCAGAGACAATATTTTTCCGGATAACAAACATACATGGGAACGACTATTTGTAAATTACAATTACTTATATAATGACTTTGCTGAATAATCTTTGTTCTATAGCACACTGCTGGCTTTCCCAAGGTAACACAATTTAATTGGAAAAGTTAGTGTGGATTACATCCTCTTATCTCTCTCCAGGTTTCTTCGGTCACTATTCGTGAATACATACAGTTTTAGAGAAGCCACAGATTTTTCAAACGCTAACCATGCACTTACCGAGCCTGCCTTTGTCAATCCAGTGTGCCCTGCTTACGTTCAGGTTCATCTGTCGGCTAAAGACCACGTGTAGGTGGCTGACCCTGGAATCGAGTATGATCAGCATAGAAGTTTCTGAGAAGCGTGTTTATGTTTGTGTTTATATAGAAATGTGCCACTTTCCTTCCCTCCTCGGTGGACTGTCAGCTGCCCTGGGAAGGAAATAACGTAGGCTGTGGTCCATTCCCAAGACAAAATGCCTCGAACCGGCCTAGGTCAGCAAACCGCAGAAGAAACTGGATACGCCAGGCCTCCTGCCTGGCCTCCCCCTTCCCCCTTCCTCCCCTCCCCGCTAGTTGCCTTCACCAAAGAAGTAAGTTTAGTCTAAGTTAAAAGTTTACTGGCCTGCAAAATAGCCTGTTCTGTCTGTTCTTCTTGGCCTGCCCAGCTCCTCAGCTCATGAGCTCTCTGAGTCTCTGAGTCCATTCTCTGGGTTCATGTAGGTCACTCTGATTCTCACACTGGGAATGACAATGTGCTGGAATAGTAAACAGGTCTGAATTTCAGACAACGCACAATTAACTTTAAAACTTGCAATTTAATTATTATTCTATCATGGCATAATTTTAGAACTGAGAGGACTTGGAAAATAGTCAGTCTGAAAATACATTTGTAAAGCACAGCTGGAAGCAAGGGCTGGGAAAATGAGTCTGTGAAGGGACTGAGCCCAACCCAGGAGTTCCACGTCCCGGCAGCAACTCTTCATGGCACCTTGCTGTGTAGAATTTTCTAAAGTTAACAAGCTGCAAAGCTTTGCAATGGAAATGTAATTTTACCGTATTTTAATAAATTGTGCCTTTTGGAGGGAAACATTTGCCTCCGGGGCCTTTAGTCTAAACACACACAGAGATAGGCACGTGCTCACACACACGCACACCTGTGCACACACAGGCTAACACTCCTCCACCCTGTCAGGTGGAACCTGCGTTTGTCTGAGGAATGGCGAGCTTTCAAACCTGCGTGATTACAGAATCCCTAGATCAGTGGCTGGGAACTGAAATTACGACCTAGCACATGTCCACATTTGGTTGAATCCCCAAATTAACTGCTTCAAATAAGGACTGAATTTAGGTTTAATAGGACGGCCGGTGTACGCTGATTAAAAACAAAATCGTTCCTGAAAAGGCATTTACGGAGTGTTTCACAGCTGTGTAACAGAAGCCGAGCAGCTACAAACCGCGGCTGATCTCCTGCAACCCCGTTCTTTTGCTAACCAGCTGGAGTTTCCTCATCAGGGTAGATCCATCTTGGCGAATCTCAGTCACCTCACAGGGCAGAATTTCCGGCCACCGCAGGTCGATGCTCTGGTTTAATCGTTTCATGCCGTGTCTCAGGACTTGGAGGCTTTTCCTCCCATAAGTTAATGACCCTTTTGACTGCTTCCGAATCTTTGTTTACTCTCTTTTTTTCATTTCGTCAGATACCATTAATAAGCCATCCCACTTTATGCCGGCTTGTATACAGTTTTAGCTTATATTGAAAATTTGAAATTTAAATATTTAAGCCATTTTCTTTTTTTTTTTTTTCACTCAGAAAACAGGCTTTATTTGAGTACATTCCTACTCTGCAGGATTCTCATTCATATTATGTGAAAACCAACCTTCCAGTCAGCAAACAAGCAAACCCACAAAACAAGTTCTCTTTGCAGGCAACTATGTTTGGAGCACAAGTTTAAGTACATTTAAACAAATGTAAATAAAATTACGTTTCATTTTTGGTGTAGGACTTCCGGTCTTCACCGGGACCATTTCTACTGCTTGAGAACCCTCGGCGTTTCATCGTGCGGAGCTGCTGTTGCACCAGTGGCTGTCATTTATGGCCGCAGATTTACATTAAAACGATGGCGTGGGTGGGCGTTGGTTTATGTAAGAAGCTTCCTAAGTCACTCCACGATACAGCCAGGGTGAGAACCCCTACCTTAGCGAAACATGCTTTGAGAAGAGCTGAGATAATGTGGGTCAGTGTTTTCAAACTTGTCAGATGATAAGTCTCATCCAAGTGCTCATTAAAAATTTATAAAGGATATGAACAGACACTTTACAAAGGAAGACATACATGAGGCCAACAAACATATGAAAAAATGCTCATCATCACTGGTCATTAGAGAGATGCAAATCAAAACTACATTGAGATACCATCTCACGCCAGTTAGAATGGGGATCGTTAAAAAATCTGGAGACAACAGATGCTGGAGAGGATGTGGAGAAATAGGGATGCTTTTACACTGTTGGTGGGAGTGTAAATTAGTTCAACCATTGTGGAAGACGGTGTGGTGATTCCTCAAGGCCTTAGAAATAGAAATTCCATTTGACCCAGCAATCCCATTACTGGGTATATATCCAAAGGACTATAAATCGTTCTACTATAAGGACACATGCACACGAATGTTCATTGCAGCACTGTTTACAATAGCAAAGTCCTGGAACCAACCCAAATGCCCATCGATGATAGACTGAACAGGGAAAATGTCACACATATACACCATGGAATATTATGCAGCAATCAAAAATGATGAGTTCGTGTCCTTTGTAGGGACATGGATGAATCTGGAGAACATCATTCTCAGCAAACTGACACAAAAACAGAAAATGAAATACCTCATATTCTCATTCATAGGCGGGTGATGAACAATGAGAACACATGGACACAGGGAGGGGAGTACTACACACTGGGGTCTATTGGAGGGAATAGGGGAGAGACAGCGGGGTGGGGGAGCTGGGGAGGAATAGCCTGGGGAGAAATGCCAAATGTGGGTGAAGGGGAGGAAGGCAGCAAAACACACTGCCACGTGTGTACCTATGCAACTATCTTGCATGTTCTGCACATGTACCCCAAAACCTAAAATGCAATAAAAAGGGGGGAAAAAAGAAAAAAAATTTATTCCCTGATTGCTTGAGCTCAAGGGTTCAAGACCAGCCTGGGCAACATGGCAAAACCCTGTCTTTACCAAAAATTAGCTGGGCATGGTGGCATGTGCTTGCAGTCCCAGGTACCTGGGAGACTGAGGTGGGAGGATCACTTGAGCCCGGGAGGTTGAGGTTGCAGTGAGCTGAGACTCCACTGCACTCCAGCTTTTCCTCACTCCTGGACGTTCTGTTTCAGTCCGTGAGGCAAGCTCCAGAAATCTGCATATTCATCAAGTTCTCTGGGTGCTGCTGATGCCAGTCTGAGGAATAATCTGATATTCTGCAGTCTTCAACGGCAGGGGAGTTCTGCATGGCTGGGGAGGCCTCAGGAAATGACAGTCATGGTGGAAGAGGAAACGGGCACATCTCAATGCTGGCAGGTGGCAGGTGGAGAGGGCTGTTTAAGTCATTTCCTATGTTTACTGTCAAGATATTTTTATCCATTATGCAAAAATCATATTGGAAAACGTGGATACAACTTTTAAAGTACAATGAAATGGTTAGACATTCTCTGATTAATAAAAAACGATTGAGTCACCAATCAGAGCAGAGCCGTCGTGGTCTGCTCAGGCTGCTGTAATGTAATAAAATGCTGTGGAATGGGAGGCGTCGTCTGCCAAGTGCGCGTCTCAGAGCTCTGGAAGCTGGAAGTCAGACACTGGGGTGCGGGCAGGGCCAGTTCTGCAGGGGACCTCCCTCTGACTTGGAGACGACCTCCTGCGTGCTGCGTCCTTACATGGCAGAGAATAAGGAAAGTCCCTGGATCTCTTCTTATCAGGACACTTGTCATGCCCATGGCATAGTTCTCACTCACAACCTCCCCCAACACTGGTTCCTCCGGCAGGCCCCACCTCCAAATCCCATTACATTGAGGGGTAGGGGTTAGACACAGGAATTTTGGAGGGACACAGCTCACTCTGTAACCACAGTGGTTAGCAGGATAAATGAAAGTGTTTCTATGGAAAATGAAGGAATGAGAGACGACGTGTAAACCACCACAATCCCCAGTCTTCCCTATACTTGCTGGATTCAGAGAATATTCCTGGATAGGATATGCCCTTCCCAGGTCTGGGAATGTATGAAATACTGAAATCAGCTCCAGATATAAACAGATGCTTTCAGCAACAACAAATATCATTCATTTATATAATAACTACGTCCGGAACTTTGACTTTGCAGAGCCAGGAGAAATCACCACCAACTGTTGCTGTTCTGTTCCTCTGCGTGGGCCCAGGACATAAACTTCTGCCCTGCTCCGACAGGTCCAGGCGCTGCCTCCATCCTTCTGATGGGCCTGCCTCCATCCTTCTGCCTCCATCCTTCTGATGGGCCTGCCTCCATCCTTGGGCCTGCCTCCATCCTTCTGCCTCCATCCTTCTGACGGGCCTGCCTTCGGCTAGGTATCCAGGGCTCTGAAATCTCCAGCTTGCCCTCCCAGGTGTCCACAGGCCAATTCTGGGTGTCCCCACGATTCCTCTCTCCACAGAGGTTGCCTGCCCCAGGGAGGGCCCACAGCATCCTGGGACCCTGCAGGAAGGTGGTCATCAGAGGGGCACTTGCTTCATTAGAGGCGGCAGTCAGGCTCCTGGAGGGACCATAGCGTCCTGATCCTTCCCAGCACTCTGGGCTGTGGACTCCCACAGCTCTGATTCCCTCCAGCATGGGGGCTCCCTTGGATGGGTACCCTCCCCTGGATGAGGCTGGTGCTGCACCCGGTGGGATGTTGGCCATCCCACACAGGGGAGAATTGGCGCCGGCCACAGAAGGGCAGCGAGGAAAACCCCGCAGCTGGGAAGCTCCGAAAAAATGAGCAGATGGGAACGTCGCCCAGGGAAACAGACTCATCCCAAAAACTCATGTAAGGGGAGACCAAGGACATAAAATCCAGGTGAGGGGCACTGCCACCATCCCAGGAAAGACGCAGACAGTGCACCAAGTCCTCCTGCGCAGCCTCGGCTCCGCTCGGGTGTGCTTCACTGCTGTCTGGAGACCACACGGCTCACTGCAAGCATCTCAGGCATAGCTGAGCCCCAGAAACATGGGTTCTTTTTCGGCCTTGCATGAATGCACGGACCAGAGAGCAAGGGCGGCATGCTAGTTTCTTTCAACCTTTTTATAATCACAAAAGCACTTTTTTTTTATTTTTTATTTTTTATTTTTTGAGACGGAGTTTCGCTCTTGTTACCCAGGCTGGAGTACAATGGCGCGATCTCGGCTCCCCGCAACCTCCGCCTCCTGGGTTCAGGCAATTCTCCTGCCTCAGCCTCCTGAGTAGCTGGGATTACAGGCACGCACCACCATGCCCAGCTAATTTTTTGTATTTTTAGTAGAGACGGGGTTTCACCATGTTGACCAGGATGGTCTTGATCTCTTGTGATCCTTGTGATCCACCTGCCTCGGCCTCCCAAAGTGCTGGGATTACAGGCTTGAGCCACCGCGCCCGGCCCACAAAAGCACTTATTTTCCACACGTAATTTCCCAGTAAGTTTGTTTTTACCTTAGGGCTTCTCCTACCTCGAGATCATCCAGCACCCGAGACCAGACAACCACCGGGACTCCACCCCGGCTTGCTTCCCGTGGACATGGGCTGCCTCTTCTGGGGGACGCCGTGAAAGGCATGGGCCTCTCCTGGGAGATGAGCTTTCCAATTCAGGGCTGTGGTTTTCCTCAGCAGTAACAATGGTATCCAAAAACAGCCCTTTTTGACAGTTATGTTCTGACTGTAAAAATCACTAAACTCTAATTATAATGACATATTTAGGCCAGACATTTTTCAAAAATAAATGCTTTGGAAAATGCCTAATCATCGACTATTCCAAATGGCACTTGCCTCTTGGCAAATTTGTACAAATATAATCCCATGAGTAGAATGTTTAAACCTAGGTGGCAGTTTTTCAAGTGGCATTTGAATATTTTTTTAAATAATTAAATAGGAGTGGTAGTGGGGATTTGTTCTTTGGAAAGAACTACATCTCTATTCATCTTTTTGTTTGTAACTAATTTCACCTAACAAATCTTGGTGGGGTGAGGGTGGGATGCTAATTTGAGCTGTTGGCATCTCTGAGTGATGTATGTGACACTGGGTGCTCCAGTCTCCATCATAATTATGCCACAGCTCGCCAGGATTCTAGTAATGTGCCGTGTCTGGTGGCTGCTGGGAAAGCAGATGCAGGTGCCGGGCAGAGCAAAAGGGAAGAGAAGATTTAAATAAAAGGGCAAGAAGATTTAAAACAAAACAATGGCTTCAAGCTCACACCGTCTAAATAGGGAAACCAGGGACCTCTCACCCACTTTGACGCGAACCAGGTCAGCAGGCACCGAAGGGTTGAAATGGCCATCATTGTCATCATCGTAATTCACATACACAGCACACGCTCTGAGGGGGCACTTTGCTAATCACTTTATGCAAGTGAAGTCCCCAGTACTCACAGGGACCCTAGGAGGAAGGTTCAGTCAAAAGCACCTTTGGCTTAAAGATGAGGAAATTGGGGCTCAGAGGGGTCAAGTGACTGACCAGGGTCGCAAGCTGGAGCCTGGAAGACCAGCTCCACATTACCGTCAGCTGCTCCTGAGGATAAGCATCCTGGGCTCCACACAAACTGCCTCTCCCACAACACCAGGGCAGGGGCACACATGCCGAGGAACAGACACAAGCATGCAGTGTGAAAAACAAGATTAATTTATTATGGAGCTTTGAGTTTGCACCAACGTTGGCAAAAATTTCAGGAGCACAACCTCAACCCTCAGGACCAACCCACTATGAGGTGATACTGAATGTCATGACATAGAAGGTGGGAAGCATGTGGCCTGTCCGGGGCTCCTGGGCTGCGCTTGCTCCACAACCAGCATGCTACCCTCCTGCAGGACGAACGTGGGTGCTGCCCCCATGGGAAGATCGCTCTGCCTGGCTCCCTCCTGCCAGCCACTCCCTCCCACCACCCTCTGCTGATCTCCTCACTGCCCCGTCCCCAGGGAGGAGCCAGGGCCTGGCCTCAGCATCCTCCCTGCCTGTGCTCTGCGTGGCCCCACATCACATCACCATTCATGGTTTCCAGGCAATTAGGGTCCCACCTGGCGTGGTGGCCTTACCATCACCTTCTGCCATCCGGGCTCTTGGGAGAGGCTCTTTCTACAAGCAGAGTGCTCAGCCATCCCCTGGGCTCTCCTTCTTTATCAAGATGTTTCTTCTGCCCAATGCCACCGACCCACTTACACGCAGATGGAGGTAGCAGAAGATACACGTCCTCCTCTGAAGGTCCCTGCCCAGCCATTCCGGAAACCCACCACCGCACCATGGACAGCTGCTCGTTCAAGATCCGTGAGCTGGTCCTATTGAGAAACCAAAGTGTGCTCACCCTGCAGGACCCTGATCACGAGAAAGGCACTGTCTTTGCAGGGACAGCCTGGAACCTCCTCCTGCCTGATCTCCCTGTGTCCAGCAGCCTCTGCCTTCCAACCTGCCTCCGGCCTTCGGCCTCCACTACACCCGGCCATGCTACTTGGCCCCCAAGAGCTGACAGCTCTTCTTGTGGGGTAGACATTGAAGGCTGATCTTGGCTTTGACTTCTGATCAATTCTTTGGTTTAAAGCATCTGCCTCTCCCAGAAGCTGGTGCCCCTCGTTCTGGCACACCAGCTGAATAAGCCAGCTTCATGGACATGTCTGTGTTCAACTTATTTGGGTAGTTTTGCCCGTGGCTGACTGCACAGGAGAGCGCCTTATGGCCCTGCCTCAGGTGTGGGACGCACAGCGGTGATCGCCCCTCCTGTCTGTGTCACTACCACCTTCTTGACTAGCCATTTCTATACCCAAACCAGCAATAACCAGTTTACAACTGATTAGATAGACTGGGGATTTTTATCAGACCAGAGACAGGCTGGAGATGGGTCTCAGCTACGGTGTGGTCATCTTAAAAATACAAACAAACAGTTCAACAATGAACTTTACATTTTTTACCTGTTTTTGTTTTTAAATAAAATGAATTTGCTTCATAAAGAAGTTTTGCTATTTTTTCAACTTGAGTAAAAATATTAAATATTAATACAACTTAATTCACCTTTAAAAATTGTGGATGTTTTATTAGCACACTTGCTTTTGAATTCTCTTATAGCTTAACCTGCTTATTTCATTTTATTTTTTATTTTATGTTTTGGTTTTTTTTTAACATGAAATCTCACTCTGTCACACAGGCTAGCCTGCAGTGGTACAGTCTCAGTTCACTGCAACCTCTGCCTTCTGGGTTCAAGTGATTCTCCTGCCTCAGCCTCCTGAGTAGCTGAGATTATAGGAACGTGCCAACACATCCAGCTTTTTTTTTTTTTTTTTTTTTTGTATTTTTGGTAGAGACAGGGTTTCATCACGTTGGCCAGGCTAGTCTTGAGCTCCTGACTTCAGGTGAGCCACCACACCAGCCTCAATCCACTTATTTTAAAACCAAGTTGCATACTATCTGAAGTAATGACATAAATTTTTCTTGCGTTCTTATCATTTGAATGTGCCAATTTGTATTAGGTGGAGAAGGTATGGAACAGACAGACAGCAGGTGGTGAATTTCTGCTCTCTTCCTGACAAATTCTCCTTCAAGGCCTCAAGGCCCCCATTCCCAAGGGTACAAAAGCAAAACCCAACAGGAGAACATGTAGCGGCTGTTCCGGGTGAGTGCGCCTGGGATCCTGAGACCTCGTTCTCCCACCCTAATAAAGTCCTACCTCATTCTTCATTTCTGTGTAATGATCTCACGCTTTATCTTCATCTAATAATGAGTCGATTTTAAGTAGAATTAAATTTCATTGAGGAACAACCTTCAGAACTAAAAGAAAACGCGATCTTTCTCCTTGTGTCTTACGGCCTCGGACGTTGGAAAAGGCTCTGAGCACAGTTCAGTGAGAAACATGAGGCACTGCGGATGATTGAAGAACAGTTTCCACGTGGAGATGCGAAACGTTTCTTTTGTTCTGGAGTGTGGAAGGGACTCAGCGATTACAATGGGCCTTGGAATGCTGTTGTCAGCCAACTCCTGTGTCTTCCTTGAAGAAGACTTGGGGCTCCCGAGAACATTTGTTTTTAGAACAGAATCCACCAAATGGTTTAAAAGCGGCTTTTCCCCTGACAGTTGCAAAAGTGAAAGCTGATTGGTAGAAATCCTCCTCTGGCCTCCGTTTATCATCTAGCCGGAACAAGGACAGCTCACTCTGCCTTTGTTTTCAAAATAAGAAGTTTGGGTGTTTCTTTCTGTTGGTCTGTTGTTTGCTTTCCTGCATCAGAAAGAGAAGCTGTGAGAGGCTACTGAGCAACTGTCAGGGCGCTGCACCGGCACCTCTGCAGGGAACTGGGGCACACACAGCTGGACCTCAACCTTAATTCCTCAATAATTCATGATGCGCCTATGAAATTTTAATGGCGAGTTTGAAAGTAATGGCGTGGCTGCCATGTCCCCTGATTGTTCACAGAGCAAGTTGCCTGGAAATATTGTGGATGCTCCCTCTGAACCCAACATCACCGACTGAAAGGAACGCAAAAGACGAGTTTAGAAAACGCTATAGTGTCTTCTAGTCACTGAGAGCAGAGCGGAAGCATCACCTGGAAAGCACTAAAATTCACGAAAATACGGCGTGCATTCAGTTCACTGTCCTCCAGCCCCCGCTCACCTTAAATACAGATGTCACCAGGTCTTTAGACTATTTGCACATTGGGATAGTTTTGGTAGAGAAAGAAAAAGAATAGGCGCATCCTGACTAGTTCCAGCAGTAAGAACAGGCCCAACAGCTGCCATAAAAAGGCAAATCTGGTCTCTTGTAAGGAAGGCTTTTCTTTTCTTTTCTTTTTCTTTTTCTTTTCTTTTTTTTTTTTTTTCTTTTTTTTGAGACAGAGTTTCTCTCTTGTTACCCAGGCTGGAGTGCAATGGCGCGATCTCGGCTCACCGCAACCTCCGCCTCCTGGGTTCAGGCAATTCTCCTGCCTCAGCCTCCTGAGTAGCTGGGATTACAGGCACGCACCACCATGCCCAGCTAATTTTTTGTATTTTTAGTAGAGACGGGGTTTCAGCATGTTGACCAGGATGGTCTCGATCTCTTGACCTCATGATCCACCCGCCTCGGCCTCCCAAAGTGCTGGGATTACAGGCATGAGCCACCGGGCCCGGCCGGGAAGGCTTTTCTAATAAAGTCATTCATGAAAGTAAGAGACGCCTCATGGGATAGTGGATACCGAGATGGAAGCTGGAACGATTGATACGGAGGATGTGGAATCACATGATGCGGCTCCTATGACGCTGGTCTGGATGACCAGGAGTCCTCCAGCCGCTCGCCTGGGCCTGGCCGGCTGATCGGAGCCCAGCGCTGCTTGTTCCCAGCTACACTGGCCACTGCAGGTGCCACTCCCCAGCCAGGGCTGAGCTCGAGACACGTCTGGGTGCGGCAGGGTGGAGGCAGCTCTGCAGGAACGACTCTCTGCCACCGTGCAGGTAACAACTGTGGCAGGGAGAAGGCGAAAGGGCGCCAGAGAGTTCCAGGAGGCCCTGACTCCCCGCTGAGCTCAGTGAGCCGAGGTCGCGCCACTGCACTCCACCCTGGTGACAAAACAAGACTCCGTCTCAAAGATATATGTATACATAGACACACACACACACACACAGACACAGATGCACACAGACACAGACACACACAGAACACACACACAGACGCACACAGACACACACAGAACACACACACACAGACACACAGACACACACAGAACACACACATAGACACACACGCACACATACACACAGACACACAGAACACACACACAGACACACACAGAACACACACACAGACACACACAGACGCACACACACACACAGACACACACAGAACACACACACACAGACACACAGACACACACAGAACACACACACAGACGCACACACACACACAGAACACACACACACAGACACACACAGAACACACACACAGACACACACAGACGCACACACACACACAGACACACACAGAACACACACACACAGACACACAGACACACACAGAACACACACACACAGACGCACACACACACAGAACACACACACACAGACGCACACACACACACAGAACACACACACACAGACACACACAGAACACACACACAGACACACACAGACGCACACACACAGACAGACACACACAGAACACACACACAGACACACACAGACGCACACACACAGACACACACACACAGACGCACACACACACAGACACACACAGAACACACACACAGACACACACAGACGCACACACACAGACACACACACACAGACGCACACACACACAGACGCACACACACACAGAACACACACACACAGACACACACACACAGACACACACAGAACACACACACAGACACACACAGACACACACAGAACACACACACAGACACACACAGACGCACACACACACAGAACACACACACACAGACACACACACAGACGCACACACACAGACACACAGACACACCCAGACACACACAGAACACACACACACAGACACACACAGAACACACACACACAGACACACACAGACGCACACACACAGACAGACACACACAGAACACACACACAGACACACAGACACACACAGAACACACACACACACAGACGCACACACACACACAGAACACACACACACACACTTTTTTATTTTGTGAAGCAGTATTATGTATTGACTGACTCTCAAATGTTAAATTCAATCTGCTATCCTTGAAATATACTAGTCTTGATGGTGGCACTTTCTCGTTCTTCATATATTGGTGGATTTACTCAAAAAAACGATCAGGGCCTAGAGATTCCTTCATTGGAAAAATTTTAATTGTGCATTTAATTTTGTAATAAATTTAGGGATATTCCAGTGGTCTATTTTTTCTTGTATCGCTTTTAGAAAGTTGTGTTTTTCTAGTCATTTAACCATTTCACGTAGATTTTCAAATTCATTGCCGTGCGTTGTCCACAATTCCCTCACATTAGCTTTTAGCGTCTGTGAGGTCTAGAGGGATATCACGTTTTTCTCTGATGTTGGTTTTATGCCTTCTTTTTCTTTCTGTCTGTGTCCTCTCCCGCTTATGATCTGTCTTGTCAAGTTGTTATTAATTTTACTAGTTTATTTAAACTAATTTTGTTTTGTAATTATTTTTATTACATTATTGGGTTGCATTTTGCTACTTTTAGCTCATACTTTTATTACGAGTCATTTTTTATTGTGCCTGTCTTTTTTAAATTTCTCAATGCATAAATTATGAAAAACACTTTTAATGCCATAACTTTTCTCTAGACAAGACTTTACATAAATTACTCAAGTTTTCATTTAACAGGTTTTATTTTTCTTACTTCAAAATGTTTTAAAATTGATGTTATGATTAATTCCTTGACACATCAGTTATTTGGAGGTGCGTTCCTTTATTTTGAAATACATAGGTACGTTCTCCTTTCTTTTTCTTATTTTTGATTGTTGGCTCTCTTTCGCTGACGTTGGAATTTATACTGTGAATGATTTCAGGCCTGTGAAATTCGCTGAATCTAGGTTTTTGAGCCTACAACATGGCCAATTTTTCGAGTGCTGTGTTATCCCTCAAAAGAACACTTATTCTGTAGTTATTACCTGTGCTGTTCTGTTTATGTTAGCTGGGACATACTTATTAATCATGCGATTCAAATCTTCTACATCTGTACTGACTTTTGCCTGCTCCATTATTTTTTGTGGAGTGCATTAAATTACCCGAATATGACCACGTGTGCTGGCTCCCACCTGCAATCCCAGCACTTTGGGAGGGGAAGGTGGGCGGATTGCCTAAGGCCAGGAGTTAAGAGCAGCCTGGTCAACATGATGAAACCTCACCTCTACTAAAAATATTAAAAATACCTAGGCGTGGTGGTGAATGCCTGTAATCCCAGCTACTCGGAAGGCAGAGGCCTGAGAGTAGCTTGAACCTGGGAGGTGGATGTAGGAATAAGCCAAGATCGTGCCACTGCACTTTCACCTGTGCAACAAGAGTGAAACTCCATCTCAAAAATAATAATAATAATCCAAATATAATTCTGCAGTTTTTAATTTATCCTTTAAAGCTTCTCACTTCGTCATATATATACTGTATCTCAAGTATATGAAAGCATTGCAAAGTAATCTGTTTTTTGAACTTATTCTTCCAATCTCTGCCTTTTAAATAAAGGGGTTAATCAGTTTATTATTAATGTAATTACTAATAAAGCAGGATTTTCACCTGTCACTTTGCTGTTATTTTCTGTATTTCTGGTATCTTTTCATTCCTCTATTCCTCCCTTCTTGCTTTCTCTGTGTTAAGTAGGTACTGTAATTTCTTTGGAGTTTTCTTCTTTCATGATTCATCTGAGGATTATAATTAACATCTTAATTTATAGCAGTTTAGTTCATTTTAGTATTAATTTAACCAGGATAGTATATAAAACCTTAGCTCCTGTACAGTTCAATTCCTCTCTCCCCCTCCTTTGTGTTGTTATAAATTACATCTTTATATATAACCAACTGTATGTAATAAATTAATGCCTTCAGCATTGTCAATCCAGCAACATATATTTATAATTTTTGCTTTATATAGGTTTTTAATGAAATAAGAGGAAAAGGGAGTTCTGAAATGCCTTACACAGTTCAGGCTTCTGTAATGAGATACCATGACTGGGTGGCTTATAAACAGCAGACAGAAATTTATATTTCACAGTCCTGGAGGCTGGAAGTGTGAGATCAGGGTGCCAGCATGGTCAGGTTCTGGCGAGGGACCTCGTGTATGTTGCAGACTGACAGCTTCTAGCTGTCTATTCACATGACAGGTACAGGAAAAGGGAGCTTTCTGGGCTTTCCTTTACAAGGGCACTAACCTCATTTATGAGGCCTCCAACATCATGAGCTAATACGTTTCAACATAAGAATTTTGGAGGGACATAAACATTCATATATATATACACTGAATGTATCTTCAACTTCTTTACTCATGGATTTGAGTTCACTTTCTAATGTCTCCTCATTTAATCTTAAAAATCTCCCTTTAGTTATGCATTATGGATCAGATTTGACAGTAATATTTTTAAAGCTTTTATTTATTTTAGGATACCATTATTCCTTCATTTTTAAAGGACAGTTATTCAGGGTACAGAATTCTTGGTTGAAAATTTTTTGGGTATGCCATTCCACTGTCTTCTAGCCTCCATGGTCTCTAATAAGAAATCAGCTGTTAAACTTACTGAAAATTCCTTACGCATGATTAGTTGCTTCTCTGTTGCCCCTGAAAGCCGCAACTCTGTCTTTGCCTTTCAACAATTTAATTATAACATGTTTTGGTTGGCTCTCTGAGTTTATCCTACCTGGAAGTTGATTAATATTTTTAGATATTTTGATAAATGTTTTCCATTAAATTTGGAACTTTTTGACCATTATTTTCTAAAATAATCTTTTTTCCTCCTTCCTTTATTTACTTTCTTTCTACAAATTCCACGATGCATATGTTAGTGCGCTTGGTGGTGCACCATAGGTCTCTGAGGCTCTGTTTATCTTCACACTTTTTTTTCTTCTGTTTCTAAGACTAGATAATTTCAATTGATCTTTCTTCAAATTCGTGGATTCCTGCTCAAATCCAATGTTGAGTCACTATTGTAAAATTTTCATCTCATTTATTTTACTATTTGACTCAAGAACTTCTACAAAAATAATTCTTTTTTGTATCTTGCTTTTTTTTATATTCTCTATTTTGTGAGATATGATCTTCATACTTTCTTTCAGTTATTTAGACATGGCTCCCTTTAGATCTTTGAACATTTTTTATAGCAACTTTTTAGAATACTTTGTCTGTTATTTCTAACATCCCAATTCTTCAAAAACAGTTTCTGTTTACTGCACTTGCCCTCACTCCCACACATTTGGCCCATACCTCCTTATTTACTTTCATGTCTCATATTTATTGTTGCTAAAAAATTGAGCATTTCTGAAATATAATGTGGCAACTCTGTTGATTAGATTTTCCTCATTTGCAGGGTTTTGTGTTGATGCTCTTTGTCGTTTTGCTTTAGTTTGCTTATTTACCAATTAATTCTGTGAGCCTCTCTTCATTATGAGTGGCCACTGAAGTCTCTACACGGTTCGTTTGACGGTCATCTAATGAGAAGACAGGGATTTTCTTAACGCCTGGAACCAATTAGTCTACTGGTCTTTGCTGAAGGACGTTATGCGCAGACTGGGGAACGCCTTTAATCCATGGTGAGCCAGGCAACGCCGCCTCTTCCTTTACTTCCTGCTTCTACGCGGCCTCGAGATTGGCCAGAGGTGAGAGCTCAATGTCTTCTCTGTTCTTTCTTCTGCATCCACACAGACCTACATATGTACATGTCCTTCTAGATTCCCAAGAATACTGCGCGGTTTCTGAAGCTGCACTGATGCTGCATTTTCTAGCAGTTCCTTTTACGTTTCATTAGCTTATTGGTCAGCCTATCTGCTGCCCCCACTGTTATCTGCTGCCTCAAGCAACTTCAGTGTTCAACAATTGACTGTGATTGTTTTTGACATACATCACTGCAGGGAAGGCTGTTCCGAGTGAGCTTCAAGTGATGTCAAAAGTCAGCACGCCCCCATGAGTGAGTCTTCCAGGGAAGTACCAGACAGGTCGAATCATGCCAGTTCTTTGCTTTGAAGGATCTCCAGCCCAATTCTTTCCTCCCCAGTGGCTGCTAAGATTCCACTGTGATTGTAGGCTACAGAAGTCTGGGTTTTTAAACCTAACTACAGCTAGGAAGGAGAAAATGTGAATAGGAAAAATTAAAATGCCGTAGAGCTCTTACTTACCGTGACTCATTTATTTTCCTTAAATAAACACTCTTTGGAGTTCTTCAAAGCTTCAGTTAATTTCAGAGCTTTGGAAAAGTTGATTCTGACAAATTTCACAGTGCTCTGCCTAGTTTTGTGTGAGAAAATTTTCGGAGGTCCTTACTTTGCTATTTCCACTGATATCTAGTTTCCTAACTTGACTTTCAAATGTTGTGTTCCATGGCATGGAATTCTAGTTTCAGAGTTGCTTTTTACTTCAGCATTTTCTGTGTGTCGTGTCTCGTATTTCGGCTTCCACTGCTGAGAAGTTGGGCATGGGCCTCACACTCTTCGTTTTGCACTTTTGCAGTTTGTGTGACCTTTTTGCTCTGGATTTTAAGAATATTTATTTGCTGTTGTTGATGGGGTGGGGGTTCTCTCGTCTGCCAGATAATTGAATTTTTTTGTCACAGTAACTAGAATCGTTACTGGCATTTTCTTGGCAAACTCTGGGAATACACAATTCTGTAGCGTATGAGCGAGTCCTGGATTTCAATACAAAGGATTTCAATGACAGCCTCAGAGGTGCCTCACCAAGAAGTCATGACAAGAGAGGGGGAAGTCACTGGAGGAAACCTGCCCCACATCATGACTTCCAGGCTGCGTCACCCACATTCAGGACCCTCCACTGGTAGGACAGACATTCACATTTACCTTTACGTGGACAACATGATCTCAGGAACTGAAAAGGTCCATGCCTCCTGGGGAAAGTCCCCAGAGATGCCTACAGCTATGAATCTTGGGAAGCCCCCATGGGCTCCCTGACTCAGAGAGAAAAGCATAAAGCAGAAATTGAGATGTATTTTCCTTTAAAAACTGGCAGTCAGATGGAGTGAGTTGTAGAATCCTTGTCTCAGAAGAAGCAGCACAGAATTTGTTAAATTCAGTACAAGAACCTTCCGTTTTGAGGTGTCGCGATGGCTCTCGGGGTGGAGATGCTGAGTCTTGGGTCTAGGATTCAGAAAAACATATATTTCCAGTCTTGTTTTTCAGAAGGTGAGAGTTCGGGTGAAATAGAGATAGTATGATCCTACTTACATGAAGTAAACAATAAGACTTAAAAGGCCTATTCACGGTTTTTCATCAGCCACTCTCTCCTCTTCGTTTCCATCTAGGCAAAGGTAGACCCTCTTCAAGTAAAATTTTCAATGCGAAGAATTCATAAGGCGTCAAGTCCTGGAAGAGAAAGAGCTCATTAAAATCCTCTCATGCCTACTGAGCGTTCTAATTGTTAACTTGGGGTCAGTTTACTTCCTCCTTGTGAAATCTAGTATCTGGCTAAATAGGAGTTTGGCTGAGGAAGGACTTTTGTCTGTTATGGGAGCAGTACTTTTATTTTCATTTCAACTTTGTCTCTTGCTTATTAAGTAAGTGGGGAACATTGAGGATACATAAAGTTCCCTTACTAATGCAATTCTGCAAGGGAAAAAGAAATAAAGGTAATTCCTGTGTAGCCAATATACAAACAGAGAATTCATGTTAAGGCATCCTTGCCTGATGAGGTTTTGTAGACAGATTCTTGGGGACACAAAAGTGCCCAGTAAATTCTTTGAGACTGATGAATGTGAATGACTTCAGACTAATTGATAAGTGTGAATTACTTGAGACTGATAACTGTGAATTATTTGAGACTGATAAGTGTGAATGATTTGAGATGAATTGACAAGTGTGAATGATTTGAGACTGGTGACTGTGAATGAGTGATTTGAGACTGCTGAGTGTGAATGAGTGATTTGAGACTGGTGACTGTGAATGAATGATTTGAGACTGGTGAGTGTGAATGAATGATTTGAGACTGCTGAGTGTGAATGAGTGATTTGAGACTGGTGAGTGTGAATGAGTGATTTGAGACTGCTGAGTGTGAGTGAGTGATTTGAGACTGGTGAGTGTGAATGAATGATTTGAGACTGCTGAGTGTGAATGAGTGATTTGAGACTGCTGAGTGTGAATGAGTGATTTGAGACTGCTGAGTGCGAGTGAGTGATTTGAGACTGCTGAGTGCGAGTGAGTGATTTGAGACTGGTGAGTGCGAGTGAGTGATTTGAGACTGGTGAGTGCGAGTGAGTGATTTGAGACTGCTGAGTGCGAGTGAGTGATTTGAGACTGGTGAGTGCGAGTGAGTGATTTGAGACTGCTGAGTGCGAGTGAGTGATTTGAGACTGGTGAGTGTGAGTGAGTGATTTGAGACTGGTGAGTATGAATGAGTGATTTGAGACTGGTGAGTGTGAGTGAGTGATTTGAGACTGGTGACTGTGAATGAGTGATTTGAGACTGGTGAGTGTGAATGAGTGATTTGAGACTGCTGAGTGTGAATGAGTGATTTGAGACTGGTGACTGTGAATGAGTGATTTGAGACTGGTGAGTGTGAATGAATGATTTGAGACTGGTGACTGTGAATGAGTGATTTGAGACTGGTGAGTGTGAGTGAGTGATTTGAGATTGGTGAGTGTGAATGAGTGATTTGAGACTGGTGAGTGTGAATGAATGATTTGAGACTGGTGAGTGTGAATGAGTGATTTGAGACTGGTGAGTGTGAATGAATGATTTCAGACTGGTGAGTGTGAATGAGTGATTTGAGACTGGTGAGTGTGAATGAGTGATTTGAGACTGCTGAGTGTGAATGAGTGATTTGAGACTGCTGAGTGCGACTGCTGAGTGCGAATGAATGATTTGAGACTGGTGAGTGCGAATGAATGATTTGAGACTGCTGAGTGCGAATGAGTGATTTGAGACTGGTGAGTGCGAATGAGTGATTTGAGACTGGTGAGTGCGAATGAGTGATTTGAGACTGCTGAGTGCGAATGAGTGATTTGAGACTGCTGAGTGCGAATGAGTGATTTGAGACTGCTGAGTGCGAATGAGTGATTTGAGACTGCTGAGTGCGAATGAGTGATTTGAGACTGCTGAGTGCGAATGAGTGATTTGAGACTGCTGAGTGCGAATGAGTGATTTGAGACTGCTGAGTGCGAATGAGTGATTTGAGACTGCTGAGTGCGAATGAGTGATTTGAGACTGCTGAGTGCGAATGAGTGATTTGAGACTGCTGAGTGCGAATGAGTGATTTGAGACTGGTGAGTGCGAATGAGTGATTTGAGACTGCTGAGTGCGAATGAGTGATTTGAGACTGCTGAGTGCGAATGAGTGATTTGAGAGTGCTGAGTGCGAATGAGTGATTTGAGACTGCTGAGTGTGAATGAGTGATTTGAGACTGGTGAGTGTGAATGAGTGAGTTGAGACTGGTGAGTGTGAGTGAGTGATTTGAGACTGCTGAGTGTGAATGAATGATTTGAGACTGCTGAGTGTGAGTGAGTGATTTGAGACTGCTGAGTGTGAATGAGTGATTTGAGACTGCTGAGTGTGAGTGAGTGATTTGAGACTGGTGAGTGTGAGTGAGTGATTTGAGACTGGTGAGTGTGAATGAGTGATTTGAGACTGGTGAGTGTGAATGAATGATTTGAGACTGGTGAGTGTGAATGAATGATTTGAGACTGGTGAGTGTGAATGAGTGATTTGAGACTGGTGAGTGTGAATGAATGATTTGAGACTGGTGAGTGTGAGTGAGTGATTTGAGACTGGTGAGTGTGAATGAGTGATTTGAGACTGGTGAGTGTGAGTGAGTGATTTGAGACTGGTGAGTGTGAATGAGTGATTTGAGACTGGTGAGTATGAGTGAGTGATTTGAGACTGGTGAGTGAATGAATGATTTGAGACTGCTGAGTGTGAATGAATGATTTGAGACTGGTGAGTGTGAATGAGTGATTTGAGACTGGTGAGTGTGAATGAGTGATTTGAGACTGGTGAGTGTGAGTGAGTGATTTGAGACTGGTGAGTATGAATGAGTGATTTGAGACTGGTGAGTGTGAGTGAGTGATTTGAGACTGGTGAGTGTGAATGAGTGATTTGAGACTGGTGAGTGTGAGTGAGTGATTTGAGACTGGTGAGTGTGAATGAATGATTTGAGACTGGTGAGTGTGAATGAATGATTTGAGACTGCTGAGTGTGAATGAATTATTTGAGACTGGTGAGTGTGAATGAATGATTTGAGACTGGTGAGTGTGAATGAGTGATTTGAGACTGCTGAGTGTGAATGAGTGATTTGAGACTGGTGACTGTGAATGAGTGATTCGAGACTGGTGAGTGTGAATGAGTGATTTGAGACTGCTGAGTGTGAATGAATGATTTGAGACTGATGACTGTGAGTGAATGATTTGAGACTGGTGAGTGTGAGTGAATGATTTGAGACTGGTGAGTGTGAATGAATGATTTGAGACTGGTGACTGTGAATGAGTGATTTGAGACTGGTGAGTGTGAGTGAGTGATTTGAGACTGGTGAGTGTGAATGAGTGATTTGAGACTGGTGAGTGTGAGTGAGTGATTTGAGACTGGTGAGTGTGAATGAGTGATTTGAGACTGGTGAGTGTGAATGAATGATTTCAGACTGGTGAGTGTGAATGAGTGATTTGAGACTGGTGAGTGTGAATGAGTGATTTGAGACTGGTGAGTGTGAATGAGTGATTTGAGACTGCTGAGTGTGAATGAATGATTTGAGACTGGTGAGTGTGAATGAATGATTTGAGACTGCTGAGTGTGAGTGAGTGGAGACTGGTGAGTGTGAATGAGTGATTTGAGACTGGTGAGTGTGAATGAATGATTTGAGACTGGTGAGTGTGAATGAATGATTTGAGACTGGTGAGTGTGAATGAATGATTTGAGACTGCTGAGTGTGAATGAGTGATTTGAGACTGGTGAGTGTGAATGAGTGATTTGAGACTGGTGAGTGTGAATGAGTGATTTGAGACTGCTGAGTGTGAATGAATGATTTGAGACTGATGACTGTGAGTGAATGATTTGAGACTGGTGAGTGTGAGTGAATGATTTGAGACTGGTGAGTGTGAGTGAATGATTTGAGACTGGTGAGTGTGAATGAATGATTTGAGACTGGTGACTGTGAATGAGTGATTTTAGACTGGTGAGTGTGAGTGAGTGATTTGAGACTGGTGACTGTGAATGAGTGATTTGAGACTGGTGAGTGTGAATGAATGATTTCAGACTGGTGAGTGTGAATGAGTGATTTGAGACTGGTGAGTGTGAATGAATGATTTCAGACTGGTGAGTGTGAATGAGTGATTTGAGACTGGTGAGTGTGAATGAGTGATTTGAAACTGGTGAGTGTGAATGAGTGATTTGAGACTGGTGAGTGTGAGTGAGTGATTTGAGACTGCTGAGTGTGAGTGAGTGATTTGAGACTGCTGAGTGTGAATGAATGATTTGAGACTGCTGAGTGTGAATGAGTGATTTGAGACTGCAGCCTAAATGCCCACTCGCGTTTCTGGTGTTATCTCGTGGGAGGGAAAGATGCACTCCACACTGCTGATCTTGGCAGTCTAGATCTATTTCCTCCGTGTGCCATAAAGTCAACCGATCACAGCACCCTAGGGTGCTGCCCCAATAAAAGTCTTCAGGTTCCGATATCTGAGCCTGTCCCCTAAACTCACCACAGTCCCTCTCATTCGTCCCGCAGGATCCTCAGCGTCTGAAGACTTCACTCCAGCGGCTTTTTTAGAAGAGTAAAAGCCATCCTTCATGTCCTGCCGGACAGTGTAGCAAAAGCAACTGCTAGAGGAAAGGGCAGCTTTTGTAACTCCGGAGTGTTCCAAAAATCTGCATAGGCAATTAGATGCTGCCGCTCCAAGAACAAGGCCATTTAATGTGGAGGACAAGGGCGTTAAATAATAGAAGCTCCTCTTAGGTGAATTTATGAAGAACCTGTGAAAAGTTATAACAACAATGTGTACCCTTCAGTACATTCCACTCAGTGACTGCAAGTGCTCCTGAATCATTTATGCCAACATGCTGGAAACTGATACATTTTGAACAAATTTAATTGAAATCCCCCCTGGAGTGAGTGTGAAGGCGGGATTAAACTTAATGGTCTCACGGAGCGTCCAAGCCCAAGACTGCTCCCTTCTGAAGGTGATTTTTTTCCCTAAATAAAAGATTCCAAACCTCAATCAGGAATGAATGTGAGTTTAATCACATCTGAGAAATGACAAGCATGTTATCTGCCATGTAATGAGACTTAAAGAAGATGTTTAACCAGACAGACCACAAAGCTGAGCTCCCCTTTAAAACCAGGATACAGAGAAACACCTGCCCTCCTGGGAACAGGTGCTGTGGTCCTGGCACCATCCCACGGGGTGGTCTTTTCCTGAGGTGCCCTTGCACTTGGTGTGTCCCCAGGCATGACGGTCACTCTTCAGGAAGGCATCCCTGCTGGGTACGACCTCAGGTTTATTCAGAAAGTGTCACCTGTCCCACTCAGAAGTTAAGGTACAAATCCTATCCAGGCATGGTGACTCATGCCTGTAACCCCAACATTTTGGGAAGTCGAGGCAGGCAGATCACCTGAGGTCAAGAGTTTGAGACCAGCCTGGCCAACTTGGTGAAACCGTCTCTACTAAAAATACAAAAATCAACCTGGCATGGTGGCCTGTGCCTATAATCCCAGCTACTCAGGAGACTGGGGTAGGACAATCATTTGAACCCCAGAGACGGAGGTTGTAGTGAGCCAAGACAGCACCACTGCACCCTAGCCTGCGTGACAGAGACTCCGTCTCAAAAAATAAAATAAGAGAAAGTTACAAATCCCTAACTGACACCTTAGGGACCGCACATGAGCAGACAGGAAGGTGGGACGGCTCTTCCAAACCACAGAAAGTTGCGGTGGTGTGAACTCCCTGAGACATGAGCACTCCCTCACCTCAGTAGTCCGTGTTCAGTGTGTTTTTGCAGAGTCGACCTCGGCTGGGAAGGCGCTTTCTAACTCCTCCACTGTGTGTGTAGAGAGCTATAGGCTTGCGGAGGGCCTCCATCTCCTGCAGGGAGACGAGCCTGTCCTGGGAGAATCAGCTTCCACTGGCCCAGCAGGCTGTCTCTGGAGCTTCACTGGGGAAGACCGAATCTCCCTTCTCCCTCTCCGAGGCCTGGGGTGGTGGTGAAAGAGGGTCGGCCCCGGCCGGCCGGTGGCTGAGAGGTCCAGGGCCCTGCTTAATCATCATCTCAGCTGGATGCCTGGGACACCTGGACAGGACAGCAGTTTGTGCATTCAACTTACATTTTTGAGTAATTTTAATAATAGCAGATTCATCCTTCTTGTCCAATTCCAATGGGTCAGTGGGGACCAGGCCGGCATCCACACAGTGTCCAGTGGGAGGTGCCTGGGGGAGGTACCCAGGGGGAGGTGTCCAGGGGGAGATGCCCGAGGCCATGCCAAGGGAGGTGCCTAGGGGACGTGTTTGGGGGGGAAGTACCTACAGTAGGTGCTCAGGGGGAGATGCCAAGGCAGGTGCCTGGGAGAGGTGTCTGGGGGGAGGTGTTTGGGGGGGAAGCACCTAGGGCAGGTGCCCATGGGGAGATGCCCAGGGGAGGTGCCTCGGACAAGGTATGGAGAAGCTCCCCCTCCTTCACACTCAGGGGTCCTAGCACCCCCTATGAGAGTCAGAGGAGCCATCCTTGTGGGACACTAGGTTTACAATCCTGAAAAATGTAACTGTTGCCAGAACTAGGAGCATCATCGCCACCACTTCTCTGCGTGTGAAATGGCTGATCTAGGAAAGAGCTCCCACATGTCAGCTAGAAGTTACCATAAAAATAATCTACAATCTAATTTCTGCAGAAATGATTGTAGGACAGAATTTAAAAATAAAAACCACAAACGACAACAACAGCTGAAAGACTGAAAACGCACTGCTGCTGGTGCTGGAGGAGACGAAAGCTGTGGTCTAGGAGGGGCCCCTCCCCTCACCCCACAGGTGCCTGAGAGGCTCCAGACCTCCAGGAAGCAGCAGAGAGGCACTGCAACTGGGTCTGGAGGACTCCAGGGCCCCCCAGAGAGGCCTCCTCCAGGCAGTCATCACCCGGGAGGCAGGAGGGGCTGGACATCCTGGAAGGAAAGTGCTCCTTTGGCCCCAGGTGAAGCTGAGTTCACCCACATGCCTGAGGGGGGCCCAGCGACCTCCTCCATGACAATCCAGGGATTACAAAAATTAAATATGAAGAACAGCCCAACTGCTGTGTGAAGAGCTGTAGACAGATCTCGGCTCCACAGAAAAATAGAAAAATGGAGCAATCCTTTCTACTTCCCTACCATTTTAATTCTCTGCACTTTTTATTTCTGTTGTACAGACACTGTCCAATAAATAAAAATCCCTCTCTGGGGACTCCATGTTTGGACCCCTTCCACGAACACTCCCTTTGTGGAAGCCATCCTTCTCCCTCCTGGGTTTCCCCTCTGGGGTCCCCTTCCACACTCTCTCGTGGAAGCCTGTCTTCCCTCCTAAACTCCTTCTCTCTCTATTCCCTTCCACTCAGTGTGGAAGCTGCTTTCCTCTCCTGGATTCCGTCTTTCTGGATTCTCTCACTCAGCGTGAGAGTTAGCTGTTTCTTTCTCTCTCCTCCTCTTGTTTCTCTCTCTGACTCTAAATAAATCACTTTCTACCAAAAAAAAAAAAAAAAATTCCATTCTCTCTCCCCCTCCTCCTCTGATCTCTCTCTTCCTCTTTATCCCTCCTCCCTCTTATTTTTCTCTCCTCCCTGTGAATATTTCTCTCTGCTTGCCCTTCCCCATGGTGAACGTCTTGGCATGGAGGAAGTCCAGGAAGCACCGAGGCAGAGTGTTTTCCATCCTGAGTCTGGCGGTCCCGGCCTGTTGCAGCGAAGCCGTGTAAGAAGCAGCCGGTGAGGAAGCTCACAGAGCACTCGTGTGAACCCGCAGTGCAGTTGAGAGCTGGTGGCTCAGCCATAACCAGGCTGGGCTCAGCCCAACTCAGCCCACTGAAGCCCAGAGCCTGCATCTTCCCTTCGTTTCCAAATAGAAAGCCGTCAGCTGTGTCAGGCACTTTGATTTCTCTGGATGTCAGGCTTGATTTTCAAATGTAAATGTGCCCCAGGTTAGTCTTAGTAAGTTACCTGGCCTGGGACCAGGAGCACACCTGTCAGGTGCGGCCCCCTGACCTTCCACCTTCGTGTAATCTTTCATGCTTCCCATCAAAGACACCCTCCCGCCAGCCTGGAGCTGAATGCAGAATTATTCTCAAAGGAATTTATGACAAATACTGTAATTCCTTTTAATGCGGGGATGGCTTTATCCACCAGGAAACAGCCGTTCTGCCTACGATTACCATATCACACTTAGAGAGCACACTTCATCCTGCAGCCAGAGTGAGAAACGCGCAGCCTCCTCCACGCAGCGCCTCTGACCTGGTCTAGAATGTGGTGCACAGCGCTCAGCCGGGGCCTGGGGCTTCCTTTCGTGGTTGTTCATGTCTTTCGAAGGCTGTTTGTGGTTTTGGGATGTCCTTACCAAGACCTCCTCAGCTTCTGCTGAGTTCTCCTTCATACCTAACTTTTGGTTATACCAGCCTGATGCCTGCATCAGAAGCTAGAGGCTTCTCAGATGGGGTCTATTTAACCAGAGCTGTGGGAGCACTGATAAAGCTGTGTCTTTCTTCCTCTCAGGCTGGCACCCTCCTCTCCGGGACAACGGAACCAGTCCTGGGAACTTCCACCGCACCTGGGGCTGTGCTTGAAGTTCTCACACCCTCCCTGCCCAGCAGCCTAAGAGCAAGTCTGAAAACCCAAAGTGGGCCACATACAGAAGAGAAGCCAGTCCAGGGCCACATGATGGTGGAAGGACAATTTGTGACTTCCCTTTTCTCACAAAAATGCATGACACGCACATTTCCATGCCCTAGTTTCTTCCGGAACCTCTCTGAATATCTGCAGAATCCCACTGTACAAGTGGCATTCTGTGTCACCACCCTGTGATGATGGGACTTATCAGTGGTGCTATGGACTGAACGGTGTCCCTCACATTTCTATGTTCAAGCCCTACCCCCCAGTGGGACGGAACTTGGAGATGGGGCCTGTGAGTGATAGGGTAGTTTAGATGAGGTCTTGAGGTGGGGCCTCCAGGGTGGGATTTGTGCCCTCTGAGGAGAGACACCAGGGAGACTCATTCTCTGCCTTTCAAGGACAGCAAAGAAGGTGGCTGTCCACAGCCCGGAAGTGGGGCCTCCCCAACCCTGGCCATGCTGGCATCTTGACCTTGAACTTCCAGCCTCCGCAACCGTGAGAAAATAACCCTGATTGTTTAAGCTGCCCAGGCTGTGGATTTCACTCTGGCGGGGTGAGCAGACTGGTGCAGGTGACTTGTTTAAGCTGCCCAGGCTGTGGATTTCACTCTGGCGGGGTGAGCAGACTGGTGCAGGTGACTTTACTGAAGGATTGCGATTGTGATTATGAGAAACGGCTCAGTGGACGTGTAACCTCCTGTTCTAGTCTGCCATATCTCAGGAACATTTTTTTTTACTATTACACTTATAAAAATATGAGATTTTGAATGTTCTGATTATGAAAGCAATGGTTACAACAACTTCAAAAATTGATAAAAATATTTCTTAAAAGAAAACTAAAAACAACTCATAGTCATACTTCCCAGATCTATTTCAACATGTTACAGTGGTTTTTCTCCCTAGACTTTTTCTTTGTAGATAGATAGATGATAGATAATTTGTTGTTTTCTCTTATAAGTTTGGAATAATTACATCACTTTTTAAAAATTATACTTTCAAAATGTTTATAATATGAGAAAGTCAGCTTGCCATTATATGGCATTTTATGATATGGACATGCCATGCTCTGTGGATGATCTTCCTCACTACTGAGCCTGCTCACACTTTGACTGTTATAAACTACACCATAACGGACATGTGGGTGTGTAAATCCTCTTGGCATTTCTAATTATTTTCATAGGCTATATTTCATAGGCAGTGATGTCTAAATGTAACCAAGTGAATGGATCCAACAGAATGTAAGCATATGCATTATTCTCTACCCTCCAAGGATGAAAGCGATGTGGACCAGTTGAATGGTCCGATAGCACAGAGCCAACATCCAGCTTGACCGGAGTTAAGCACAGCTTCTCCCACCCTCTCACTCCTTCCAGACACGTGTGTGGCATATGCTTTAAAATCAAAGGAAAATCATCACAGATTTGCAGAATGTGATCTGGGCTAATCTTGTCCCTTTCTTGGGCAAGACTAACTACAAAACCAAAACCAAGCTGACACACAACAGTAAGATTTAACTATGAAACATTTGTTCTAGGACTTCGACTGTTTTGTAAATGAAGAGCTGTGGCTATCGTGAAAGCAAAGAGGAAAGAGAATCTGGTTCCACGAGAGGTTCAAGGAATACCTTTTTGGGTCCTTTGGTAGAAATAGCTGGAACTGTGGGTACAACTTCTGGAGAATCTCCAGTGTGAATTACGTTTATCAGCACACCCCCCACCCGCCACCGCCAGGCGTTCCATGCAGGAGACTTTGTCCTTTGGGACAGTCCCAATGGGGAACGTGTTCCAAACTGGCGCTGCTATTTCCTCCTCATCTTCCTTAGCTGCTGGCCGGGAAATACCCAGGGTCCGTGAGTTTCCCTTGCCATTTGTTCACTCACTGTTTTGGAAGTTAATCTTAAGATTATTTTCTGCATAGCTGGAAGCAGCCCTTGGCTGTTGGGTTTGGCAAAAGAGAGGGTTTGGTTAAAGAAGGTCAATGGTGAAGGTGAGTTTTTTGTCCCCTGGAAGAAAATTCTGGTGAGATGGTTTCTCTCTGAAGCGTCCTCCAGGGACTGTAAGTGAAGGGGCCACAGGGAGTGAAAGCCGCAGATAAAAATCAGCGCAGTGAAAGGTTTGATGAATGTCTTTTCTCTCTTTATTGTACAACTGCAAATTCATTTCTACATGAAAAATAGACCATCTCTTTGAAAATGTTCAAAGACATTCTTTCCACATTCTGAAGCTGTTTATGAACGATCTCTGTTAATATGTGCTTTTGGGAGTGGCATTTTACCAGAGGCTTTATGTTAATAATATATAGAAGCAGTATTGAAAGGCAAGTTGAGTCTGTGTTAGCTATTACCTCAGGTTGGGCTCTCCAAAAACCCCTCATTTGGGTGAGAGCCTAAGGTTCACGGCTAAAAATA
Source organism: Callithrix jacchus (assembly GCF_049354715.1). Taxonomy (NCBI): domain Eukaryota; kingdom Metazoa; phylum Chordata; class Mammalia; order Primates; family Cebidae; genus Callithrix; species Callithrix jacchus. The sequence goes on from NC_133503.1 coordinate 203,597,303, forward strand.
ATGCAATGAGGTGTAGAGGGTTAGGAATGAAAATATAAAAGGCTTATGATTTATAATGCCATCTATGTTAATGATTCTTCAAGAAAATTGTTTTCATCTATAAATGCACATAGTGCTTATTCTTACCTTTGATTTTATTTGAAGATCCTGTGGATTTTATTTCAGATGAATCTAACAAGTTTACGCTAGCAAAGTATGTAATTAGATGTGATTCCAATCTTTCTAATTAATTGAGTTGCCATCAGAGTAAGGGTAACGTTGTAAAACTGTGTATGTGGGCGGTGTTCCCTTTGGCAAGGTAGCATGCGCACAAGATGAAACCACGATCAAAAAGAAAGAAACGTTTAATTTAAAATTAAAATCACACATTGCATTGTTGAATAGAAATAATAGAAACCCTACACAGCTTGCATTCTCTGCAAATGTGTTTATGTTTATTGGGGATGACTCTGCCTAGAGTAATCTCAAATAGAAACACGTTCTGTTTCGGGGAAGGTTACCCTTTTCACCCCTTTGACTGCAGGGAGTGAGTCAGACAGCCTGGAACTCTGGGGGGCGGGAGTGCCGGCTGGACTCAGCCCAGTGCCCTGTTCTCCCCCCAGGCACTAATGCACAGCTACTACAGTTTTTCTCAAAGCCCCACTTTTCAAAAAATGAAAAGCTCATGTAAATACATGCTAACCGTCTGCTTGCAGGCAGACACAGGCGAGCCGGCGGCAGCCAGAGCAGCCCTGGGAGAAGAGTCTGTGCTTTTCATTCATTGTGCTGTGTCTGCTTATTGCCGTCAGGTCGGTACCACACCTAGACACAACGTTAACATATTTTAAAGTACTCTTTTTCCATCTTTTGTAGTTTCTAGGCGGGCAGTGCATCAGGCGGGGAACACTTCCGATGTGTGTTTGTAGAACAGCATTGACACCGAATGTTCGCTGCACTCTTAGCGTGGGCTGGAGCTTACCTACGTTGTCATGCCTTATCATAGCAACGGCTTTGCCAGGTGGGCACTGTTACCATTGACTCTACCTTACAGGTGAGGCCACTGAGGCTTCAGGAGGTTAGGTGAGTTTTCCAGAGTCCCTAGAACCAGGGAGTGGAAGCAACACTTTGGGGACGTCTAGAGCTGCTGCCCCGCCAGGCTCACTCGGCCAGCATTGCCCAGCCCGGCACTGTGGGTGTTTGGGGACATGCTATTCTTGTGCGGGGGAGGGTCATCATATGTATTTTCGGTTGTTCATCAGCATCCTAGATTCTGTCTACTGAATGTCAGCAGTAGCCTCCAGTCGTGACAATGAAGAGCATCTCCCAACAGTACCAAATGTGCCCTGGAGCAAGGCCACCGGAGTTGAGAAGCAGTGGGTGCCTTCCGTCCTCTGCTGATGCAGCGGCTCTTATCTGTGACTCAGAGTTCTTCCCTCCCAGCCCTGAGCCTTGGCCTGGTCACCAGGGCGTCCTGTCGTCTCACCCTCCTTCCACTGTTCCCAAGGGGTGGCCAGGCCTTCTGGGGGCCACAACCAGAACAGCTGGCGGGGCTGCAGTTCTCACCAATGGGGGGGTTCCAGCCAGAAGCCACTGGGCCAGAGAATGCATCCGTGATCTGGAGATCCCAAAGTATTGAGCTTTGTGGGGAAGGACAGCCAGGAGCATGTAGATCAATGATCTGAACAGAGATAGGGAACCTGCATGCCTTGAAGTAGGATACCTTGCTCCCTGACAGGGTGTGGGGGACAGAGACCAGCCTTCCCCCAGTCAGTAACTGCCTGTGCTGCCCTCAGGGACTGGTACCCCCCTCCTGCTCAGCTCACCTTGGGGTGGCCTTGCTGAGCTTGACCTCCCTGACACTCATCAAGCTTCTTCAGAAAAGACAAGGAACCCACAGTGTTGCTGGAAAATGGTTAGTGTCTGCTCCTTCGGGGCCCTTGGCTGCATGGAAACTTTGAGATTCTGACAACATTCCTCAGTCCTAGGGATCTCTTTTGCACACTGCGATGGCCACGAATTTCTGAGATGAAAGACAGCCTAACTAGCAAGAGGAAAAAACATTTGCCAATGGGCCAGGAGCATGGCCAGCTCAGGAGCCATCTGAGCTAGAGGTGCGTTGTGATGTCCCTGTGTCCCCACCCAAATCTCATCTTCAATTCTATCTCCCACGATTCTCACATGTTGTGGGAGGGATGTGGTGGGGGTAATTGAATCATGGGGGTGGTTGTTTCTCGTGCTGTTCTTGTAATAGTAAGTCTCCCAAGATACGATGGTTTTATAAAGGGGATTTTCCCTGCACAAGCTCTCTTTCTCCTTGCCTGCTGTCATCCACGTAAGATGTGACTTGCTCCTCCTTGCCTTCTGCCATGATTGTGAGGCCTCCCCGGCCAGGTGGAACCCTAAGTTCATTAAACCTCTTTCTTTTGTAAATCACCCAGTCTCTGGTATGTCTATCAGCAGTGTGAAAATGGACTAATACAGGGTGCAAAGGGAAAGACAAATAGCTCCAGAGAGGCAGAGGAGTGGAAAGAGATGCTGAGGAAGGATGAAGGACAGAGAGGTGGAAGCAGGGCCTCCAGACACAGCAGCAAGTTTGCAGGGGATGGCACAGTGCTCTTTCCAGACAGACACTGTCAGCCCTCATGGATTTTATTACTTTTTAAAATTATTATTATGATTTAATTTCTGGAATACATGTGCAGAACATGCAGGTTTGTTACATAGGTATGCATGTGCTATGGTGGTTTGCTGCACACATCAACCTGATATCTACTTTAGGTATTTCTCCTAGTGCTACTCCTCCCCTCATCCCCCACCTCCCAACAGATCCTGCTGTGTGATGTTCCCCTCCCTGTGTCCATGTGCTCTCATTGTTCACCTCCCACTTATGAGAGAGAACATGCGGTGTTTGGTTTTCTGTTCCTGTGTCAGTTTGCTGAGAATGATGGTTTCCAGATTCATCCATGTCCCTACAAAGGACGTGAACTCACCTCTTTTTATGGCTGCATAGTATTTCATGGTGTGTATGTACCACATTTTCTTTATCCACTCTATCATTGATGGGTATTTAAGTTGGTTCCAAGTCTTTGCTATTGTGAACAGTGCTACAATAAACATAGTGTGCATGTGTCTTTATCACGGAATTCTTTCTAATCCTTTGGGTATACAGCTAGTAATAAAATTTCTGGGTGAAATGGTATTTCTGGTTCTAGATCCACCACCCTGTCTTCCACAGTGATTAAACTAATTTACACTCCCACCAACCATGTAAAAGTGTTCCTGTCTCTCTGCATCCTCTCCAGCATCTGTTGTTTCCTGACTTTTTAGTAATAGCCATTCTAACCGGCATGAGATAGTATCTCATTGTGGTTTTGATTTGCATTTCTCTAATAATCAGTGACAATGAGCTTTTTTTTGTATGTTTGTTGGCTGCGTAAATGTCTTCTTTTGAGAAATGTCTCTTCATATCATTTACCCACTTTTTGATTTTTTTTTCTTGTAAACTTATTTAAGTTTCTTGTAGATTCTTTTTTTAAATTTTATTTCAATTATTGTTACTGTTACAAGGGTACCCAGTTGGAGAAAGGAAAGAGAGAGAGAGAGACACAAAGGAGAGAGAGGAGAGAGGAGAGAGAGGGGGAGGGGGGGAAGAGAGAGAGAGAGAGAGAGAGAGAAGCCAGTTTTAACCCTTGAGTTATCTCCTCCCCATTCATGTTCTTGTCCAATGAGAGGAGTTCTTTTTTTTTAAGAGAGAGAAGGAAGGAAGGAAGGAAGGAAGAAAGGAAGGAAGGAAGGAAGGAAGGAAGGAAGGAAGGAAGGAAGGAAGGAAGGAAGGAAGGAAAGAAAGGAAGAAAGAAAGAAAGAGGAATGAAGAATAGAAAAAATGAGGAAGAGGAGGAGGGAGAGAGAATGGGAGTGTTGCTTAATTATCCCTGCTAGAATGCAGTCTTATTAGCCCTTTGTCAGATAGGTAGATTGCAAAATTTTTCTCCCATTCTATAGGTTGCCTGTTCACTCTGATGATAGTTTCTTTTGCTGTGCAGAAGCTCTTTAGTTTAATTAGATCCCATTTGTCTGTTTTGGCCTTTGTTGCCATTGCTTTTGGTGTTTTAGTCATGAAGTCTTTGCCCATGCCTATGTACTGAGTGGTGTTGCCTAGGTTTTCTTCTAGGGTTTTTATGGCTTTAGGTCTTACATTTACATCTTTATTCCATCTTGCATTAATTTTTATATAAGGTGTAAGGAAGGGGTCCAGTTTCAGTTTTCTACATATGGCCTGCCCATTTTCCCAACATCATTTATTAAATAGTGAATCCTTTCTTCATTGCTTGTTTTTCTCAGGTTTGTCAAAGATCAGATGGTTGTAGATGTGTGGCATTATTTCCGAGGCCTCTGTTCTGTACCATTGGTCTATATATCTGTTATGGTACAAGTGCCATGCTGTTTTTGTTACTGTAGACTTGTAGTATAGTTTGGTTACTGTAGCCTTGTAGTATAGTTAGAGAGTGATGCCTCTAGCTTTGATCTTTTCACTTAGGATTATGTTGGCTATATGAGCTCTTTTTTGGTTCCATATGAAATTTAAAGTAGTTTTTTTCCTAATTTTGTGAAGCAAGTCTAAGGTAGCTTGATGGGAATAGAATTAAATCGATAAATTACTTTGGGAAGTATGGCCATTTTCATGATATTGATTCTCTCTATCCATGAACATGGAATACTTTTCCATTTGTTTGTATCTGCTCTTATTTCCTTGAGCAGTGGTTTGTAGTTCTCCTTGAAGAGGTCCTTCACGTCCCTTATAAGCTGTATTCTAGGCATATCGTTCTCTTCGTAGCAATTGTGAATGGGAGTTCACTCAAGATTTGGCTCTCTGTTTGCCTATTATTGGTGTATAGGAATGCTTGTGATTTTGTGCATTGATTTTGTATCCTGAGACTTTGCTGAAGTTGCTCATCAGCTTAAGGAGATTTTGGGCTGAGACAATGGAGTTTTCTAAATATACAATTATGTCATCTACACACAGAGACAATTTGACTTATTTTCTTCCTATTCGAATATTCTTTATTTATACTCTTGCCTGATTGCCCTGGCAGGAACTTCCAATACTATTAAATAGAAGTGATGGGAGAGGGCATCCTTGTCTTGTGCTGGTTTTCAAAGGAAATGCTTCCGGCCTTTGCCCAATCTGTATGATATTGGCTGTGGCTTTGTGATAAATAGCTCTTACTATTTTGAGATATATTCCATCAATACCTAGCTTATTGAGAGTTTTTAGCATGAAGAGGTGTTGAATTTTATTGAAGGCCTTTTCTGCATCTATTGAGATAATCATGTGGTTTTTGTCATTGGCTCTGTTTATGTGATGGATTACATTTACTGATTAGCATGTGTTGAACCAGACTTGCATCCCAGGGAAGAAGCTGACTTGATCATGGTGGATAAGCTTTTTGATGTGTTGCTGGATTCAGTTTGCTGGTATTTTATTGAGGATTTTCGCATCAATGTTTATCAGGGATAGTGGCCTGAATTTTTTTGTTGTTATTGTGTCTCTGCCAGGTTTTGGTATCAGGATGATGCTGGCCTCATAAAATGGGTTAATGAGGAGTCCATTTTTTCTATTGTTTGAAATAGTTTTAGAAGGAATGGTACCAGCTCCTCTTTGTACCTCTGGTGGAATTTGGCTGTGAATTCGTCTGGTCCTGGGCTTTTCTTGGTTGGTAAGCTATTAGTTACCGCCTCAATCTCAAAACTTGTTAGTGGTCTATTCAGGGATTCGACTTCTTCCTGGTTTACTCTTGGGAAGGTGTATGTGTCCAGGAATATATAAATTTCTTCTAGATTTTCAGGGTTTTTTTTTTTGTTTTTGAGACAGAGTCTTGCTGTGTCACCCAGGCTGGAGTGCAGTGGTGCAATCTTGGCCCACTACAACCTTCTCCTCACTGGGTTCAAGCAATACTCCTGCCTCAGCCTCCTAGGTAGCTGGGATTATAGGTGCCTGTCACTGCACCCAACTAATTTTTGAATTTTTGGTAGAGATGGGGTTTCACCATGTTGGCCAGGCTAGTCTTAAACTCTTGACCTCCTGATCCATCTGCCTTGGCCTCCCAAAGTGCTGGCATTACAGGTGTGAACCACCGTGCCTGGCCAATTTTCGAGTTTATTTACACAGAGGTGTTTACAGTATTCTCTGATGGTAGTTTGTATATCTGTGGGATCAGTGATGATATGCTCTTTATCATTTTTTATTGTGTCTATTTGATTATTCTCTCTTTTCTTCTTTACTAGTCTGGCTAGCAGTCTACGTATTTTGTTAATCTTTTCAAAAAACCAAAATTTATTGGTTTTTTTGAAGGGCGTTTCATGTCTCTATCTCCTTCAGTTCTGCCCTGATCTTAGTTATTTCTTGTTTTCTGCAAGCTTTTGAATTTGTTTGTTCTTGCTTCTCTAGTTATTTTAATTGTGATGTCAGGGTGTCGATTTTAGATCTTTCCCACTTTCTCCTGTGGGCACTCAGAGCTATAAATTTTCTTTTAAACACCACTTTACCCATGTGTCAGAGAATCTAGCATCTTGTATCTTTGTTCTCATTGGCTTCAAAGAACTTATTTATTTCTGTCTTAATTTTGTCATTTACCTGGTAGTCATTCAGAAGCAGGTTGTTCAGTTTCCATGAAGTTGTGTGATTTTCAGTGAGTTTCTTAATCCTGAGTTCTAATATGATTTCACTGTTGTGTGAGAGACTGTTTGTTATGATGTCGAGGAATGTTTTACTTCCAATTATGTTGTCAATTTTAGAATAAGTGCAATGTGCTTCTGAGAAGAATGTATATTCTCTGGTTTGGGGTGGAGAGTTCTATAGATGTCTATTAGGTCTGCTTAGTCCAGAGCTGAGTTCAAGTCCTGGATATCCTTGTTCATTTTCTGTCTTATTGATCTGTCTGATACTGACAATGGGGTGTTAAAGTCTCCCACTATTATTGTACGGGAGTCTAAGTCTCTTTGTAGGTCTCTAGGAACTTGCTTTGTGAATCCGGGTGCTCCTGTATTGGGTGGATATATATTCAGGATAGTCAGCTCTCCTTGTCGTGTTAATACCTTTACCATTACATAATGCTCTTCTTTGTCTGTTTTTAATCTTTGATGTGCTTGGTAAATATTCCTCCATTCCTCTATTTTGAGCTCATTTGTGCCTTTGCATGTAAGATGGGTTTCCTGAATACAGCACACCAATGAGTCTTGACTCTACCCAATTTGCCAGTCTGTGTCTTTTAATTGGGGCATTTAGCTCATTTACATTTAAGGTTAATATTGTTATGTGTGAATTTGATCCTGACATTATGCTGCTAGCTGGTTATTTTGCCCATTAGTTGATGCAGCTTCTTGGCAGTGTCTATGGTCTTTACAATTTGGTATGTTTTTGCAGTGGCTGGTACCAGTTTTTCCTTTCCATATTTAGTGCTTCCTTTAGGAGCTCTTGTAAAGCCAGCCTGGAGGTGACAGAATCTCTCAGCATTTACGTGTCTATAAAGAATTTTCTTTCTCTTTTGCTTATGAAGCTTACTTTGGCTAATTTTATAATTCTGGATTGAAAATCATTTTCCCTAGGAATGTTGAATATCGGCCTCCGCTCTTTTTTGGCTTGTAGGGTTTCTGCAGAGAGATCAGCTGTTAGTGTGATGGGCTTCCCTTTGTGCATAGCTTGACCTTTTTTTCTGGCTGCCCTTAACATATTTTCTTTCATTTCAACCTTGGTGAATCTGACGATTATGAGTCTTGGGGTTGCCCTTCTTGAGAAAGATCTTTGTGGTGTTCTCTGTATTTTCTGAATTTGAATGTTGGCCTATCTTGCTAGGCTGGGGAATTTCTCCTGGACAATATCCTGAAGAGTGTTTTCCAACTTGGTTCTGTTCTCCTCATCACTTTCAGATACACCAGTCCAATGTAGGTTTGGTCTTTTCACATAGAGCAATATTTCTTGGAGGCGCTTTTCGTTCCTTTTTCTCCAATCTTGACTTCATGCTTTATTTCATTAAGTTGGTCTTCAGTCTCTGACATCCTTTCCTCCACTTGATTGATTCATCGACTGATACTTGTGTATACTTCATGAAGTTTTTGTGCTGTGTTTTTCAGCTCCATCCGGTGATTTATGGTGCTGGTTATTCTAGTTACTAATCCCTTTAACCTTTTTTTAAGGTTCTGAGCTTCCTTACACTGGGTTAGAACATGCTCCTTTAGCTCCGAGGAGTTTGTTATTACCCACCTTCTGAGGCCTACTTCTGTCAATTTGTCAGACTCATTCTCTGCCCCATTTTATTCCCTTGCTGGTAAGAAGTTGTGATTTTTTGAGAAAAGAGGTGTTCTGGCTTTCGGAATGTGCAGTCTTTTTCTGCTGATTTTTCCTCATCTTCATGGATTTATCTACCTTTGGTCTTTGATGTTGGTGACTTTCAGATGGGGCTTTGGTGTGGACTTCCTTTCATCTGATGCTCATGCTATTCCTTTCTGCTTGTTAGTTTTCCTCCTAACAGGTCTCTCTGCTGCAGATTTTCCGGAGTTTGCTGGAGGTTAACTCCAGACCGTTTGCCTGGGGGTCACAGAGGCTGAGGAGCAGTGAAGATTGCTGCCTGCTCCTTTCTCTGGAAGCTCCGTCCCAGAGGAGCACCTACCAAATGCCAACCAGAGCTCTCCTGTAGGAGGTGTGTCACCCTCTGCTGGGACGTGACTCCCAGTCGGGAGGCACAGGGGTCGGGGACCCACTTGAGGAGGCAGTCCATCCCTTAGCAGGGCTCAAGCACTGTGCTTGGTGATCTGCTGCTTTCTCCAGAGCCAGCAGGCAGGAACATTTAAGTGCTGAAGCTGCCCCTTCCCCCATGTGCTCTGTCCCAGGGAGATGACAGTCTTATCTATAAGCCCCTGACAGGGGCTGCTGCCTTTCTTTCCGAGATGCCCTGCTTAGAGAGGAGGAATCTACAGAGGCAGTCTGGCTACACTGGCTTTGCTGGGCTGTGGTGCGCTCTGCCCAGTTCAAACTTCCTGGCGGCTTTGTTTACACTGTGAGGGGACAGCCGTCTACTCAAGCCTCAGTAATGGTGGGTGCCCCTCTCCTCACCAAGCTCAAGCATCCCAGGTCGACCTCAGACTGCTGTGCTGGCAGTGAGAATTTCAAGCCAGTGGATCTTAGCTTGCTGGTCTCCATGGGGGTGGGATCTGCTCAGCTAGACCACTTAGCTCCCTGGTTTCAGCCCCTTGTCCATGGGAGTGAATGGTCGTGTCTCACTGGCATTCCACGTGCCACTAGGGCATGAAAAAAAACCCTGCAGCTTGCTCAGTGTCTGCCCAAATGGCTGCCCAGTTTTCTGCTTGAAGCCCAGGGCTCTGTGGTGCAGGTACCCAAGGAAACCTCCTGGTCTGTGGGTTGCAAAGACTAGGAAAACCATATCTGGGGCGGAGTGCACCATTCCTCATGGCACAGACAGTCTGTCACGGCTTCCCTTGTCTAGCAGAGGGAGGTCTCAGACCCCTGTGCTTCCCAGTGAGGTGACGCCCCCCCCGCCCGCTTTGGCTCAGCCTCGGTGGACTGCACCCACCGTCTAACCAGTCCCAATGAGGTGAGCTGGCGACCTCATTTGGAAATGCGGAAATCACCTGCCTTCTGCATTGATCTCACTAGGAGCTGCAGACCAGGGCTGTTCCCGTTCGACCATGGTGCCACCCACCCTGGCTGTTACTACTTTTTAATATTTTTTTATTTCCAAAAGTCATGTTGGGAGTACCAGCCACGTCTGTTTTAATTTTTCACTTGGCAGTTCTGGCCCCTTTGCTTCATGATTCAACAATGACGGAACCATCTGTAGACTTCACAGTAATTAAGCTGTGGTTGATTCCAGAACTGCTCTCAATGGGGTTCACTCGGACTTAGCTCCTTTTCTCAGTCAAGGAAACTGGGGTAGGTGGGGCTCAGCAAGTCAGTCAAGGTCACATCGTGCCAGGTGGGCAGAGCCAGGGCTACGGGCCGCCAGCTTTTCCAGGTGATGGCTCAGCTCACCAAACCCACCTGAATCAATTATTTTTAAAACATACATTTCCATTTAGTGATTCATGCTGGGTCTAATTCACTTGCTGTTTAATGTCACTTAGAATTGTCCAGGGACTAAAACAGCCCCACAGAGAACAGATTTTAAAAGTATATTTTAACGATAAAGATGGGGCTTTAATATTCTACAGGATTTCAAATCCCTGGACAAAGAATGTCAGCTTAAATTTAAAAGAAGCCCTCTAATATGTGTCTCTGAAAAAGAAAAAGGCAGCATGTGCCTTCGAGGGAGCAGGGGACTCACCTTTTTCAAATTACAGTTTTCAAGTCTGATATAGCCAGATAATCATCAGCGGCTCAAATAAAATCATTATTTTGTCAGAGAGAGAAAGCGTGTTCAAGGGGAAAATTAAGGACGGCGGAGACAGAACACAGTGGAGTCCTAACGGGGAGGTTCTGCGGGGATGAAAGGAGGACCGGCACTTCCTCCGCTCTGGGTGTGACTCAAACATCGCCATGAGGGTTGCAGGAAAATCCTGCCTGACAAAAGCAGGGGTTGGGCAACGCCTTCAGGAGAAATGTCAAACTTTGTCTCCCTCCACCCCCGTCATAACTTCAGATGTTCGGGTAAATCTATTTATTTTTCTTCAGGCTGTTAGTGCTCACTTTTAATCTTAAGGATTACAGCATTATTTTTGCTGAAGGGCAAAAAATTATGGTGACCCCAGAATAGTATGCCCTCCCGGGGGAAAAGTCGTTCTTGATGAGTCAGAAAGAAATTTCAAGGGGCATTTAAACGCTTTTAACCCAAATTCAAAGCGCAAACTCTGAAGCAGGGTGGCCAGATTTTGGCAACGAGCTTCTCACTATAACATCAGCCGATGTTCATTTGGTGGCTGTGGAGTGGGTCGGCGGGGGGGGGTGGCATGCCTCCGGCAGGTTGTTTTCCCAGGGAAACTAAACTCACCGACGGTCTATTTGGGTGCTGGCAGGCTGGAGCCTGCACCCCTGCAAGGGTGCATGGAGGCTGCAGTCTGTCTCTGGAACGCTGCGTTTATTATCCCAGCCTGCCGTCACCACCTCCATCCTCTCCTTCCTTCCACACGTGGCTGGGACTGCAGGGCTGTCTTGGACCCCACTGCTTTGAAAGCTGGAGGAGGAGCCAATGGGTCTAGGCTGGAGGGGATGGAGGAGAGAGGGACTGGCTGGCGGTGAGAGGAGGCCTTGGAGTGTCTGGTGCTGCCTCGGTTTCCCCAGGTGTGTTCCTGTCAGCCAGTGCTCGGCTCAGTTGAAATCTCCTGGGAGGAACATGCTTAGACGTTTGTGTGGTTGACACTGGACAGTCACTGCGTCTCTTTCATTTGTTCGGTTTTCTCTCAAGAGGGTGACGTTCCTCAAAGAGACGGACCGCAGGGAATGTTCTCCTTGAGCACCTCGCTGAAGCAAAAGCTGCCTTTTCCGAATTCTCACTTCCGCGTGCTGCTTAAGGGTCACGATCCAGTGGGAAATTCTCATAAGAGAATAATTTCATTCCCTGCTTAAATAATAAGATGTGGGGAAAGGAAGGGTATCTGATATTCGAGTCTGAAACGTTCACCTGAGCAGAATAAACTTATCATTCTTATTACAGGATGAGCGTGTGGACGTTGACACCTGCGGACACGTGAGTTGTTCCATTTGACAATAGAATAAACTTATAGTTCTTATTTCAGGATGAGCGTGTGGACATTGTCACCTGCAGACGCGTGAGTTGTTCCATTTGACTTGTTCACTGGATTCAGGGATTTGGCTACTTTGTCTCTGGGAGATGAAGCTGTTTTGCCTAAATTTCCAAACTTTTGATTCTTGATAATGTGGAAATGTTTATTATACGTCATTTCTAGGGAGTTCTGGGTCTAGGGGACTGAATGAGAGAGTGAGGGTTTCTGTTTCTTCTGTGCTTGAACGCCTGGTGAGCCCTACACACCCACATGCCTTCGGAGAACCACCTCAAAGGAGAGCCCTTTGCAAAAGCACGCACACATCATTCTCGTGCACGCAGCGGACGGACCGCTGGGCAGATGACTGCCCCTGCAGCCCCCGAGCAGAAGGATGTGAGGAGGCAGGGGTGCCTGAATCATTCTGCATCCCCCAGTCCAGGAGCTGGGCAGCCCACATCAGTCCCTGCTGCCCTCAGGGTCTGTTGGGGGTCTGCAGGGAGCAGAGCCTGGGGGCGGAGGGTGGGGAAGCCCATGGCCTTCCTGGCTGCTATTGATTGCACAATAGACAGATGACTTTTCAAGAAGAGATTGTAAGTGTGGACAGTTCACATCTACTAAGTGTCTAAAAGACAAAACAATAAGTTTTAGTTTCAAACCATACTAGAAACCTAGTTTCAGTCACACATTCTTAATTCAGATGGGAACAAAACAGTGAGAGCTGGATATCAGCCTAAAGACAGGATGCATGCTTGCACTGGAGAAATTTTACTTCTCATGAAAGATTTTGGCATTTATGAAGAGCAGAGAGAAGTGGGGGCAGGAGAGAAAGCACACATCTTGCAAACAAGTAATGAGCTTGAAATGGACATAGAGATCAATGGTATGCAAAATACTGCCAGAAGTCTAGAGAGTACCCCAAGGCTTCCTGCTGGGACCTGGGGTGCTTCACCTGGGACCAACACTTTCCATATCTCAGCCCCGTTAAAACAGCTTTTCTGACCTGCTGCGTTTGAAAATGGGAGCTCAGAGGAGGCGCCGGTGGTTAATCACGCTCTCTGCTCTCAGAATACCAAATGAAGAGGGTGAGGGAGAGAACAGATGTGCAGGCCAGAGACAGAGAAATTAAACCAAAGAATAGTGGTGCCTGGGAAGGACAGGCCTGCTCCAGAGAGCGCTGGCTCACGAGTTTCTAAGGGACGGAGAAAGAGCTGCTGCCGGAGTCACCGAGCACCCCTGAGAACCGACACCGAGAGCCAGCGCCACCACGGGTGCATGTGTGTAAATCTCTCCAGGCAGGAGCAGGAGCGCCCCTTGCTCTGGGAGAATTTCTGGGGGGACTGGCACCCCAGGATGGGCACCCACGCCCTCTCAGCGTCACGTGAGGTCTGAAGACAGCGCACCCACATGCCACCCACACAGACTGTCTTGGATCTTTAAACCCTCCTCACTGAATTCTGCGCAGACCCCTTGCCCATGGACAGTCCCAGTTCTAGACGGGGGATAACCTCATCACTGCATGCACTGGGTGTTTTTAGGGGATCCTTGCATTGCTGAGGACTTATGACCCATATTCTAGCTAATGCAACACATTTCCCCCAGCCTTCTGCATGATATTTTGCTTGGAACTCACACCTAGCCAGGCCCGAGAAGTGGTGTGTGTAGAACGCCCCTTCCCTTTTGCAAAGCAGCCATCGCTGCCTCAGTTCAACTGCGTTTCCAGTGTGTGAAGGCCCTGAGGAGGGCCGTGTCAGGCCTGATGACTTTCTGGGTAAAGACAAACATTACAGCATTGGCAGGACGGTGCATGGAGCTCTTGTGAGAGTCTTCCGGGTAGTGCAGTATTTAAAGGAGACACGTCTTACTCGAAGGTAACTTTAAGTGGATTTAAAGTGCATTGCTTGCCAGATTGTTGCTCTAAGTAGGTCTGGTTAAATCTCCCATACTTTTAGGAATTCTGCCTCCCAAGAGGTTGCTTTTTAATGCAGCCCTTCTGTAAGAGTGTGGGAGGCCACAAGAGAAGGTAAAGAGAGAGACGTATCTGTCCTCTGTCCACGCGTTCGTAGGTCTAGGACCAGGTTTAAAAACAGAGGCGGTGACTTTGGAGCAACGATTTCATGACTTGCAAGTAGGCCCCCAATCCCTGCACAGCAGAAAGGTGACCTATTTGGGGGAAGGACCCACCCCAAGGGTGAGGGAGGGCCACGTACCCACCCAGGGGCGATGTGGCTCGGTGCGAGAAAATACGGTGCGGCTGCAGGCACTGCGTGTGGGAGACGCGGGAAGCTGAGAGCTGGCTGGCCTCCGGGCTAGCGGAACGTGAGAAGTGATGAAGACTTTTCCAGAGCAGTGCTCAATGGCTAAGGGGTTGGAAAGCAAAATAAAATCTTTGAGGGAAGATTTAAAAATACCTGAATTATTTAATTGAATAGAAGAGAAAAAATTACTGTCCTCCTTCCTCTAACATTTCTAGAAAGGACCAAAGATTGGCCACCACAGACTGCATTTTCAAGGTGGCTTATCTGTGCCTCTGGACTCTCGAATCACCCGCCTGTGTGTCTTGTCAAAGCAGCTAAGTGGTCTCACTGCTCCTTCCTAGCCCCCAAGTTCCGCATCTCCCAACAGAGGCAGGTGTGCATTGAATCAACCCTGTATTTACTGAGAATCAACTAGGTGTCACTGTGGTAGCAGCGCAGGGGAGAAATAACCAAGGCTGAGTCCGGCACCTGCTCGGGACTGGGGGCTGCGCTAGGGCTGGGAGGAGGAGGGGGCGAAGAGGAGGTTTCAGACAGGTTACCCTTTATCCTGATGAGCCACTGATGTTACCTGTGTGGCCAGAACGAGCAGGCTGCCTCGGGACTGGGGTTCGTCTCCATACAGACGCAGCCAAGCTCCACCCCGGTGGCCGCGGAGTCCCTGCTCACACGTTCACCTCCTCCTGACCCAGGCAGCCTGTGTGCCACCCAGCTACCTGTTTAAATTACAGACTTTAAAATATTTATTCTATATGGTTATGAAAACTTGATACTGTATACAACATTTGATCTTGTTCTTAAAAAAAAGAATAAAAGGATTAGAGAGGAATGGAATTGCATCCTAGACAGCTTCCTTTAGGAAAGTAATAACCAGAGAGGCTGTTTCCATCCCATTCTGTCTGCATCGAGATCCCTCCCCACCCCCGGCTCCTGTAACAGGATCGGGTTAATGAGGAGGAGCTGTAAGGGTTGTGTTCTCAACACATGCACTGACAGCCAAATGCCAAGGCAAAGGGGGATGGATTCAGAGCAGAGAACCCAAAACATGCCCCGCTCAAGACAAATGAAGGCGGGGGGGTGGGGAGCAGGGGAAATGACAGGAAGAAAATGAACACATTGACCATTTGGCATAAAATGTATAAAATACTGTGTGATTTATAAACCAGAAGGGTAACAAAATATCATCGGTGCAAAACAATAGTCTTTAAACATTTGCAGGGGACACACGATTGTACTGGGGGTTACAATTTTCACACGCATCTTTTGGGGAAGGAAGTCAACCTGTAACACTCAGGTGCAATGCTTAAAGACTAACAAAACACTCACCCAAATATGGAATATTTTAAAACGTCTATGGACACAAAGATGAGAACCTGGCATAAATGCAGGATGTTTCGCCCTGGCTCCAGGCCTTGAAGAAAACCTTGGTACTTTGTTGATAATGGACTTTTGTTTGCATTGATGTGTGTGTGTTTTTTAATATGGCACTGAGTGTTATTTACTTCACGGCCGGTCCCTTGCCTGTGCCCAAGGCAAGCACCTGGTTGCTTTCCCTAGTCCTGGCTTCTCTAGGGTTCAGTCTGAAGGAGACAAAAATTAGCAAAACTTTCGAGGAAGCTGTGTCAGGGTTGTCTGGCTCATGGATAATGGTCTTTAAGTGGCCTCAAGGTCTATATCTGAAATCCCCTCACCCAAGGGTCGGGGTCTGCCCAGCAGCCAGAGTCAGAGATTGACTGTGCGCCCACTAAGCCCCCAGTAGAGAGGTCAGGGAGAGAAAGAGTGTCCCCTGGAGACAGGCCAGACCAGAAACTGATGACCCTATTGACAACAGGGGGATGGGAGAAGATCCCTGGCGCTGTCCACTGCCCAGCCCCAAACCATTCTCCCTGCAAGCAGCAGGTAAGAAGATGATGTGCCCGCAGAGGCTGGCCTCTCCTTCCTTTCTGTTTTCTTCTTTAACCTGCCCAGGTTGGGCCTGGGGCAGGGCAGGAGGCTGGGCCCCAGGTGCTGACTGAGTGAGGGAGTTGCTTGCATGGCAGCCTTTCCCTGACCCCAGCTCCCGCTGGGCCTGAATCCTCACCTCTCCTCTGTCCCCGAGGTGGTAACACTAGCCCTCTCGGTGCTCCCAGGTGACCCTCTGGCTTGGATCACTGGCACCTGAATGACCCCGGCTCCCCAATTTTCCTGGAACTACACGAGCTCCCTGCCTTGGAGTGAGTCTGCCCTGCTCTTGATGTTTAATGGGGCTATTGGTGATAAAACGTGTACTGTGATTAAAGCAATGATCGCATCTTCCGTGCTCAGCACAGCACCTCTTCATGCATTAGTAATGCAGGCATTCAACAAAGCCTCATCTGCCTTCCGATGACAACTGTTTAACTTTTCCCTACACCACGAGGCTCGTGTTCCTTCTGCAGGATGACAAAGTTTGCTGCAAGGCGAGGAGACGCTCCCATTGAATCTGGGCTTTAATTATGGATGCCCTGCATGGCACATTCTTCTACGCGTGTTTCTTCCCTCCAACAACACCCGTTAGGGTCCATAATCAAAGAGGCGTGGGGAGAAATGTTGTGTCTGTTTAAGTCCAGCCAGAGTTGATTCCTCAGACCCGGCTGACCCAGTGTCCTTGTCACCCCCCACAGGATACTCAAAGATTCACCATCACTGCCGCCCCTGCAGGCCTGTGCTGACCACCTCAGATGCTCCTCCTCTCCATCGGCCATGCTTTACAAGGTAGGTGGCTGCAATCCAAAGCTAAAATTGCATTAGGCTGTCGGAGCTCCTCAAGCAAGGTGAGGATTGCAGCCACCTTTGCAATGAGCTGCATGTGCTCCCTGCCCTGATTTTGACCCTTTTTGTGTGTTTTCAGGCTGCAGTAGCAGGACAAGCTCAGAGAGGGCTTGTCCTGAGCTTCCTGAGTGAGAATTGGTGTGTCCTTAGCGTGCTGAGCATTTCCTCCCTGCTTTCATCATGCATCGGTTTCGCTGGCACGGACAGATTGAATTGCATGGCACAGACGGATGCCACTTCCACACAGGGACATAGCAAACCCGCTCACGAGATTTCCAAGTTCTGCCTTCAGTGAACAGAGGACTGAGTGGTCATTCCACAGTCTTAAAGACAGGCCTGGCTCTGCACTCCAACATTCTGTTTCACCTTATTGTAAAGATCATAATTTCAGTCCATTCTGTGTGAAAGGCTATTGATTGCCTCATGCACTTGAGGCTCTAGTGTGGAGTATTCTGGATGGAGCAAGCAAAGTTGCTGTGGGACTTCCCACCCACCCTTCTCTGGGGATTCTTGCTCTAAACATTGAGGCATCACCAAATCCTTCCCTGTTTGTGCAGAGGGCCCCTGCCTCTATAGGGCACCTGCTCACTGCAGCAGGTGAAGTGAGTCACAGAGAAAAATGAAGTGCATGCTCATCCATTGGAAGGAAGGCATTGCCTTCTTTTCCTAACCTGAACCTATCAGATCCCCTTTCCATTATGATGCGGTGGCTGTAGATGGCCCAAAAGCCAATCATGTGCCAGCCCTCCTGCCCCAACAGGTGCCCACACACCCACACATGCATTCAAACACACTACACATGAACCCTCCACACAGGCACCTACATGCATGCACACACGTGCACACCCTCCACACAGGCATGCACAGGCACACACATCTGCACACCCTCCACACAGGCATGCATAGGCACGCACACACATGCACAGCCTCCACACAGGCATGCACAGGCACACACACGTGCACACCCTCCACACAGGCATGCACAGGCACACACACACACATGCACACCCTCCACACAGGCATACACAGACACACACACATGCACAGCCTCCACACAGGCATGCACAGGCACACACACACGTGCACACCCTCCGCACAGGTATGCACAGGCACACAAACACGTGCACACCCTCCACACAGGCATGCACAGGCACACACACACATGCACACCCTCCAAACAGGCATACACAGGCACACACACACATGCTCACCCTCCACACAGGCATACACAGGCACACACACACATGCTCACCCTCCACACAGGCATACACAGGCACACACACACGTGCACACCCTCCACACAGGCATACACAGGCACACACACACATGCTCACCCTCCACACAGGCATGCACAGGCACACACACATGTGCACACCCTCCACACAGGCATGCACAGGCACACACACACATGCACACCCTCCGCACAGGCATGCACAGGCACACACACACATATGCACACCCTCCACACAGGCATGCACAGGCACACACACACATATGCACACCCTCCACACAGGCATGCACAGGCACACACACACATATGCACACCCTCCACACAGGCATGCACAGGCACACACACACATATGCACACCCTCCACACAGGCATGCACAGGCACACACACACGCACACCCTCCACACAGGCATGCACAGGCACACACACACATATGCACACCCTCCACACAGGCATACATAGGCACGCACACACATGCACACCCTCCACACAGGCATGCACAGGCACACACACACATATGCACACCCTCCACACAGGCATGCACAGGCACACACACACATGCACACCCTCCACAGAGGCATGCACAGGCACACACACACACATGCTCACCCTCCACACAGGCATGCACAGGCGCACACACACGCACACCCTCCACACAGGCATGGACAGGCACACACACACATGCACACCCTCCACACAGGCATGCACAGGCACACACACACATGCACACACTCCACACAGGCATACACAGGCACACACACACATGCTCACCCTCCACACAGGCATGCACAGGCACACACACACGTGCACACCCTCCACACAGGCATGCACAGGCACACACACACATGTGCACACCCTCCACAGGCATGCACAGGCACACACACACATGCACACCCTCCACACAGGCATGCACAGGCACACACACACGCACACCCTCCACACAGGCATGCACAGACACACACACACGTGCACACCCTCCACACAGGCATGCACAGGCACACACACGCACACCCTCCACACAGGCATGCACAGGCACACACACACGCACACCCTCCACACAGGCATGCACAGGCACACACACACTGCACACCCTCCACACAGGCATCCACAGGCACACACACACGCACACCCTCCACACAGGCATGCACAGGCACACACATGCACACCCTCCACACAGGCATGCACAGGCACACACACACACATGCTCACCCTCCACACAGGCATGTACAGGCACACACACACGCACACCCTCCACACAGGCATGCACAGGCACACACACACGCACACCCTCCACACAGGCATCCACAGGCACACACACGCATGCTCACCCTCCACACAGGCATGTACAGGCACACACACACATGCACACCTTCCACACAGGCATGCACAGGCACACACACACACGTGCTCACCCTCCACACAGGCATGCACAGGCACACACACACGCACACCCTCCACACAGGCATCCACAGGCACACACACACGCATGCTCACCCTCCACACAGGCATGTACAGGCACACACACACATGCACACCTTCCACACAGGCATGCACAGGCACACACAAACATGCACACCCTCCACACAGGCATGCACAGGCACACACACACATGTGCACACCCTCCACACAGGCATGCACAGGCACACACACGTGCACACCCTCCACACAGGCATGCACAGGCACACACACACATGCACACCCTCCACCCAGGCATGCACAGGCACACACACACATGCTCACCCTCCACCCAGGCATGCACAGGCACACACACACATGCTCACCCTCCACACAGGCATGCACAGGCACACACACATGTGCACACCATCCACACAGGCATGCACAGGCACACACACACGTGCACACCCTCCACACAGGCATACACAGGTACACACACACGTGCTCACCCTCCACACAGGCATGCACAGGCACACACACGTGCACACCCTTCACACAGGCATGTACAGGCACACACACCCTCCACACCGGCATGCACAGGCACACACACGTGCTCACCCTCCACATAGGCATGCACAGGCACACACACATGCACACCCTCCACACAGGCATGCACAGGCACACACACGTGCACACCCTCCACACAGGCATGTACAGGCACACACACACGTGCACACCCTCCACACAGGCATGCACAGGCACACACACGTGCACACCCTTCACACAGGCATACACAGGTACACACACACGTGCTCACCCTCCACACAGGCATGCACAGGCACACACACGTGCACACCCTTCACACAGGCATGTACAGGCACACACACCCTCCACACAGGCATGCACAGGAACACACACACATGTGCACACCCTCCACACAGGCATGCACAGGAACACACACACATGCTCACCCTCCACACAGGCATGCACAGGCACATACGTGCACACACTCACTTGCCACAGAAAGGCTCTGGCTCTGCAGACCCCTCAGGTCCCAGGAGGCCTCCTGATCCTTGCTGCTTCATTTCCACACCCAGCCACTCTGCCCCCTGCAAGAGGTCACATCCAGTCCATCACTCATTTAGAATTTTTTTTCTCCAAAGAGGCAGAGCCATACATTTAATAAGGAAACCCAAGAACCTACATTCGTAAAAGTATCTGAAGATTTTAATGAAAACATTTCTACTAGCTCAAGATGCAAAATGATTTCCAAACATCCTCTCTGGTATGCATTGTTTTAATGCTCAGGATGGTTTCTCGGAGGCTGTGTGAGCCCCCTTCTTTCTTTCCAGAACGTTTAGTGGATGTGTTTCAAAGCAGCAGCAAGAACGACGACGGCCAAACTTGTGCTTTTTAAATTGTCGTTTCTGAGATTCCGAAACAACAAATCTGGCTGCCGTGCGGAGCGATTCGGCAGCAAACTCCCCGCTTTTGGTGTTGAAAACAGATCCCTCTGCTTCTGCTGTGCTAGAGCTGAACTGTAAAAATCTTGGAAAACTTTGCCAACATTACTCAAAATAAGCAGCTAGATTTTTTTTATCATTTCCAGGTGCATTTCGGGGATAAGAGAGTTCTAATGGACCTAAATTGGCTGTGTGATCCAAACCCCAGTTTTACTCACACATTTCAAAGAGACGCTGCTTTGGGCTCTTGCAGGAAGATGATATGTTCCCAAATCACACACACGCGTCTGCAGGGCCACTCAACACATTTCCCAGAAATGCTTAGACACTATGTTCTTCCAAATGGTCTCATCTCAGATCTCATTTTCTTATTCCAAACTCAGGGAAGAGATGCCCCTGCCACCATCCGGAAGGACTGGCAGCCTCAGGGTGTACATGCTCTACATTGTGCTGAGGAGGCAACGTACAGCGTAAGGGCTGGCAGTGGGTGTCCCTCACCACCCACAGACCCCACAGCCCTGCCAATGCCTTGGGTTCCAGGCACAGTGTCCCTCAGGGTGCAGCTGTTTTTCTCCTTGGGCAGACATGATGTTGATGGCCCCTCTTATTTATTTATTTATTTGTTTGTTTGTTTGTTTGTTTGTTTGTTATTTTTAGACGGAGTCTCACTCCATCGCCAGGTGCCAAGCTGGAGTGCAATGGCGCGATCTCGGCTCACTGCAACCTCCGCCTCCCAGGTTCAGGCAATTCTCCTGCCTCAGACCCCCGAGTAGCTGGGACTACAGGTGCACAACACCACGCCCAGCTAATTTTTGTATTTTTAGTAGAGACGAGGTTTCACCATGTTGGCCAGGATGGTCTCGATCTCTTGACCTCGTGATCCACCCGCATCAGCCTCCCAAAGTGCTGGGATTACAGGCGTGAGCCACCGCACCTGGCCCAATGGCCCCTATTTTAGACAGAACGTTGTTTCCTAACAGGAAACTTTAAATAACTGAAGCTTAAAAAGAAATTAGCTTATTGTAAAACTGCTCACTAATACAGGTCCCTCAAACCAAAAAGCATCTTTATTTGGACCTTTGACCTGGGAGCAGATGGACACCACTCACGCCTGAAGAGATTGGCACATTTCACTTTGGAATCTTAGGATTATGAACACTGGGACAGAAAGTGCATCAGATAAGGGCTAAATGAGAAGATGTGGGTGATGAGTGAGGTATCCTCATTGAGCTTGCCTTTCTGGGTTCAGAACCTTGTGGAAACTTCCCATAGGCTAACCCAGGGTCATCCTGATGAACGTGTTCCCAAGGGACCCACCCTACAGAGCCCTGTCCCCGCTGCTGCCTCCTCCTTAGAGCACTGTTGGAAGCTCCCAGTCTTTTGGAGTGACATTGATTCTGGCTCTTGGAGCCTTCCTACTCATCCTGTTTACCTAGGTGCATTTCCCACTGTGGCCCATACTAGGTTCCTGTGCATTTCCCACTGTGGCCCATACCAGATTCCTGCTTTTTCTGGCATTCTGGTGTGAGGAGTTCACACACATTTGCCTGCAGCCACCTTCTGGCTCGGAGCATTCCCTGCTGTTGTTTTCAGTGCCTACACGCAGTGCCACCTGCATTTGACTATATTCTCTCTTCATTTGTGTCCAGGTATCCTGCTTGAGTCTCCCACTCCATCCCAAGGAGAGCCCTTTCTGTACCCTCTGTGAGCTCTTAAATGCAGGGACTGGGCTTCATGCTTCATTGGTACCTGCTGTACCCTGCAAAGGTCTGGACAGCTATTAATCACTCCAGAAATTGTAGTTGTCTTTGAATCTGCCCAGGGAAGAGGCGGCCTCCTCCAGCCAGGATCCTCTAGGTCCAGAGCCTTCACCCCTCAGGGACTTATGAGTTCTGGCCCTTTCCACCTGGCAAGATTCCTGGCAACATGGAGCCGGCAATCGTGCTGCTGGAGCAGAACAGCAGACCCTCCAGGCTAGCAATGGTTCCTACATCAGGGTGAAATGCACTGACCAGGGCTGGAGATGCTGTTACTCAGATTCTACCAGAAAGGAGTGGGATTCCCGGCTGGGTGAAGCAAGCTCAGGACACATGCCCATGGCTATGTGAAGGCGATAGGGGATGCCAGATGTAGCAAGGTCTGTGTTTAATCAGCATGGACGGAGTGGGGGCTGACCTTGTGGTGGGGTCTGAGAGGGACCCATGCTCCGAAAGGATCCTTGGGAATATATCCTTGAAATATGCTACCATCCATGTTTACTCTGAAGACATAAGGACCAGAACCAAGATTTAATCAAAATTTGAATCTCCCTTAAACACCTTTCAAAATCTCCAGGCATCCAGATTCTCCTTCGCTGAGCTTTGCATCCCACTTCTGAGTCTCGCTGAAAATCAAACTTGATGCTCAAGAGCCACCTGGCTTAGTCCCTTTGGGTCGCAGGTCAATAGCACTTTGCATCTGACCTTCACTGTTGCACTCAGGCTATTTATTTTTTTGACACACATTTTAAAATATTACAAAGAATGTAGTTCGAACATTTTAAAAGTCTAAAGAATTTGTTTTGTCTTTACAGGAACAAACCTTGCAAACAAATGAGCTTCTCTAGACAGCTGATCACCCACTGATACTGTTTCTTGGAGTTCAGAGGACATTGTTGAAGCCTTGCATCCTTTTCCTCTTCTAATTTCATTGGGTTGGAGGAAGCATCGTTGCCTCTAAAGTACTTGGAAAGGACGATGAATGAAGATGGATGAAAAGGAATGTGTTCACACTCACGCACCCTCCTTGTCTTTGCTGCAGAATTGCTGATTTCATTTTTGAACTTGAACAAATTTAATGCAAGATAACTATCTGTGTATGGACTGGTGAGAAAGAGGAGCTGACTGTAAGAAGACAGATGTAAAAGCCATTATTGTTAGAGATGGGTCATTCATGGACTGGCAGCCCTGGTGAACTGCAGGTAGAAGTCCCCGCGGCGGGGATTCAGCCGCCAGCACTGCAGGAATGCCCTCAGATGCTCACAAGTAAGGCTCTGCTCTCTGTTCTCTGAAATGCAATGTATCTTATGTGTGTGCACACACACACACACACACACATTCACTTGCAGAAATACAAAGGCACTCAACTCACATGAAGACATCCCTCAATCCATACAAGCGTACAGACGGCACCCAGCAATTTCCAGAGTGACCTGACTGGAGGAAGCAGGCACCACTGCAGTGGTCATGGCAGGTGGCAGCTACAATGTCAACTCGTTTGTAGCTGTGTCTCCTGTCTGTCATCTGGACCACACGGAGACAGGCAGTTCTCACTAGCTGAGACAATCTTGTCTTTACCTGGCGAGAGGATAGACTTCCAGAGGATGGTGAGAAAAACCTCGCTCCACTTTGGGCCACGGGAGGTACTGGATGTTGGGCTCAGTGCTGGCCAGGTATTCTTATACCTAGTCCCATCCTGGAGCTGTGAGCTACCCCTTACATACTGGAAGGCTCCCACCTTTGCAAGCAAATGGCTGCTTCAGAGTGCTTCAGGTTTTCAGGCATCTAAACACAGGAAGGACCCCTCAGTTGAGCTTTGTGTTATGAATCTGGGTCTAGTTGAAAATTAAGCCTGATGCCCAGGAGCAGCCTGGCTTGGTGCCTCCGGGTCACAGGTCAATAGCACTTTGCTCCTGGCCTTTGCTGGCGCTTTCGGGATGCTGACTTCTTTTGACACACACGTTTTTAAAAGTACAGAATCTAAACACAGTATTACGATCCAGTTTTAATTTATTCTATAAGATGATGCTGCAATCGATACTGTAAACACACACCTTGTTTTCTGTGTGAGCTGGGGAACGATGTCCATTCATGCAACTCTGATTGATTTGGCTGTGGGGGGAGATGTGATCTCCAGACTCTGCAAAGGGGAGAGCAGGGTGTGGCTTGAGAGTCCGGAATCTTTCATCTGAAGCATGTACGAGCAACCGCTCAGCATTTGAGCTCCCCTCCTGTTCCCCTTGGAGTAACTGGAAGCTCAAGAGACACCAGGACAAAGCCAGTGGCCACTCAACTCCTGAGACTGTCTTCATAGCCACTGCCAGAAGCCTCTCTTTGCTGATTACTGCAGCGGGGAAGCCTAATCTTTGGACCACTGGAAGGCAGCACTTCTCTGAGGATTGTTTCAAGTAAAAGAAAAAAAAAAGCAAACAGACAGGAGAGGGGCTTCTTGAACCCTGTGCCTCGGAGTCGCTGTATCCACCTCGAGTGTTTGGTGGACCCACATCAGGCCGTGTGGGAAGCAAGAGCCCCACTGTGCCCGCCACTCTGCTTTATGGCTCCATCACTCGGAAGGCAGCTATGCTCCCCACTGTCCCACCAATGCCTGGCTCCATCGTCTGTGAAGGGGAGGCCCAGCAGGTTTCCTGGGGTCGGCCTGGTCTCTGATCAAGAAACTGGGCAGCCAGCATAGTGGAGCTACAGTGTGACTGCTGGGTTCAAAGCCTGGTGAAAGATGGTCACACTGCAGTGTCTGCTGGAAGAAGTGCTAGGCTGGGATCACACATCTCTTCGTGGATAGAGCTAAGTCCCTTAAGCTTTTAAGAGGAAATTTTAAAATAGATTTTTCAGAGGTTTGTGTAAGTGTTATTGTCTTGTGAGGTTTATTGCCGAGTTTAAAATGAGGAAACTGGGCTGGGCATGGTGGCTCACGCCTGTAATCCCAGCACTTTGGGAGGCAGAGGAGGGTGGATCATGAGGTCAACAGATCGAGACCATCCTGGTCAACATGGTGAAACCCCGTCTCTACTAAAAATACAAAAAATTATCTGGGCATGGTGGTGCATGCCTGTAATCCCAGCTACTCAGGAGGCTGAGGCAGGAGAGTTGCCTGAACCCAGGAGGCGGAGGTTGCGGTGAGCAGAGATCGTGCCATTGCACTCCAGCCTGGGTAACAAGAGCGAAACTCCGTCTCAAAAAAAAATAAAAACTAAAAAAATTAAAAAATAAATAAAAAATAAAATGAGGAAACTGAGGCCAGCATAAGAAAATTAAATGCCAATTTATTTAACTCCTGGATGAGGTTCCATGCTCCTGGGGATAGGGACCAGGGAAGTCACGCCCGACTCGTCTCAGGCATGGGGTTTTATAGGGAGGGAAGGCGATCTGATTGGCTGTGGAGAAACAGGACGTGAATGGGGCGAGCTGCTATTGGTAGGTAGGCGGGATTTCCAGTGAGTGGGCTGTGCTATTGGGCAGGTTTTGGCGAGTTTTCCAACAGCTGGCTAGGTGCGGAGTGCAGAGTTAGTGCCCAGTGCAGACTCTGGTGCGGAGTGCAGAGGTGGGCGTGGAGCGGGGTGGGCGTGTCTGAGCTCCCAGCAAGGCAACCGGCCTTACAGTTTGACCAAAGACAAATTATGTGGAGAATAGAGCCAAGGAATCATGCTGCTTGAGAATCCAAGAGACCACGTTATCAATGAGTTCAATTTGGAAGAATTAATGACAGTGTTTATGTGTGTGTTTGTGTGTCCGTGTGTGTTTGTGTGTTTGCTTCTGTGTGTGTCTGTGTGCCTGTCTGTACATCTATGTGTGTTTGTGTGTATATCTGTGTGTGTCTCTGTGTGTGTGCGTCTGTGTGTGTGTCTGTGTGTGTTTGTGTGTGTGTCTGAGAGTGTGTGTAGCTGTGTCTATGTGTGTTTGTGGGTATGTGTGTGTTTGTGTGTGTGTGTATGTCTGGGTGTATGTCTACCTGTGTCTGTATGTGTGTCTGTGTGTGCATCTGTATCATCTGTGTGTGTCTGTGTGTGTTTCTGTGTTTGCTTCTGTGTGTGTCTGTGTGCCTGTCTGTACATCTATGTGTGTTTGTGTGTATATCTGTGTGTGTCTCTGTGTGTGTGCGTCTGTGTGTGTGTCTGTGTGTGTTTGTGTGTGTGTCTGAGCGTGTCTGTGTGTAGCTGTGTCTATGTGTGTTTGTGGGTATGTGTGTGTGTTTGTGTGTGTGTGTGTATGTCTGGGTGTATGTCTACCTGTGTCTGTATGTGTGTCTGTGTGTGCATCTGTATCATCTGTGTGTGTCTGTGTGTGTTTGTGTGTGCGTGTGTGTCTTCTATTCAATGAGTGAGACGTGTCTTTGATATGACTCTGTCTCAGCGGGGCCACCCACACTCTCCTGTTAAACTGCAGGACACAGGCTTGACTGTCTCCATCACTAGAGACAGGGAGCTGATGAGACAACAGAGCCCACAGTAGTGTCTTCTACACAACTGTGACACAGACAACCAGATGGGCTGGGCCCCGCCATGGTTATTTCACTTTGAGAGCCCCCATTTGTGTTACTTCCTGCCTGCCATTTTTATTAAATAAAGGGACAGAACTCGTTGTTTTGTTTTGTTTTTTACTGGATTCCTTGCCAATTCAATAGTGACATGAAAAACTGGTGTCTTGCTCAGCCTCCTGTGAGTGAGAAATTGTCTGTTTATGGAGACACACATAGTTTTTCTTCTAGTACGGAACACATTTGAGGGATTTCAGTGGTGGAATGACCCTGTCCATTCAGGAGCGCCCACATGCAGTGTTCTCACCTTCTACTCTGTCCTGGGTTCTGCTGCTCATCTTCCCAATAATGCTAAGCCCACCCATAAAATAATGGAAACCTGAGAGAGGGCTTCGAGTTACAAAGAGAAGCTCCAGAGTCGTGGGCCTGTCTTGGACTAGATTCCAAGAAAATTAAACACGAAGTTGATGAAATGATCTCATTAGTGGGTTGATTGAACTACCTGGTAGTCCCTGGCTTAGAACCCTAAAGAGAGTATTCAAAAGTGGTTTGAATGTATTTTGTTTCTTAGAAAATTGAATTAATCAAGTGACAATACATTTATTAGAAGTGAGTACAAGTTATTAAAAATATTCAGCGAGGATTTATTGTGCGCCAATTGCGAGCCAGGCGTGTCTGGGTGGTGGGGACGCCGCTGTGAACGTGGCGGGCCGAGTCCCAGACCTCATCAGGCTTATCATCCAGTGTCATTTATTTTCCATTTAGAATAATTTATCTCCGTAACTTCTTTATTACCAGATCTTTATTGAGTTCCTATGGTTATTATGTTTTAAATTATAAAAGAAATGAAATTTAACCATACTAACTTGGTGTCACTGCTTGCTCGATGGTGTAGAAGGGCAGTCTACGCACTGGCAACGGCTGCAGAAATCCATCTTGCTTCTCAGTGCATCTAATATCTTAAGGGGTGGACCACTTGATGAAAAACTGGTGCCAGTTAAATTTATAAAACAAGCATTAAGATTTTTTGTGTTCTATCGAAAGATTAAACGTAGTGCTCTTTTAAACAGCCTCTTAGATTGGATTAGCTTATGATTAAATTTGCATAGATTTATATAAATCGGTGACTCCAAGTTCCACAAAGACTACTAAAGCCGTTTCTACTGTCTGACAGGGGTGCAGGTACCCAGGTCTGTGTGCCCTGGGAAGCAGTGGAGAAATGCGGACTGCTCGTTGCCCTGAGCATATACCCAGGCATGCAGACTGGGTTTGCTGTGACAACTTGTCCCCAAAGGCCAGCTATTGCCAAAATGCCCATGACTTCATCTTGGAAGTCGGAGGATGCTCAACCCTCATTTTGTGCTGAGACTCAAGAGGCTTCCCAGTGCCAAACCTGGGAAAGCTCCAGGCAGGCTGGCCCCACAGATCTCGCCATGGCCACCACACTCGGCTCATCCAGTAAGTCGAGGAAGCAGCCTGGCCTCAGGAGGGAGCAAATCCACTTCTCAGCAGGACGAGTGGCAAGAATGTGATCATCTCAACCACACACAAGGTAAAGGAGTCCTGATACCATGGAAGGTACAGAGAAGAGGACACATTGTTGCGAAGCTTCTCCCCAAACTCTATAAATTTAATGCAATTGCAGAAATCTCCACACCACCTATTGTGGAAGAAAAACACTCCAGAAATAGCCAGCAGATATATATATAGGGAATATATTCCCTAACACTCAAAAGTGGAAGAGGAATGACAGAGTAAAGGCAGATAAAATGACTACACCATGTTTAAAACATTCCTTATCCAGATGGGAAAGCCTGGTGAAATAAGTTCTTACCTCACACCATACGTGAAACTATACCACAAAGCCTCAGTGTCAAAAGCAACATAGTAAAACATTTTGAAGATGATGTAGGTGGTTCCTTTTATTATTTGGGGCTAAGAAATTATTTCTTCAAAAAGATACAAGTGCAGGAGGAGTAAAGAAAAAGATACAAATGTTTCGTTACATTAACATTAAAGACTGGGCAAAACTAAGCACCATTAACAAGGAGATGAGACAAGTCAGGAACTTACATTGTAATTAAGTAAGTGAAAGATTGGTTTCGTGAATTAACTTCGTGATTATACAAATTTCAATATGTATAATCTTACAGGACTATATGTAAGGGAAAATACACAAATAGATGACATAGCAAAGAATCACAATACAGAATTTACAGAAAAGGACATTGGAATGATTCAGATCAATGAAAATTAAGATACCAGACCACACTCACTAGTTTGGGAAAAATGTTTTAAGTCTGACTTTAGGGAGTTTGGTTGAGGAAGCAGAGAATCCAGGCATCTCATACTCCGCTGGTGAGGGTAGAGTATGAATTAATAAAATAACTTCAGAGGCAAACATGGTGAAGCAGAGGACATCTCTATGTATCAGTCCATGTCTAGGAAAAAGAACAGAAACAATGTAAATATCTAGCACAAAAGAGAGTGGGTAGATAAATGATGCACAATCCGCATAAGGGAGCACTTCACAGGGGTTTAAATCGCATCGCCGGCTTCATCTGAAGCAGGGATCTGCAGACTGGAGCCCACAGAACAAATCTGGAACCCAGCCAAGCCCACTGGGTTATGTGTTATCAATGGCGGCTTTCACATTGCAAGGATACAGTTGAGTCGTTGCCCACAAAGCCTAAAACACCTATTACCTACCTCTCTACAGAAGAAGTCTAAGGCAGGATTTCAGAACCTAACATGGTACAACAGTTGCAAAGCCAGTTGCAGAAAGAGATATACAGCGCACCGCCATGCCGGTGTGAAGTGTAGCAGTACGTGGAGTGATACGCTCTCTTGTTTATGGGTAAACAAACGTGCAGCAAAAGTTAAAAGGAAAAAGCCCACAGGATAATTAACGCCAAATCTGCAGCGCAGGTGCTTCTGGGGAAAGGGAAAGGGGAATCCGATGGGAGGGGCACGCCCAGGGAGGGGCACACTCAGGGTGTTGGCCCCGGCTTGGTCGTTTTTCTGTTTCCTTAAAAATGATCTAGATAATATGTCCAAGTTCTAGGATTTGAGACAGCCGTGGGTTTCGGTGTCGTGCACCCACTACGTCGCTCTCTAGACATTTCATGAGAAAATGAACTGGCAGAGGACTTCAGCAGAAGCTTAGGTCTGGGCGTAAGCATCCTGTACCTTCCTTACGGGACAGGCAACCACAAGAGGAGACCAGGGAAGCCTTGGGGTCCCCAGCTGCTCCACCCATACTTTATTTTTTTGTTTATTTCACTAAAGTAAGTTTCAAAGGCTTTTCAGACATAAGAAACATACAGAAATAGGTAACAATGTAAAACTGGGCATAAACTGGATTAAATACATCAACTTCTAAAGCAAACGATCGTTCCTATTGAAAGTGTCAGTGAGCACTCTGGAGGTGTCAAATAAAAATGTAAAAGTGGAGACCACAGTTTCCGTAGAGCCCCAAAACCCACTGTCCATAGACACATAGCCACATTGAAGTCATCCTGATGTCCTCAAAATTCCAGCTCTAATCACAAACGAAACATGAAACATGGGCTTTACATCCTTGTCAGCAGGAGTCAGTAAAATTAAGCCAATCGGCTGCAGACAAATTAGCTTAAACAGCTATTCTTGCCTTTAGGAAGAATGTTACCGTGTAACAGACAATGATAAGGTCACAATGCCTCCTCCAACTGTCCGTTACTGCTGAAAGTGGAGCTTCTCCCCACTCCTGATGACAAATCCCTGGTTTTGAAAACTTTTCTTTTGCATGCACAATAAACTACAATTTTTAATTTTAATCGGATTACATTTTTAACAGAGCAAAAAATTGCTGGAAAAATGGCCTATGTCCAAATCCAGCCTATCTTGGTCATCAGGGATTTCTGCTTTCATCCACAGAATAATATACATTTCACTTCTGGGGATTATTTTGCAATGGGAGGTAGGCAAATCAAGACGTAGCTTCAGAAATTCAGGCACAAGAGCTGGGTCCTCTTGGTTCGTGAGTGTTTCAAGTCGGGTTCCCCAAATTGCTGCAGGTTGAGACAGAAATCAGGGGTCGCGCCATCTATCTGGGAGTGCTCTGGGGTTGGCCCTGTGAGAAGCAGGAGAACAGATTGGGTAAAGAGGAGGTGGCTGCAGGGCTGTCTCCACGGAGGCCTGGACTAACACCCTGGGCAGCTCCCAAACGAGATGGCTCTGTGGACTCCTCGGGGTGGGGCTAGGTCACCGGTCACCCCGGGAAGGAGGTGTGACTGTGGGCGGAACAGGCACCTCCCCTGAGGTGACCGCTGACGAAGGCTGACACAGAAGTCCATCTGCTGGCTTCATTCCCAGCAGCTCCGAGGAGGTGTGTTTTCTATCACCGAAGGTGGACCCAGGTGACGCCCCCATTGTCACCTGCACTTGCCTTTTATAAACAGTGACTTTTCGGGTTAACAAAATCCCACAGCCTTTTACACTTGAAAGACACATGATTGCCGACCTTCGGTCTGGCTGAAGGTACCTGCAGCCGATGCTCCTCTCGTTCAGCATCTTCTGGACTGTTTTATTAGGGGTTCAATTTTGCTTTAGTGAGCTTTATTGGGTAAGCTGTTGTTTGGAAGTGATTTTGATTATTAGAGAAGTTAGATGGAGCTCATATCTTCCTTCCTTGAGGGTCTGTAGGATTCAATTGTATTCCAACTCGTCCAGCTCAAGCGCTGTGCATTTAATATGGCCAGGGAAGCTTCCCCCGCCCACCCCCACCACCCCCGTGCAGCTCTGTTCTCAGACCTCCTTTCCAGCACTGAGCCAAAATCGGGGGGCAAGTTGCCCTCCTGAAGGTACCATATCCTCCCCAGGCTCACGGGACCAAAATCCAGCACTGAGAAAAGAGGCTTTGGATGGAGGCTAGCCTCAATTTCTCAAAATACCAGTAACTCTTAGCCTCTCCAAAGTTTTAGTTTTCTCACCAGAAAAATATGGAGTCACTGCTGCTTTCATCATGAAAGGGTTAAGATGAAATTAGATTTCACGTTTCACAAATTAAATGCCTGCTAAGAAGTAGGTACTAAATTGGGCCAGGCGTGGTGGCTCACACCAATCTCAGAACTTTAGGAGACCAAGGCAAGTGGGTCACTTGAGGTCAGTAGTTCGAGACGAGCCTGGCCAACGTGGTAAAATCCTGTCTCTACTAAAAATGCAAAAATTAGCTGGGCAAGGTAATTTTTGAGGCTACTAGGGAGGCTGAGGCAGGAGAATTGCTTGAACCTGGAAAGCAAAGGTTCCAGTGAGCCAAGATCACACCACTGTACTCTAGCCTGGGCAACAGAGGGAGACTCAGTCTACAAAAAAAAAAAAGATGTAGACACTGAAATAATATAAGTTTTCTTTCATCCTATTCCCTTAAAATACTACTGGACCTCCCTCTCTCATTTGAGGTGGGTAACCAATTGCTATCACATTACTTACCAAATAAATAAATACGTTCCCAAATAATTGGATATGTTGTTTCAAGTTTCATGTAAAGCACTTACGCACCCTAGGCTCAGCCTCCCATTTTCTGTTCTGTTCTGTTGACCTGCTTGTCTACACCTGTGCCAACACCACACCCAATCCACATCCAATCCTTTTACTTCCAGCTGGTTCTGTGACAAACTAGGATCTCTGTTTTGAGGTTTGTCACCTCAACAGTCTTGACCTTAAGCTCGCATGGGCTCAGCTTCTGGGTCCACTCTGCTGACCGCCTGTTTCCGCTTTCTGTTTTCTCTGTGTTTGGGAGACATTCGTGGGAGAGCTCTGATTTGTTTCCCTGCAATGCGTCACTCCCGCATGGCACTGCTGCTGAGGCAACTGAGCTCTCCGAAGACCCGAGTGTGTTTGGTTTCCACATCTTCCTGTTCTCCGGCGCATTCTCAGCAAAATCTCTCCAGAGCTTCACCACTTCAGCCAAGCTGTCTCATGCTATCTCTGTTCAACTGTGACCTTCGGTTTTGTTAAGAAACACAAGTTCACTTTTGTCCTCTGTGTGCCAAGGTCTCTGCCATTTTTCTCATCGGTTGTCCTGCATCCCTGGCCCTCCTGCACCCTCCCGGCCCCACACCTCCTCCCGCTCCTCTCCGTGATCCGAGGCCCACGCGACCTCCCTGCCTGGGAGCGGATCCTTGCCAAGGTCCTTGACGGGATGGCTCCATGGAAAGGCCTCTTCCAACCCTCAACTCCATTGTCCCCCACCCTCTCCACCATCAAAAGCCCCACGTGACCCTTCTATCTAGAGCCCTGTCTCTTTCCTTTCCAGAATAACGGCCTCAGTTTAACCATCTGATCAACTAATTCCTCACCAACTTCTGATTTTCTGTGATGCACCCTTCCCTTTCTGAACTATCGTCTGCATGGAGATCTACCACCCTGCCCTGACCTTCATACCCCTGCTCTAGCGTTGCCACCATGGCAAACAACGCTCTTCCCCGGCCCTCGGGCAGACCCCAGATGGATCCGTTCTTCTGGCTCCTTAATCCTACACGGACACTTTTTTTCTGTCACTTGCATTTTCTTCTCATCTAAATTCACGTAGCAGTTGCCATTGCTCCTGTGATTCCCCACCTCACCCCTGCTCTTACTTCAGCTCCCAGCAAGTGATCCTCCCACCTTCCTGTAACAGCTCGAGTGGTGATTCTCAGGTCTATGTTTCCAATCCTGGCCTCACTCCCGTCTTCAGGTTCTTTATTTGCAACGCCTCTTGAGCAGTTGTATTCAAAGGCGTGAATTAAATTTAACCTGTCAAGGACTGAATGGATCTCTCCACCCATTCATCCTGCCAATGACCGAAATTCCCACTTCCGTTCCTGGGAGTGCTGTCCCAGGGTGTGGAATCAAGGCCTCGCCTCTCACACTGGGCTTCTCCTTCCCCAGCAGTGTGAATGTCCAGGGGCAAGAGGTAGTATTCCTTTTGCATTTCCATGATAAACGTGGCTTTATGCATAGAAACACCTCATACATCCTGCATTGCCTGTTGAATCACCTCACCCATCAAAGCTCATTGTGTCTTCCTTTCCACTTCCACGGCCTCTATCCTTACACTGAAAACACAAAACACTTTCTGTTAAGTTTCTAATTCACAGTGTCTGTGGGTCTGCATGTGTGTGTGGATTTCCCTATTCAGAAGCTGTGATTACTTGTTTCTATAGAATTCATTTTGGCACTGAGATAAATATATATATATATATATATATATATATATATATATATATATATATATTTTTTTTTTTTTTTTTTGAGACGGAGTTTCGCTCCTGTTACCCAGGCTGGAGTGCAATGGTGCGATCTCAGCTCACTGCAACCTCCGCCTCCTGGGTTCGGCACTGAGCTATATTATCTGCCCCCGAAGGCTACTGTGAGCTGCTTAGGCCTCGCTGTGGTCCCCGCTAAGTAACTGGCCTTTGGCAGTTCTGTGTCATCTGAGTGTCTGCTTGAGATGGCAGCAATTTCATTATGCAAGACGTTGATTCATCTTTTAGACAAATAACCCAGGACGTGGCCTGAGTGGCACCGGGAATTCTCATCCAGGTTGGTATGGGACACCTGGTTCATACACCTGGTTTTGTCAACGGACGTGCTGAAAGGCAGATCTCCTAGCAATCAAAGACACTCTCTATTAGAGGGCGATTGTGTTGCCACTCTCCTGTATTATTGAATTCTTAGAGCAGCTGATGGCAGGGATAGTCTTATCCTCTTTAAATGGAGCAGGTGCTCGGGAATAACTCTTGGATGATACCGTGGACTGTATGAGACTTCCACCTGCTTTCATGACATTCCCTCTGCCTGAGTCAATTCTATCAATCACTTGTATTTAGTCAAAGTTTCCTAAAACCACTGCACATGTGTGCCCCCAACATTGCACCAGCACAGAACTCTCTGCCTCCCCGATGTTTATCTCTGCACAGCCTTGCTGTGTGGTGCTTTAAGGAGGCCCTCTGTTCACAGTGTCTGCTTCAAGCTCTGTGAAAGAGAGTAGATGAGACCACATTCTGCAGGTGAGATAGTTTATATAAAGCATGTACATCACTGCCATGCTATAGATGTTCGGTAAGAGTCATCACTCACCCCCTCTGCCTCCCTCCATGGCTGCTATCACTACTGCCTGGGAAGTTCATTTGCTGATAAATCATCCATTAAATTGTAGCATTGATTCGCTCGTCTCATGAAATCTTATTAAAGCGTTTTATTATTATGTGGGTTTTTCCCCCAAATACTTACTGTCTTGACAACTAGATTAAAAGCTTCCAAGAAGCAAGAGGAAGTCAGGATGTGGCAGAGCCCCTGGAGGCGTGAAAATATAGCTCAGTGCTTCATGGTGATGTCCAGATTCCTGGACTTGATATGGAAGATGATACCGTGTGCGTGTGTGTGTGTGTGTCTGTGTGTGTGTGTGTCTGTGTGTGTGTGTGTCTGTGTGTGTGTGTGTCTGTGTGTGTGTGTGTCTGTGTGTGTGTGTGTCTGTGCGTGTGTGTGTCTGTGTGTGTGTGTCTGTGTGTGTGTGTCTGTGTGTGTGTGTCTGTGTGTGTGTGTGTCTGTGTGTGTGTGTCTGTGTGTGTGTGTGTCTGTGTGTGTGTGTGTCTGTGTGTGTGTGTGTCTGTGTGTGTGTGTCTGTGTGTGTGTGTGTCTGTGTGTGTGTGTGTCTGTGTGTGTGTGTCTGTGTGTGTGTGTGTCTGTGTGTGTGTGTGTCTGTGCGTGTGTCTTGTTTGATCCAAAATACCCTCCTGAAGGCCAGTTAAAGGATTACAGGTGATTTGCATTTAATTATTCATACTTTCCATAATTTTCCAATTTTATATCAATGCTATTTTTATAGTTATAATGAATAAATACATCCTAATAAATGGTATGAAAAAACATAAAATTCAGTAATTGGGTCTTTTAGTGTTAATTTGTTGATTCCAAATTTAAGGTCTAGCTACGCAACATGGCTGACTCTATCCACAGATGAAAAGATGGTGGCAGGAATGTAAAATGCTGTACACCACACACAGCACTCGATAAGTAAGTGTTGATTTGTGACAGCACATACTGACGATCCCCAAAATTGGAAGCAAAAAGGAAAAGAACAGTGCTCTCTGCACTCCTGATCCTGGCTGCTCTCCCCTCTCTCTCTGCGTCCTGTTTCGGGTGTCCCGTGAACGGTCGATCGCTTGCTCAGCCTTGGAGAGGAAAGAGATGGGATCATTCATCCTGGTTAGGGCCGGCTCCTCCCTGACACCAGGGCCACATTCCCATGGCACCTTGCCCTCCCAACAGAGAGAGATCCTTTCGATGCCAAAGAGAGGATCTGGCGCATACATAATTTAAAGCTTTACAATTCTGAAATAATTGTATTTCCATTCTGACGAGAGAATAGAAAGAACGTTCCCAGGAACTTTATTTTAAAGACTTGATTCCCGAACATACCTGTATTGCTAAGCCCCAGACTTCTTCTGACTATCACGACGAATTGTGCTATATCTCAACAGGAAAGGCGTAAGTCTGCAGAAGTAGCTAGTTTTCTCCTGGAATGCATTCTGAAAAAGCACAGGTGTGTTTGCTGGGAAGAGAAAGAGGAAAGGGAGGAAGATGGAGTGAATGCTGACAGCAGGGGCTGTGGGATGCTTGTCTCACTCAAGTACCAAAAGCTGACTTTGGCTGTTCCCATCCACCCTCGTGAAGATAGTCAATCCGTAAATTAGTGCATCTGTTTCAAGAATCAGCATCAGCAAAATGACCTCTGATGGACACCAGGGGTTACTGTCTTCCCTAGCTATCAGCAGCTGACAGCTCTTCATGAGAGTCCTTTCCTTTTTGGGGAAAGAGTCCAGACGAAACGTAACTTCTGATAAAACATCTGTGTGAAAACTCACACATGTGCTATGGTTCACATCAGTCTTTGAGGCTGATTTTCTGACTGACAACGCATTAATGAATCCTAATAGAAATGAAAGAAAAGCTGTTTTCCTTGTCTTTGTGACTTCTAGACCATAAACTCTTGGAAGATGAAAGGCAGCCAGGCTCCCAGCAATTGCACAAGGTGTGAGTCAGATTGGAAGGGATTCTTACTCCAACTAACAAAATGTGCAGATAAATTATTCCTGAGGATTTATTTCTGTCCAAATTCGGGTGGGACATCTTGCTTTAAATCCAGTTCCCTGATCTCAGGGTAAGTTGTCTGTTTTCCCAAAGTTGCCTTGTATTGTTTCTGGTAAAGATGTGATGCAGGTGCCCAGTTTCTCAGGCTCCCCTGTGAATGAGCGCTATGAGAAGGATGGGGGAGGGGCAGCGCAGCAGATGGGGCACCAGAGCCCAGGTGCAGCAGAGAGTGGTGTGTTAGGAGGCACAGCACCACCGCAGCCCGCACCAAAGCCCTGGGCGGAGGGCTGCTCTCTCCCTCAGCAAGTGACGGCAGACTAAAGACTGGCGAGGTGATCACATTTCTGACTCACATTCCAGAATATTCTCTTGAGTGAACAAGAAGGCGGTTGGAGGAAAGCACATGTGTGTAGCTGCCTGTGGGCAGAGGGGAGCCTCTTCCCAGGCTGCTGAGCTGTGATGCCTTCCAGCACCCACGTGGCTCCTCCCTCCCTGGCCGGCCAATGACCCACATGGTTCCTCAGGCTTCACCCGTGTCTGGGAGCTCTCATGGCTCCGAGCCCACTGGCTGGTTCTGAGCTGGAGGTCCCGTCACAGCCGCCCTTAGTTGAGGCATCTGGAACCCCTCCATGGAGAGAGAGGCCCCACAGGCTGTGTTTTTACAGGGAGGGTCCTGTGTTCTCACTGGGAGATGGCGCTTCCAAAGCTCCTCCGAAGCTTGTACCATGGACCAGGGAGAAGGTCTTGGCAGAGACTGCTGGCAGTCACGAATTTTTGAATAATTGCCAATTTTCGCTGGCAAGAGTATTATTCCATAACATTTATATGGACGTGTGTGATGATGTGTGAGACAATGTGTTTATACATTTAAATGGTCATGTATGCATATATGTATGTTTATGCCTGTTTGTGATGAATTTCTGTTTCTTTCCTTTTCTGAGGTTTGGGTAGATGTCTCGTGCTGCCTTTTTCATTCTGGACACTTAGTCTGTGAACCCAGAGACAGAATGCAAAGGAATGCCCCCTCACTGCTGTCCAGAGTGGCTGCAGGACAGAATGTGAAGGAATGTCCCCTCACTGCTGTCCAGGGTGGCTGCCTCCCACAAGGACCATGGCCCTGCTGTCACTGCCTCATCTTGTGAGTGAGTGGCAGACCTGCGGACGGGCAGGCTGTGGACAGGTGAGACCCTCTATGGGCTGAGCTGGTGGCCTCTCAAGCAGCCAGGGCCCCACCTTCATTTCTCCTGTCCCCTTATCCCTTCCAGGAAGAGACTCAGCCATGGCTCTCATGTCCAGAGGCCACACACAGCTCCATGGGCAGGTATCAGTGATGCCAAGTCTCAGGGCTGCTGGGCCCTGGAGTCACTCCTCACCTTTCAAAATCCTTGAGAGCTCTTGAGTATTTGACTTCAAATCGAGCCTAATTTCTAACCTTTGCTGACACGGGGTGGCCTTGAGCCATGTGCATGGCCCTGTGGAAAGCATCTGGGTCCCAGGTGGACATTTCTCCATTTGTGAAGACAAGGGCCACGGCACAGTGGGGGTGGCAGCCCAGTGCCCCTATGACCACTGTCCCGGGTTCCTTTCTCTCCACTGACCTGCTGGCTCCCACCTCCTGACCTGTGACACCTTCCCGTCGTTATCTAATCAATTCAGCCTAAATTAAAGAGTTGTATTTGTATTTGCTCTAACACCCTTGGCGTGGTGTTGGTGGCTGTGACCTTTCTGTATTGGAGTCTGGCAGCTGATGCCACGTTGCAACCAGATTGCTTTGCTAATAAATGATGAAGCAACCTCTGAGATCAGGGAGGGCTGCTGGGCAGAGGAGGGCCTGCCCCCACCCGGACCCCACCTCCTGAGAGGCCTTCAATTGAAAGTGCAGCTCACACTTGCTCAGGATCACACTTCGTTTTGTTTTATTTTTTACTTCCAGTGCATTCATCTGATTTGCAAGAGGTTGATTTTTATTTTGTTTTTATTGTGGTAAAATGCACATAACAGAAAAATGAACATTTGAACCTGTTTCAGGTGTACACTGTCATGGCATTAAATTCACTCAAAATGTTGTGTTGACCATCACCACTATTTCCAGAACTTTTTCATGATCCCAAACGAAAACTTTATATCCGTGAAACAAGAAGTCCCCACCTGCTCCTTCTGCAGCCCCCGGAAATCTGTACTCTGCCTCTGTCTCTGAGAATTGGCCCAACTGGCTATTTCCTCCATGTGGAATGGTACATCCAATCTGTTCTGCCTTCTTTCCCTTAGCGCAGCACTGCCGGGTTCACCCACGTGTGAGCACGAATCAGTGGGTCCTAAGCAGAAGCTGATTTTCATCATGTTCACTCTTTATGTCACATACAAATCAGCTGAAAGTTATTAACAGAAAACGGAAAACATCTTAGTATCAAACCAAAATGCCCATGGAAAGGATGCTTCTCTGAAAATAGAAAAAAGGCCAGGCGCGGTGGCTCAAGCCTGTAATCCCGGCACTTTGGGAGGCTGAGATGGGTGGATCACGAGGTCGAGAGATCGAGACCATCCTGGTCAACATGGTGAAACCCCGTCTCTAATAAAAATACAAAAAATTAGCTGGGCACGGTGGCGCGTGCCTGTAATCCCAGCTACTTGGGAGGCTGAGGCAGGAGAATTGCCTGAACCCAGGGGGCGGAGGTTGCGGTGAGCTGAGATCACGCCATTGCACTCCAGCCTGGATAACAAGAGCGAAACTCCGTCTCTCAAAAAAAAAAAAAAAAAGAAGAAAGAAGAAATCTCACCTGCTTTGAAACTCAGAAAATTAAAAAGGCGACTTGAAAGAAATTTCTGAAAATTAACATCGAGTTTGCTCTAATGAGCACTTCAGAGGGTGAAGAATCGATCATCTAGCTTTGTGCTGGAACACAGAGCAGGAAGACATCGTGTGTTTATCACCATCCTCATCATCTGTGTGCCTTCATCACTGCGAGTAGTTTACAACCCTGAATCATGGCTATGTGAAACTGCCTCACTTTACAAACTTGAGCAAACATGTAATCACAGAACACCAGAAAATGAAAACACACCTAAATTATGATGATACGTAGTAGCCAATTTTAAAAAACATGTGATTTGCTATTTATTTTAAATTTAGAGAATTTATGAAAAAAGGGAGAGCCTGATAGAGTTCACACATTGACGAGATACTTTGTTTCCGATTTCATGTTTTCTGGTGCCTATCCCAAACCAGTTGCTGCATTCACACTGCCTCAGGATACAACAGCCCAATCTCTGAGGTCCCAGAGGGTCTGGGGAAGAAGTCGGTGTGGGGCCACAGGTACAGAGACAACATCTGCCTGCTCTGCCCCTTCTCTGAGGTCTCAGGCAAACCCAGGCCCTGGTACTGGCAGGTGAGGTTTGAACATAACAACTGAAGGGACTGAGAAGGCAGGTGGCCTAAGAAGGAGCCTCTGCATGGAGCCGTTTTGAAATATGTTCAGCCTCCCATCTTGGCACCTGGAAGCGACAGTGTCACTCACAGAAGACATCCAGATGCCTGGGCAGTGTCACACAAGGCACGCGTCTTCAGCATCCCTCCCCTGAGTCTGGCTCCCGTGCGCACCATGCCATCAACTCCTTAGTCTGAATCATGTGAGCCTCAAGGCTCTCCTAGTTCTTAATGCCCTAGTTTGTCTCTTCCTGGGGCCATAACAAGACAATGATAGTAACTTAGTGATAATGTTGACAATGACAATAATATTGATGTTGATGATGATGGTGGTGAAGTGATGATGATGATGATGGTAATTACGATTATTATAATTATGGTGATGGTGATGATGACAATGGGGATGCTGATGATGGGCATGGTGGTGATGATGATGGTGATGATGATGGTGATAATGGGGATGCTGATGATGGGCATGGTGGTGATGATGATGATGGGGATGCTGATGGTGATAATGGGCATGCTGATGATGGGCATGGTGGTGATGGTGATGGTGATAATGTGGATGCTGATGATGGGCATGGTGCTGATGATGCTGATAATGGGGATGCTGATGATGGGCATGGTGGTGATGATGATGGTGATAATGGGGATGCTGATGATGGGCATGGTGGTGATGGTGATGGTGATAATGGGGATGCTGATGATGGGCATGCTGATGATGGTGATGGTGATGGTGATGATGATGGTGATAATGGGGATGCTGATGATGATGGGCATGCTGATGATGGGCATGCTGATAATGATGGTGATAACGATGATGATGGTGATGATGACAATGGGGATGCTGATGATGGGCATGGTGGTGATGGTGATGGTGATGGTGATAATGGGGATGCTGATGATGGGGATGGTGATGATGGGCATGCTGATGATGGTGATGGTGATGATGATGGTGATAATGGGGATGCTGATGATGATGGGCATGCTGATGATGGGCATGCTGATAATGATGGTGATAACGATGATGATGGTGATGATGACAATGGGGATGCTGATGATGGGCATGGTGGTGATGGGGATGATGGGGATGCTGATGATGGGCATGCTGATGATGGGCATGGTGATGATGATGATGATGGGGATGCTGATGGTGATAATGGGGATGCTGATGATGATGGGCATGCTGATGATGGGCATGGTGATGATGATGATGATGGTAATTACTATTATTATAATTATGGCGATGGTGATGATGACAATGGGGATGCTGATGATGGGCATGGTGATGATGATGATGATGGTGATAATGATGGTGATAATGGGGATGCTGATGATGGGCATGCTGATGATGATGATGGTGATGATGATGGTGATAATGGGGATGCTGATGATGATGGGCATGCTGATGATGGGCATGGTGATGATGGGCATGCTGATAACGATGATGATGGTGATGATGATAATGGGGATGCTGATGATGGGCATGTTGATGATGATGATGATGGTGATAATGGGGATGCTGATGATGGGCATGCTGATGATGATGATGGTGATGATGATGGTGATAATGGGGATGCTGATGATGGGCATGGTGATGATGATGATGATGATAATGGGGATGGTAATAATGATGGTGATGATGATAATGGGGATGCTGATGATGATGATGATGGGGATGATGATAATGGGGATGCTGATGATGGGCATGGTGATGATGATGATGATGGTGATAATGATGGTGATAATGGAGATGCTGATGATGATGGGCATGCTGATGATGATGATGATGGGGATGATGATAATGGGGATGCTGATGATGGGCATGGTGATGATGATGATGATGGGGATGATGATAATGGGGATGCTGATGATGGGCATGGTGATGATGATGATGATAATGGGGATGCTGATGATGGGCATGCTGATGATGATGATGATGGGGATGATGATAATGGGGATGCTGATGATGGGCATGGTGATGATGATGATGGTGATAATGGGGATGCTGATGATGATGGGCATGGTGATGATGGGCATGCTGATAACGATGATGATGGTGATGATGATGCTGATAATGGGCATGCTGATGATGGGCATGCTGATGATGATGATGATGGGGATGATGATAATGGGAATGCTGATGATGGGCATGGTGATGATGATGATGATGGTGATAATGGGGATGCTGATGATGGGCATGGTGATGATGGTGATGGTGATGATGATGGTGATGATAATGGGGATGGTAATTATAATGGTGATAATAATGGGGATACTGATAATGGGCATGGTGATGATGGTGGTGATGATGGGCATGGTGGTGATGATGGCATGGTGATGGTGATGATGATGGTGATGGTGATGATGATGAGGATGGTGATGATGATGATGATGGTGATGATGATGGTGATAATGGGGATGCTGATGATGGGCATGGTGATGATGATGATGATGATAATGGGGATGGTAATAATGATGGTGATGATGATAATGGGGATGCTGATGATGGGCATGGTGATTATGATCATGATGATGGTGATGGTGATGATGATGACGGTGATAGTGATGATAATGTTAATGACAATGATGATGGTCATGGTAATGGTAATAATGATGGTGGTGGTAATGGTAATGGTGGTGTGGTGATGAGAGTGATGATGGTGATGGTTGTGATGGTGATGGTGGTGATGGTAATGATGTTAATGATACTGGTGATGGTGATGATGATGATGGTGATGGTGATGATGTTAATGATAGTGGTGATGATGATGGTGATTGGTGGTGATGAAGATGATGGTGATAGTGATGATAATGTTAATGACGGTGGTGACGGTGATGGTGATAATGATTGTGATGGTAGTGGTAATGTCAATGGTGGTGATGACAATGATGATGATATTGACGGCGATGATAACGATTGGTGATGATGGTGGTGATGATGATGGTGACACTGATGAGGATAATGACAGTGGTGATGGTGATGTGATGATAATAATGGCAACGGTAATGGTAATGTCAATGGTGGTGATGGTGTGGTGATGACAATGATAATGATGGTGATAGTCATTATAATGATGATAATTATGGTGACGGTGGTGGTGGTAATAATGGTGACAATGGTATGAGAAATAACTTCAATTTGCTGAATTCCTACTATGTACGGGCACTGTACAATTTCTCTGCATTCTTTACTCAAAGTAAAAAGTAGTACTGTTATCCTTGCATGAGGACACAGGTGGGCAAGGTGAAGCTGCTTGTTCAAGGCACCTAGTGGGAGTGGCGGAACTGGTTCACAGATACCACTTGCTACCCACAAAGCTTTTCCTCTTCCCAATGTTTGATGTTGGTTGATAGAAAAAAAAAAAACCTTGTGAGATCTCCCTCTCTTCTTTAAAACACTCAAGATGTGCCAACTGGTGAAAGAGGTACAATCTTGCAACCACAGACTCTGCATTTGACCTATTGTGTAAGGAGACTTCCTGTTTTAAATGTGATTTTCTCATCTATAGTGTATTCTTTGCAGGTGTTGTCTAAACATGGGTCACTTTCCTATCACCCCACCACTATCTCTAACTTCCTCTTTCTGAGTGCCACGGCCTGAGTTAATCTGATTTTCTTCTACTTCTTGTGGAGAATCAAGGGCAGTAGAATTCAAAGGGAGCCAAAATTTCACATGGGAAGTATAAATCGGTTATTAAGCTAGATTGAAATGGAGACTTTTTTATTTCCTTGTCTCACATTATTTTTAATAAATGGACACAAGGAATTCTTTATTTTAAGCTATGGTCTTTTGTGAATTTGGAAAACAATTGAAAAAAGTGTATTATAAAGAAGCCTAGAAAAAAGATAGAGAAACAATTAAATGTCCATGAAGAGCCAATTATTTGTTTTCATGCTTCATTAAAGCAAGTACAATTTTCAAAGCACTTTCCACATTTGATTACAGTGTGAAAGTACAACGTAAGACTTTTTCTTAACTTGAACATTACATGACACCCTCACCCCAGCTAATGTATGCATATAATTGTGTGGATAAGTGAAAGAAGAAAGTTATTATGTTTTAATGGGACATCGACTTA
The DNA here is from genome assembly GCF_049354715.1 of Callithrix jacchus. Classification (NCBI taxonomy): domain Eukaryota; kingdom Metazoa; phylum Chordata; class Mammalia; order Primates; family Cebidae; genus Callithrix; species Callithrix jacchus. The sequence goes on from NC_133503.1 coordinate 203,642,012, forward strand.
CTTCTACTATTTCACCAGAATATTTCATTCAAAATTACACAAAAATAAAACTCTTTAATTACAATGTTAAATACTTCTTGAGGGAGAATAAGACTTTATTTCTGTTGAAAATCTGATATCTGTATTTTTCTGTGCATTTATTGCATATATCAAATTGACTTTCCTCACTCCATACCACTGACTTTTATTATGACCTTAGATGAGTGAGACAGCTGATTAGATTATCAGCAGTAAGTATAAAAAGTACAGTGAGGTCTTATGCTATGAGGAAGCAGAGGTGAAGATCACAGAGAGTAACAGGTGTTTCCAATGTATGAAAAGTAGAACAGAAAGAAAAGATTATTGGAAGTGATAGCCACATTCTCTATGGCTGGTTGACCTGCCGACTCCCCTTAGCCACTATAGTCAGGACACTGGGATGGTGAGTTGCAGGCGGAAGGATGGTTATGTTCTACAGCCCTTTACTAGGCTGCAAAGTGAGCAGGCTACTCTTTAGCTTTTAAGATATTAGATGGCAAGAGGCTTCTCTTGTATTCCCACAGAGCTCAGAAAAATAATGAACATGTAATAGATAATTCATATATGACTTCCGATTTTTAATTTGTCTAAAAATGAAGATATGTAGAAGCCTACATGCAGCTAAACTAGGTCATTTTCCTTGAATCTACGCACAGTATCACTGTGTGGAAAGTTGGCACATGCTTTCATAAATGCAGAACATCAACTGGTTCTTCTTCTTCTGTCTTTTCTGGCTTCACAGGTGGGCCCACAAAGAATTTTCTGATTTTGTAACAATCTCTTTCATAAATATCAAAATATTATTTTTAACCTGAACATTCAGGAACTTTATATCATAGAAAGGTATTGAATACAGTGGATGTTTTGGCAAATTAAAAATGTTCCTATTCATTTAGGAATTTGTCAGGAAAAGTCTTAATTTGTATGTTAAAATTTCCTCCCTGAGTTTCCACTGAAAAGAAACTATGCTTTGGCTTGAAAAATAACTGGTTTGAAACAAAATAGCAAATTTTACAGTCTACAAAGAATGTACCTACCACATGATAATATCGTGGTAAAGTACCTTGTGTTTCTTTGTCTTGTTTTGTTTGGTTGCTGTTGTTGATTTAGTCCAGGAAAACCCATGTATTATTGAAAATATCTGTGTATTTCACTTAGCTGCTACTGAAAAGACACTTTAGAGTCTATTGTGTTAGATAAAAGTGCTGGGCATGCCCACAAAAGTGAAGAGACTTGCTGTAATGTTGAAACAAATATTTGGAGGGATAGAATTGAGAGATGAGGCTGAAAATGACATTTTTTCAACATGGATGAGTGAAAATCTAATACCAGCTATAAATTCTGGATAAAATACAGAAACAGTTGTCTTGACCCCTTTGGAAACTGAACGATGTCTAGGATATAATCCAAAATTACTCTACATAAAAAGATTCAGGAAAATACGACCCAATATAAAGGGAAAACTCAAAAACAGATGCCAATACCAAGATGATTCTGAGGTTGGGAATATTCAAAAAGGGCCTCAAAGCTCTACTGTTGCTATGCTCATAAGGATAAAGAAAAATGTGTTTGTGTTCAATAAAAAGAAAATTTCATCAGTAAAGTTGAAAATATCTATGAAATGTTATAGATATTTTATAATTCAAACAAATCTGAAATTTAAAAATTATCACCAGAAATGGAAAGAAAAGAATTTTCAACCAAGAATTTCATATCCAGCCAAACTAATCTTCATAAGTGAAGGAGAAATAAAATCCTTTGCAGACAAGCAATTGCTGAGAGATTTCATCACCACCAGGCCTGCCTTACAAAAGCTCCTGAAGGAAGCACTAAACGTAGAAAGGAACAATCAATACCAGCCACTGGAAAAACATACCAAATGGTAAAGACCATCGACACAATGAAGAAACTGTCAACTAATGGGCAAAACAACCAGCTAGTATTGAAATGGCAGGATCAAATTCACACATAACAATATTAACCTTAAATGTAAGTGGGCTAATAGCCCCAATCAAAGGACACGAAGTGGCAAATTGGATAAAAAGTCAAGATCCATTGGTGTGCTGTATTCAGGAAACCCATCTCACATGCAAAGACACACACAGACTCAAAATAAAGGGATGGAGGAAGATTTACCAAGCAAATGGTTAGGAAAAAAAAGCAGGGATTGCAATTCTAGTTTCTGATAAAATGGACTTTCAACCAACAAAGATCAAAAGAGACAAAGAAGGGCATTACATAATGGTAAAGGGATCAATGCAACAAGAAGAGCTAATGATCCTAAATATATATGCACCCAATATGGGAGCACCCAGATACATAAAGTAAGTTCTTAAGGACCTACCAAGAGACTTAGACTCCTACGCAATAATAGTGGGATATTTTAACACTCCACTGTCAATATTAGACCAATTGAGACAGAAAATTAACAAGGATATCCAAGACTTGAACTCAGATCTGGACCAAGCAGACCTAATAGACATCTACTCCAAATCCACAGAATATACATTCTTCTCAGCACCACATTGCACTTACTCTAAAATTGATCACATAATTGGAAGTAAATCTTCCTCAGAAAATTCAAAAGAACAGAAATCATAACAACCAATCTCTCAGACCACGGTGCAATCAAATTAGAACTCAGGATTAAGAAACTCACTGAAAACTGCACAACTATAATGAAACTGAACAACCTGCTCCTGAACGACTACTGGATAAATAATGAAATGAAGGCAGAAATAAAGATGTTCTTCAAAACCAATGAGAATGAAGACATGTAAAGCAGTGTCTAGAGGAAAATTTATAGCACTAAATGCCCACATGAGAAGTGAGGAAAGATATAAAATCAACACCCTATTGTCAACATTAAAAGAACTAGAGAACCAAGATCAAACAAATTCAAAAGCTATCAGAAGATAAGAAACAACCAAGATCAGAGCAGAACTGAAGGAGATAGAGATACAAAAAAAACCAATATAAAAAAATCAATAAATCCAGGAGCTGGCTTTTTGAAAAGATCAACAAAGTAGATAGACAACTAGCTAGACTAATAAAAAAGAAAAGAGAGAAGAATCAAATAGATGTAATAAAAATGATAAAGGGGATATCACCACTGATTCCACAGAAATGCAAACAACCATCAGAGATTACTTCAAAAAAATCTATGCCCATAAACCAGTAAATCTAGAAGAAATGGATAAATTCTTGGGCACTTGCACTCTCCCAAGACTAAACCAGGAAGAAGTTGAATACCTGAATAGACCAATAACAAGGTCTGAAGTTGAAGCAGCAATTGATAGCCTATCAACCAAAAAAAGTCCAGGTCCAGATGGGTTCACAGCTGAATTCTACTAGACATATAAAGAGGAGCTGGTACCACTCCTTCTAAAACTATTTCAAACAATACAGAAAGAGGGAATCCTCCCTAACTCATGTTATGAGACCAACATCATCCTGAAACAAAATCTGGCAGAGACAGAACTAAAAAAGAAAATTTCAGGCTAATATCCATAATGAACATTGATGCAAAAATATTCAATAAAATACTGGCAAACTGAATGCAACAGTACATCAAAAAGCTTACCCACCACAATGAATAAGCTTCATCCCAGGGATGCAAAGCTGGTTCAACATACGAAAATCTATAAATGTAATCTATCACATAAAACCGAAGACAAAAACCACATGATTATCTCAATAGATGCAGAGAAGACCTTCAACAAAAATCAACAGCCCTTTATGTTAAAAACTCTCAATAAACTAGGTATAGATGGAACATATGTCAAAATAATAAAAACTATTTATGACAAACCCACAGCCAATATTATACTGAATAGGCAAAACCTGGAATCATTCCCTTTGAAATCTGGCATTAGACAAGGATGCCCTTACTCACCACCCCTATTCAATACAGTATTGAAAGTTCTAGCCAGAGCAATCAGGCAACGAAAAGAAATAAAGAGTATTTAATAAGGAAAGGAGGATATCAAATTGTCTCTATCTGCTGACGACATGATTGTATATTTAGAAGACCCCATTGTCTTAGCCCAAAATCCCCTAAACTGATAAGCAACTTCAGCAAAGTCTCAGGACACAAAATCAATGTGCAGAAATCACAAGCGTTCCTATACACCAATAACACACTAACAGAGAGCCAAGTCAATAGTGAGCTCCCATTCACAATTGCTACAAAGAGAATAAAATACCTAGGGATACAACTCAAAAAGGATATAAAGGACCTCTTTAAGGAGAACTACAAACCACTGCTCAAGGAAACAAGAGAGGATACAAACAGATGGAGAAACATTCCATGCCCATGGTTATGAGGAATCAGTATCGTGAAAATGCCATACTGTCCAAAGTAATTTATAGATTCAATGCTATCCTCATCAAGCTACCAATGACCCTCTTCACAGAACTGGAAAAAAAAACCACCTAAGCACCTTAAAGTTCATATGGAACCAAAAGAGCCCACATAGCCAAGATAATTCTATGCAGAAAGAACAAAGCTGGAGGCATCATGCTACCTGACTTCAAACTATACTACAAGGCTACAGTAATCAAAAAACATGGTACTGGTACCAAAACAGAGATATAGACCAATGGAACAGAACAGAGGCCTCGAAGGCAATGCCACACATCTACAACCATCTGATCTTTGACAAATCTGACAAAAACCAGCAATGGGTTAAGGATTCCCTGTTTAATAAATGGTGTTGGGAAAACTGGCTAGCCATGTGCAGAAAGCTGAAACTGGACCCCTTCCTGACACCTGACTCTAAAATTAACTCCAGATGGATTAAAGAGTTAAACATAAGACAACACCATAAAAACCCCAGAAGAAAACTGAGGCAAAACCATTCAGGACATAGGCATAGGCAAGGACTTCATGACTAAAACACCAAAAGCATTGGCAACAAAAGCCAAAACAGACAAATGGGGTCTAATTAAACTCCAGAGCTTCTGTACAGCAAAAGAAACAATCATTAGAATGAACCAGCAACCAACAGAATGGGAAAAACTTTTTGCAATCTACTCATCTGACAAAGAGCTGATATCCAGAATCTGCAAAGAACTAAAACAGATTCACAGGAAGAAAACAAACAAACCCATTCAAACGTGGGAGAAGGATATGAACAGACACTTTTCAGAAGAAGACATACATGAGGCCAATAAACATGAAAAAATGCTCATCATCACTGGTCATTAGAGAAATGCAAATCAAAACCACATTGAGATACCATCTCACGCCAGTTAGAATGGAGACCATTAAAAAAATCTGAAGACAACAGATGCGGGAGAGGATGTGGAGAAATAGAAACTTTTACACTGTTGGTGGGAGTGTAAATTAGTTCAACCATTGTGGAAGACAGTGTGACGATTCCTCAAGGACCTAGAAATAGAAATTCCATTTAACCCAGCAATCCCATTACTGGGTATATACCCAAAGGATTATAAATCATTCTATTATAAAGACACCTGCATATGTATATTTATTGTGGCACTGTTTACAATAGTAAAGACTTGGACCAGCCCAAATGCCCATCAAGGATAGACTGGATAAAGAAAACATGACACATATACACCATGGAATGAATACTGTGCAGTCATAAAAAAGGATTAGTTCATGTCCTTTTCAGGGACATGGATAAATCTGGAAACCATCATTCTCAGCAAACTGACACAAGAACAGAAAACCAAACACCACATGTTCTCACTCATAAGTGGGTGTTGAACAATGAGAACACATGGACACAGGGAGGGGAACATCACAAACTGGGGTCTTTTGTGGGGTGGAGGGTAGGGGAGAGATAGCAGGGGGTGAGACTGGGGATGGATAACACTAGGAGAAACACCTAATATAGGCCACCAAGGGATGGAGGCAGCAAACCACCATGGCATGCGTATAGCTATGTAACAATCCTGCAAGATCTGCACATGTACTTCAGAACTTAAAGTCAAATATTTTTTAAAAAGGAAAGACTCATTGGCTTTGAAAATATATCAATAAAGATCATCTAATATAAATAAGACAGAGCAACAGGTAACTGGGATCCCAGAAGAGGAGGAAAGAGAGAATGGAAGTAAAAAATAAATATTTGAAAGTTAACTGAAAATTAGGGGGAATGACTTGATGCCTTGTGTACCATCTCAGACACTGAAATGGAAGGTGTTTTAGGAATTTCGATCTCGGGGGTATTTTAGATAGGAGCCAGACACACTCTAAGAAAGCATGACCACAGAAACATAGAGACCAAAGGCAGCTGCTGCAGTTTTCTATATGATAATGTTAGGGCAGGAACTAGCACGTCGTTGGTGAACATCAAGATAAAGACATGATTTAAGACCCTTCTTACTGAGTGACAGGACAGGATGGCCATGAAGGAATGTAACTAGTTAAAAATAACTTGGAAGCTTCTGGAACAGGTGGATGGAGAATGACTTGGAAGCTTCTGGAGTGGGTGAGTGGAGAATGACTTGGAAGCTTCTGGAACAGGTGGATGGAGAATGACTTGGAAGCTTCTGGAGTGGGTGAGTGGAGAATGACTTGGAAGCTTCTGGAACAGGTGGATGGAGAATGACTTGGAAGCTTCTGGAGTGGGTGAGTGGAGAATGACTTGGAAGCTTCTGGAACAGGTGGATGGAGAATGACTTGGAAGCTTCTGGAGTGGGTGAGTGGAGAATGACTTGGAAGCTTCTGGAGCGGGTGGACGGAGAATGACTTGGAAGCTTCTGAAACAGGTGGATGGAGAATGACTTGGAAACTTCTGGAGTGGATGGATGGAGAATGACTTGGAAGCTTCTGGAGTGGGTGAGTGGAGAATGACTTGGAAGCTTCTGGAACAGGTGGATGGAGAATGACTTGGAAGCTTCTGGAGTGGGTGGATGGAGAATGACTTGGAAGCTTCTGGAGTGGGTGGACGGAGAATGACTTGGAAGCTTCTGGAACAGGTGGATGGAGAATGACTTGGAAACTTCTGGAGTGGATGGATGGAGAATGACTTGGAAACTTCTGGAGTGGATGGACAGAGAATGACTTGGAAGCTTCTGGAGTGGATGGACAGAGAATGACTTGGAAGCTTCTGGAACGGGTGGATGGAGAATGACTTGGAAACTTCTGGAGTGGGTGGACAGAGAATGATGCTCCTACATGAAATTGTGCATATTATGGGCAAGCCCGTGCCATGACATAGACAGGACAGGAGGAAAGTGTCCCTGGAAACGGACTAATGTTGCTCTCCTACCTCACTGACCAAATATAGCTCTTTAGAATCTTCTTTTGCGTTTCTAGAACTTAACTGTGTGCTCAGAGGATGAAGGTTTGTTCTCACTAGTGCTGGTTCAAGTGAGGTGCTGTCGCTCTGAAGATAATGACTGTGTCCTTGGGCAAGACTTAAACAGTCAACTGTGGACATTGAGCTTCCATGTTCTGTAACACAGCCAAGGTAGAGGGGCCAGAAAGGGAACGGACCTTGCAGTTTATGAGACAGACAGGGCATACCAGCTTCAGGACGGTTACCTTTCCAGCCAATCAGTGTTACGTGGTCAGCACTCCTGGGCCAGAATGCAGGGGGCAGAGTGTCTGGAAGGGCACTAGAGAAATGGTGGTGAAGCATCCAGGGGCCAGAGGGCGAAAGGTCCTCCCATGAGTCTGAGCAAGACAGGGAACTGGAGACAGATGTCAAGGGCATGTTCTCAGAGGCTGGCTCTCAGATTGTGTCACAGAAAAAAAAGACTGGCCAGAGCTGGAGGGGGCAGTTCTAGGGGTGAAAGTGGAAGGGACTGGAGACTCAGTTGAGCTGAGAATGGGAGGGAGAGGTTTGGTTCATGGGAAAGCAACGGCCCTGGAGCACGGACTCTGGTGGGATGGAAAGGTAACAGCTTGAATCAACAGGAATGATGGTTGATGACCCGTGAGTGGAAGACCTCACTGAGGAAGGCTGAATGAATTCTCTCTGAATCCGACATGCAGTTGCCCTTAACATCGCAGGGTTAAAGCGCTGGGCGTGTTCACCTGTTCACTTCCAACAAGAATGAGGGTTCACCCCCACCTCCCACCAGGAAGGTTTCTGGGGCCCCTGCCAGGGCCCCGAAGAGAAGTGCTGACCCCTCAGTTCCAACTAGAAAAGGCCCCGCTGAGACCCCAAAGGAGGCGACTGCATGTCCCAGCCTTCTGCAGCACCCACACCTCATTCCTGCTCGAGTGGTATGTGCTGACCACTGAGGTCATTGAGGGTGGCAGGCTCTGAGCCCAGGGAGGGTCCCTGGGAGCAGGTGATCATCCCAGGGCACCTGCAGTCACAGGCCCGCAGACTGCACTGGGATCTCCCATGCACCCCCACCAGAATGTGTTTCCTGCTGAGGAGTCCCAAGTGCCTCATCCACAAAGATTCAGGAACCCGCTGTCTTTGGACTCCTCCAGCGCCTGACCGGCCCCCAGGTGTCAATATCAGAGAAGCAAACGAGCCACTCATGTTGTGGCCACATGTGCTTTTGGGCCGTTTTGCTTCAGTCTTCCACGTTGGTTCTGCTATGGATGCCTTTGCCCCCAGAAACCATTCAGATATAGTTACTTTGAGGGGAAAGGCCAGAAAATCAAATGCAGTCAGGATTTTAAAATGCCCATTCTACCTACCGTATGTGAGCATAAACACGGGCACATTGGAGGTGCTACACACGTGTGTATATTTTGATTATTAGAATTTACGTTTGAGGGTTGGGTGCGGTAGCTCATGCCTGTAATCTCAGAACTTTGGGAGGCTGAGGTGGGTGGATCACTTGAAGTCAGGAGTTCGAGACTAGGCTGGCCAACATGGTGAAACCCCATCTCTGCTAAAAATACAAAAACTAGCCAGTGGGGTGGCTCATGCCTGTAATCTCAGCTATTCGGGAGGCTGAGGCACGAGAATGGCTTGAATCCGGGAGACGGAGGGTTTGGTTTGCACTCCAGCTGGGCAACAGAGTAAGATTCTGTCTCAAAAATAAGAAAGAATTTACATTTGACTTTTGATTCTGTTTAGCACTTTTATTCTATCCAATTTGGGGGAGTATATTAATGTAACATGGCAAGATACTGGGGCAAAAAGGTGGGCTGAACGTGTGGTTCAGGGAAGCCAGTTAGGCCACTGATGCTGTGCTGCTTGTCCTCCGAGCTCCTAACAGGTGTGAGGACTGACAATGGGTCTCTGGAGCACAGGCAACTGGAACAGGTGCCCCCGGGCAGCAGCGCACATCCCGCCTCAGGCTTTATAACAGCAAGTGGAATTGTTCACGTCTGGATTAATATGGGCCTAAGATGCATTTTATTAGAAATATCTTCATCTTCCATGGTAGATCCACCAAACTGAAGTTAATTGGCCAAAAAATGCTAATGATCAGTTATTCCCAATCGCTACTTCACATATGAAGAATTAGGTGGATGGAACGCTCTGAGAAAAGCATGATTATGAATGAGGAAATGCTTGATAATAAAATATGGCCGATCTGATTTGCAACACCCATCATCTCACCATCTCACCAACAAACGTTCATTAGAGGCTCAAAAGAACACGGTTTATTGTGGGGAGTGTATGGAGCGTGTGCCGTTCTCCAGACAAAGGTAGGGCACAGAGGTGGAAACATTTCCCATGAGCACTCAGAAAAGAATGAGAACCCTGAGTCTAATGACGGAGAATTATAAGCAAAGTCTGCGTGCAGAGGAGAAAAAGTGCAGGAATAAAAATTGCCTTGTGTAGGAAAGAAATTTGTTATTGCCCTGACGAGATTAACTGCGGTAATTGGCACCGTGTTTTTTTTTACCATATTGTGTGCAGCCCTGTAGAGGCGGTGGTAATAAATAATGTGCACTTAGCTGATCCATTGGTCATTCCAGCCGTATCACAGCCACCTCCCCCATTCAGGGAAGATAAATGTGATTTAAATTAATAGCCAGTCCTAAATAACTCCTCAGCCGGTAAACGGCCCATTTATCAGGCCCAGACAGGCAGTGTCCTTTGATTCATGGCCCCCCCTTACAATGTGAAGGGTGCGTACAAAAATTGTTATTACTTTTTAATAAAGTGTAGCAGTCAGTCTTCAGTCATTTATCAGAAGCAGTGGCATTCTGACAAACAGAAATATCTTAGCAGTGGATGAATGAGAGGGATAAAGGACACATTTCTCAACAAAAATAATCACTGCCTAAATAATCTCATAAAAGTCAGCTTTTAAGTACCTTGAAATAAATGTATTCAGAAAGATACAACCCTTGTGTGTTGTAGAAATGAAACCTAAACAAAGTATTTTCATATTCAGCTTGGCAGAGAGGAACAGCTTAGTTACTGAGGCCACGTCTTTGTGTGGTAGGGATTCTGATGCACGCGGAACCACCTAGACCCTGCCACAGCACCAACGGGGAGTAGGCAGACACCTCGGGAATGTGCAGCAGAGGCCTGAGGGCGGAAAGCCAACCCGGGAAGAGGCGGTGAGAACACAGAACGTGTGACAACTTCCCACGTTTTTAACACTGAAACTTCGCTGTAATTTCTAATATGCTCCTCTTTCATATTTTCACGACAGCAGTGCACTTGGTTGGATCTTGATTTATTTTGCAGCTGACGACGCTCAGATTCCCATGCTTTTGAAAATATACTTGCAATTACCCACATAATTGGATTGGTCAGCAAAAATTGCGAGGGAAGCTCAAAGCCTTCTCCCCACTGAAATGCTTTCTCTCTTAATTAAATAACAAGTGCACAGTCTCCAGTGTCAGCAGGTCATCCTTTCAAAGACGTCGGGTCAGAGGCTGCTGAATGCAGACGGCTTCCTCAGCCGCCTCCTTTGTGCTCCTGGAGATCGGGCAGAACCCGAGGTCTCCCCAGCGCTGTCTTTTGCTACACATAAGCACTGCAGTGGCAGGAACCTTGGCCAAATCGACTTTTGAAGGGCACACAGTGACCGTAACCGACGAGTTGGCAACATCAGAAAGGCTTAGGAGTGGAAAGTTCTTTGCAATTCGTAGCGCTTGAGCTATGATACAATTTCCAAGCCTCACCAAAGTCTGACTTTCCAGTGAATTGCCATATCTTAAAGAAGGGATGACTGGAAATCAATTTAACTCTTAAGAGAAACTCGAGTTTGTCCCCTTCCTACACTGCCTTGCTCTTTTCTTAAGTCAGTCTAGCTGTCAAGGATTTTACCTCTCTGGATTAATCCAAATCTTTATATTTTAATTCATTAAAAGATACTGAAATCTCTATTTGATAGGCACTGTTAAATGAAGTAATATGAATGAATGTGTTAGGAGGTCAGAACCGTGTCTGGCAAGTACTGCACGACTGTGGGCACCACTCCCTGATGGTAACACTCGCGCACCGAGAATGGAGGGAAACGGAGCAAAAGGTGATGCAGATGAAATAAACAAGAGTGAAATCATTGAAAAGGTCACGCACACCCTTCAGAGGATTTGGGCTTTTAAAACAAACTTCCTCTGGCTGATGTGGTCAAATCCGTAACAGGCAGACCGATCAGCTTGAGCCCTGTCGCTGTTTTCATAGATGTTTATTCTCCTGAAGAGTTCGGCTTCACTCTGGATGCAGGGGTCACTGTCCTGGGCATCTGTGCTCGCTGTGAATTTTCAGCTCTGCAGTATCAGCTCACCACACAAAAGAAATGCCAAGGTTGGCACTACAACTCCATGTCACAAAAACAAAAATCGGCATTTTGGCCAAAAAGAATAATTGCGTAAGTAAGGCATATATTCCCACTCCTAAAAATGACTCAAAGATTATGTTGTGATCGCCCCTGGTTCAGGCTCCATCTACAAGGAAGGGCTGCATTTTGCATCTTTTCTAGAGGTGGGTGTTCCTGGGAAGCCAGCTGCTCAATCCAGTAAAAAATATTAAAAGTTTCCTTCCTGCTGCGTCGGCGTGAGTCCTGGGCCCTCCGAAGCGTTGTCACCGGGCAGTATATGGCTTGTGAGAGCAGGCACACATTCGCACCCTCTTCTGCTGTATGTGCGGAAGAATATGACTTTTAGCTACGCAACTAAGGGGAGTTTTACGGGAAAGAGTTCTGCGGGGAAACGGAATAGCTTGTGCTGGTGCTGTCAGAGCTGTATTTAATTTCTTTTCATCAAAGCAGTTTCTTCATACTTATCATTCAAAATGTATTTTCTACCGATGGGTCAGTGCTTTAATTTTCACACTCTATCCCTCGCTACCATTGGCTACAGCAAGACAACCTCTGGCCACCAGTCTGCCCGCTTCACGCAGACGGGACGTGGGGAATGAGTCGGGGTGCGCGGCTCTTAGAAGCCTCAATAATGTGAATTTTAAAGACAGAGACGCTTTGCTTGCACATTTTCTGGAAGGTGAGCAGGGCGGCTCAGCCTCCAGCATTACACTCTGGGCCAAGACTTAGTCTCCTCCATCAGGGACTTAGATTCCTCCCTCAGTTCCACAGTAAAGAATGTGAGCACTCCTAGGCCCCCGGGGAATTGGCCGCCCTGCGCTTCCTACCCAGGTAATAGTCAATCCATTAACCTTTGCTTCCAGCTTGACCCGCAGCCTCCCGCAGCCCCTGCGCCCCGTTTAATACCTTCCCCCTTAACAGTCGTCCACCCGCAGCTGGAAAGGGCAGAGCAGCTCCCGCCACGTCGCCTGTGCCCCGCAGTAATAGGCTTTAGCTCCCTTTCTTTTCACCTCCTGCCTCACTCCAGTGTCAGCGACTATTTTTCTTTCTTTCTTTCTTTTTTTAAAGAAGCTAATCTAAAAAGAGCTGTGGAGGCAGAGGTCGTGTTAAACTGTAACGCAAATGTTATTCCTCGATTATCTGGCTGGGGTAAATGTCAGTGCTCCGGGCTGAAGCAATTGGAGAGCGCGCGTGCGGCTGGAGGCGGGGCTGGGGCCTGGCTGCCCGGGTCGCTCCCTGCTCGCACGTGGCCCAGCCTGACCAGCTGGGGCTGAGCCAGGTGGCTGCATTTTCCTCTCACCCTGAACCTTCCCTGCGCGCACCTGTCTTTAATAAACACCTCTGGTAAGTGAAGGCTGTTCCCTGAATGTCACGCGTCCTCTTGGAAAACTGGATATAACCTTTAATAACAAAGGCAGCGAGCGCTCCACCCCACACGCATGCAGATCCTGGGGATTTTCCGAGAGAGGCTGAGCACCAGAAGCTGAACGCGTTCCACAGAGTAAAAAGTATTAGTACACTACGTTAAAGCCTTTGTATTTCGTATGAACATGCGTATCTTATATTCCAAAGAAAAACAAGATATAAAAGGAAGGAAATTAGACAATGTCTGCGTGCCCCTCTAGTCAGCTGATGGACAGGGGAAACCTCAAAAGGAGAAGGGGTCATCCCTGTCTTTGGGAGAATGAGGTGGGGCCTCATTCTGACAACCTCATTCTGCCACAGCCGCCTGGGCTTCTCCACAGCATCGGTTCTCATCCTCTCTTCCAGGAACAAGGTGGGGACGAACCCGGCCGGACTCTCAGTGAAGAAAGCTTTCCAGTTACGGACCCCGCTCTGTCTTGAAGCCCACATTTCTAATGTCCCTGGTGGGAAGGGCACAGAGCACCCCCTCATTGTCCACCAGTCAGCACTGGGGTGGGACGGGGATTGCAGAGCCACCCAGGAGGGTGGGCACTGGAGGGGATCCCTCCCGCGGTGAAAGGGGAGGCCTAGCAAGGGGCGCATCACAGTCCATCACAGCGCGGATGCAGGCGCAGGTTTCACTTCTGCTCCTTTCTTACCTTTTTAAATTTAGTTTTGGTCCACTTCCCTGGGTGACAGGTGAATCTTATTACCGTCTAATTTTAGGTGTAGGGATCCAATTATGTAGGTGTTCGTAATTTAAAGCCAGCAATGGCAGGTCACGTGCTGTCCAAAGGACAGAGCATGAAGAACAGCTAAGGCTCCTTCTCCCCAGGAGGTGGGCAGCTGGCACGGCAGGTGCACAGGCCCCTGGGCTCATGTAGAGCCTGAGAAGTGCTCCCGGTGAAGGTGAAGGTGCTCCTCAGATCTCACCTCAGACCCAGGCTGTCCAGTCCAGGCATCACCTGTGAACCCCAATGAGAACCCTCTTCAAAGTGCCTGCCCCTCGGCAGAGGTCCTGGAGAATTCTGGCAGAGACAGGCAGGCCCTGAGGAAGACAGCTGTTTGGGGGCAGGGGGGTTACATGTGAGGTTAAGAAAACCCACCATGAAGACCATCCCGCTTGGCAGCTGTGAATCCCCATTTCTGCCCCCTCTGACACATCCCAGGCCCCCAGGAACAGCCGGTGAAGGGCTCAGCAATCCTCCTCAGCCTCCCTCGCCATGTTCCATGGGATGACTTCTGGAGCTCAGTTACATGGGAACAAAATGCTCTAAACCAGTATTTCTCAGATTACCTGTGGGGAAAGGCTGTGTGTGTGTGTGTGTGTGTGTGTGTGTGTGTGTGTGTATGTGTTTAGTTATCTCCAACTGATGTGTATGAAAACTTTCTAAAAATATTTACAAAAATTTCTAGCAGAAGGAAATTGTACACTCATAAATTTCCATGCTCATGTGCATTTTAGTACTGGATTCAACAGGCATAAAACTGCCCCATCCAGTTATTAAAAATACTTTCCGATGCTTCTGTTCTGTTTCTGTGCTCCTCTCCTGAGTCAGGAGCAGACAGTTGTCAGGAGGGTCTGTACCCTCCCCAGATCCCACGTGACGTGCATGTCTTTAAGCAAGATTTATTCATCTGGAAAAGACCGACAAAAACCGAGATGCTGGTGGGAGACAACGGCGTCCTAAAGCCTGCAGTTCACCGGGCGACCATGCCTCTGCTCTGCCAAACACGGTTTCCTGCTGAGGCTGCATAAAGTATGAGAATTTTTAAATGACTGCTGCACTATTTCAGATGCCAAAGCTAAGGGGTAGGGTGGGGTTGCCTGCCCCAGGTGAGAGCACAATGAGGGCAAAGCAAAGGCACGTCCAGGAGTGTGTCCATGGTCGTGGCCAGTGGCCCTCCTGGGGGACAGAGTCATGAGGGTGGCCCTGTCCCAGGGGGAGTCAGGCCACACAGATGGCTGCTTTCCCCAAGAAAAATCCACCTTTTCCTTTTCCTACTCTCACACTGGTATAAACAAGGCATGGTTTACCTAATATTTAAAAGAAAAAATAAGGCTGGGTGCGGTGGCTCCCTCTTGTAACCCCAGCACTTTGGGAGGCCGAGGCAGGTGAATTACAAGGTCAGGAGATCAAGACCATCCTGGCTAACATGGTAAAACCCCGTCTCTACTAAACACACACACACACACACACACACACACACACACACACACACAGCCAGCGTGGTGGCACGCACCTATAGTCCCAGCAACTCAGGAGGCTGAGGCAGGAGAATTGCTTGAACCTGGGAGGCAGATGTTGCAGTGAGCCAAGATCATGCCATTGCACACCAACCTGGGAAACAAGAGCAAGACTCTATCTCAAAAAAATAAAAATAAATAAATAATTTATAAAAAGAATAAAAAACTACAGTGTATTTTTTAAAATTCAGAATAAAAATTGCATAAAGACTCGACTAGTTTTTAGATGCTGAGATAAATATGGCTTACACGCAAACTGCAAACTGATGATTTATGTTTTCCTCCGTTCAGTGAATATTAGATATTTGCACGTTAAAATATAGAGTAAGAATTTAAATCTAATTCTAGCTCTTCAAATGTTTAATTGTATTCTAATTTTATGATAATAAATTAAAAGGTTATCATGTGTTGATGTAACATCTTCCTTCAAAAGAATTTCATGCATTTGTTGAAGAAAAAAGGGGCTTTGCTAGCATCTTATAGCACATTTTGGTGAGCTCACTGTAGATGAATTATTTCCCTTTGTAATTAGCATAAAGGGCTCTGTCCGGGGACACTGGCCATTTTAAAGCATAATTTACATTGCTCTCTTCCTCACAGGACTTTGCAGATATTTCTGAAACTCCAACACATGTGTTGCTTCTTTTTATCTTTCTGTTCACCGGCCCCGTTGCAGCCTAATTGAAATACAATAATTATAAATGGGCTTAGTTCCTCGATTTAATTTCCTTGCAAGCAGTGCCATTCATTTTTCTGTGGCTTTGTTAACATGTTTTAATTAAAAGATTTAACAAAGCTAAGAAAACAAAATGCCATTGGGGGCATTGCACCCTGGGTTCCTTCTGCAAAACAACACTATTTGGCTGTGTTCAAGTTCATCTTCTAAAGGGTAAGAGAGGGAAGCCCTCATGTACAGAGTGAATAAAACCACTGCCTTACAAGCCCCGTGGACACAGAGCATTGATTAGTTTCAGAAGCAGGAACGGCAGAGCTCAGGAGCACCGCCACAGCCACGATGCATGTCTTTGGGTGGGTAGTTGATTCAGCTGAGCCTCCATTTCATCATCTCTTCAATGGGCAATGATGGCTGTGCCAGGCAGCTGGTGTGAGTAATGCATGTCTTATTCTGATAAAATTCGTACTTAGCGTAAGTCTCTGGGGCAAGGCCGGTAGTTAATCGCCAGAAAATGTGTTTCCGAAATTTGGATAAATAATCTAATCCACAACATTAAATGTGCTATTATAATGCCAACAAAATATTTTAAAATGTTTCTACATCTTTCAAAAATGCTAATGATCAGCTAATACTAAAAAATGCTTTAAGTCGATCGTATAACTATCTTGTCTGAATACACAATGCAGTACTGCCGTTCTGGATTACTTGGGCACATGGCTGGATTTGCTTTGCTCAAGTCTGCAACTCGAGTTGGGAGCATCTTCATCGCCCTGGGCTGACAAGAGGAAGCAACAGAGAACACCGATGAGAAGAAAGTGAGGTCAGGAAATCACGGCCCGTCTGCTATTGTTCAGCAACGTGAGCTTGAAAAGTCACTGCAGTCTCCCCTGTAAAACAGGCAGGTGGGGCTCACCCACTTGCAGAAAAGGAAGTCCTTCCAGCACAGGGAAATGGGGTGGCTTTTCCCGCATAGCCCACACAGCCCAGTATCTCATAGTGTTCAACTTTCACCACCGAGAATCCCCTTATTAGATGAGCAGCTGGGTTATCAGCAAAACATGAGCCGATAACTTGCTAATAACAGAAGAGACACTGGTAGGGTATCAGTCACAAATATGTACAATTGCTTGAGAAACCTGAGTGCCCTCAAGATGAGGAACAAAGTGAAATAGACATCGATATAAGGCATAGTCTTTGCAATTAATTCTCCTTTTCTCTAGTTCAGGAATCAGCCATCAAATTCAATCTAACCCAAAATACCCATATCTGCAAATGGAATTTAGGCATGCAGCATACTAACATGGGCTGAGCTTGGGGTCAGGAATCACAGGATGACCACGACGGGTTGGCCGCATGCACCTGCTTGATATTGAGCCAGACCTTTAATCACTGGGAGTCTCACCTGCATCACCTTCCAATGGAGGTGACGAGCATTCTGACATTTTCAGAGACAAATAGGATAATGCGCACAGAGATGTTTTGAGAACTGAAAGATGCTTTGAGAATGTTAGTCTTTCAGTTAGTATTTTAACTCAAATTGTAAATTATGATTGAAGAAAACATATTGGTGGAATTTGAGCTTGGATTGGATTCTGAAGGATGACTAAAATTCAGATAAGTAGAGATGGCTCTCAGGCGGGGAATTTACTCCTGGGGGTTTGGGGACCATCCAGGCCCCTGCCTGCGGGGAGCAGTCACCGGGTGCTGGAAGCACTGTAAATGGCAGGTGTTAATGGCAAGCAAGGGTTGGTGGCCTTGGGAACAGAGCTTGCTTGCTAGTACGTTAGGTGAGCACCACCATCCCACCGCTCTATGTCCACTCCCACTTATACCACGCCTTCAGTAGTTTATAAATCACACGTCAGGAAAAAAGGCCATTTGGGGATAATTATAATCATGAAAAGCTACCAGGAATATCCCTAAATATCTCAAAAATGCCCATGCCCCAGTGGCAGAGCAGGGGATATTCTCCTGTGCTGGCATCTGCCCCTTGGTCTTCTGTGCATTTCCACAAGGGGGTCTGAGCATCCCGGGAATTTCCGGGGGATGTGGACTTCCGTATTTTAAGTGGTATACATGAGCAGTCAGCATCACGTATCATTTTCCTTTCTATGAATCAGAAAACAAAGAACATGCAGCTGCCACAAAACTAATAAGGAAAATGCAAACATTTCTATTGCTCCACAGTGTGGATACAGTATATGCTACTGAAAGGGAAGACAGTTACACATGAAGAACGTTATCAGCCTGATTGGCTTCTGGATTTCACATAAACTGATTTCCTAAAACACATCATGGATTTAGAAGTTTATGACAGCATCCACGAAAAGCCATCTGGAAAAACTAACAACTTACTGAACTTTTTTAAACCCTTGAAAGTTGACTGATACTCTTGTGGTAGCTTCCGCCATTGTCCTATACTTTCTCCTGTTACACAGATGCAGTATTATTCCTCGAGTATTCTGTGTTGCCTAATAAATTACGACACTGTTTGTTGGCTGTGGATATTGCCTGTTCTTCATTTTTTTTCATGGTCTCAGGAAGGAAAGCAAGACAAAACAAAAGGATGCTCAAATGAAAACAAATTAATTCTAATTTTATTCATTCAGCAAATATTTAGTGAGGGCCTAGTCCATGCCAGGTGGTTATGGGTGAAGACTACTTGAGGACACTGAGTTTGTCAGGGACAGAAAGGAGGGACTAAGGCTCAGTACCAAGACAGCAGCACAGGATTGGAGGGCTGAAACAGACGGTCACAAAAGTGTTTAAGGGACAATAAAAATTCAACAGTAGATTTTAATACAGAGAAAATAAGATGCTTCAATTATGGGGAAAAAAATGTAAGTTGACTTTAAATCAATTTTTTTAGAAATTGAAAATTGATGCTATTAATAGAATGAAATAATTGTTAGTATCATAGCCTTTGTATTGAATCTGTTAAGTTTATTTATTTATCTGAGTCATTTTTAGAAAGTTCCTTATATGCCAAGTGATAAAAAGAAAAAAAAAATCAAAGTAAAAATATTAGTCTTCAATCTGTCTAGTGGGCCAGAGTAACAGTAAAATACAGTAGGAAAAATTGTATAAAAGCAGTACTTAGAAAAAATTCTACCACTACAAAAGTGATTTTAAAAAATACAAAGAGATATAGCAAAAAATCCAAACCATTAAAATAGAATAGCAAAACATATAGTTAATATAAATAAATATATAATATAAATTAAAACATATAAGCAAGTATTATAAATGTCACTTGTAAAACATGTCTTATTGTATTTTATGTTTACAATACATATCTATAGATAATCTATAACAAGAGTAAGATAAGGAGAGAAAGGACCCAAAAACAGAGGGGAAACACAAACAATATTAAATGGTGAATAGAAACCCAACCATGTTGATTACATTAAATGTAAATGGTCTAAAAGGCAGAGATTGACAAATTGCATCTGATTTAAAAAGATTCAGTTCCAGAGTCTTGCAGTAAACCCATTTTAATAATAAAAACACAGTAAGTTTGTAAAAATAGTTTTTAAAGTTCTATTTAGACACTAATCAAAAGAAACCAGGAGTAGCTATATTAAAGTCAAAGCACAATTTGAAACAATAAATACTGCTGAGATAAGAGGGATATTACATAGCAGTAAAAAGGTCGATTCACCAAGAAGACATAACCATTATATGTGTGTCTGCACCTAACAGAGATTCAAAACACGTAAAGTAAAAACTTACAGAACTCAAGAAAACAGATCTACAATTACAGTTGGAGACTTCAACATTCTCTTGGCAATTAGACAGAACTACTGTTTAAAACAAGCAGAAAAATGCAGAAATAACTCATACTGATCTAAACTACGTCAACAAACCTGACCTGATTGACATTTGCAGGTGACGTCATCAGACAATAGTAGGATGTGTATTATTTTCAGGCGTATCAGCTGAACATTCACCAAGATACATGGTATTCTGCAATGAACCATACAACAAATTTTAACAAATTTAGAATAATACAAATAGAACGAAGTATATATTAGACCATAATGGGATTCAATTAGAGACTAATAACATAAATTATTAGGAACCATCTCTAGGTATTTGATAAAGAAAAGGCTTCTAAGTAATTTGTGGGTCAAAAAGAAAATCATAACAGAGATTAGAAACAAGTTTTATATAAACAAAAATATTTAAAAATATTAGAGTTTGTGAGACGCAGCTAACACCTACATAAAAGAAAGTTTGTGACATTAAATGCTTATATTCAAAAAGGAAAATATCTCAAATCCATGATCTAAGCTTCTAGTAAAGTAAAACCAAAGCAGGAGGAAGAAATTGACGGTAAGATCAGAACATGGTGGGACTGAAAACAGAAAAATAACAGAAATAAAATGGTTTTTGAAAACAATAAATAAAATTGACAAATCTCTGGCTGGATGGGCTAAGAAAAAGATAAAAATATATAAATTACCAGTACATTAATAAAAGGGTCACATTACTATAGATCTTACGAAAATTAAAAGGATAATAAGGAAATTTAACAAATAATTTATTCATAAGGTTCACAGTTTATGTAAATGAAACAGATAAATTCCTTGAAAAATACATGCTACAGAAGTTGATTTCAGAAGAAACAGATAACTTGAATAATCATATTGTGTTAAAGACATTGGTTTTATATTTGAAAACATTCCCACAAAGAAGACTCCATGCCCATATTAGGCCAAATATTCAAGGAAGAAAAACTACTGATTGTGCACAAACTTCTCTAGAAAACGGGAAGGAGGGATCAATTCACAACTCAGGTTATGTGGCTGGAATCCCGGATACAAAAACCAGAGAAAGACATTACTCTGAAATTATGAACCAATGTTACTCATGAATATAGATGCAAAAATCCTCCACAATGTTTTAGCAACTCAACTCTATGAAGATATAAAGAGAATAATAAAACAAGGTCAAGTGAAGTTTATTCCAGGAATGCAAGGCTGGTTCAACATTCAAAAATCAATTTATGTAATTCACCATATTCACAGACTAAAAAAGTAAAACCATTTCAGTCATACAACAGAGTCCAATGACTAGACCTGTTAAAAAACTCTCAGCGAATGTCTTCACCTTTGGGGTGCCTTAATCTATCATCTATTATAGATCTATAAATCTATTAATGGCCTCTTTAAGAAAATCTTCAGCTAACATTATACTTAATAATGCTTTCTCCCTAAGACTGAGAACAGACAAGAATGTCTACAACCTTTATTCCTTTTCAACATTGTACTCAAGGTTCTAGCAAGTGTATTCCTTCTGGTCAAGGAATAGAAGCAAGACATTCAAAACTAAAATAAAGAAATAAGTTTGTTCTAGTCCCAAAGTGTAGGAGAAAATTATATAAGGCACAGAGACACGTGAAGGCTTCCCAGTGAAAGGAGCACTGTAGCTGAGATCTGAGAGTAGGGTTGAGTTTGTCATCGGACCACAGGAGAGAAACCTCCTTCAAGTGGGTCCGAAGAACAAGGAGAGGTCCTGGTGTGTTAGGGATCTGAGGTGATTGCACGGTCCAGTTCCTATGGATGAGGGAGTGGTGGGGAAGAGGTGCCGCAGGTGGGCAGGGTCCTGCCTGCGTGAGAGCTGCAGTTGTGGATCATGTGCAGCAGATGCAAGACCATGGCATGTGGGGGACAGTGAGGGTGGCCCCCTGGGTGCCAGTCCCGATTTTCTGAATGTTTTGCTTGGGGAAGTTTTTCCCCCCTTTTCTAAATTTCTTCTCAATTTTTAAAAATCAAGAAACTTCACACCAAATAGTGGGATCTCTAGTAAATGGAAGGAGGAGTGAGTTTACATCTCTGCATGAAGAGTCCACTGGCAGGTGCTGAGAGCTGCATTTCCTGAAACTGGGTGGCAGCAGCTTCTGTTCCCTGTGGAACTCTGCACTGAGTGTGGGGTGCAAGCAGATTGGAGTGGCTGGATGCTGGATGCAGGGGCCAGGAGGTCTGGGAAATGAGTAGCCTGGACACTGTGTGGGTGGAGTGGAGGAGACAGGTGGAGACACCCCAGGAGCTGGATTCACTACGTGGTGCTGGCTGCTGGGAGAAGAGCGATGAGGGACGCTGGGCTGACCTCTGGGTTCCAGGTCGTTGCTTGCACTGACCCTTGTGACCTTGCTGTCACCATCATAAGCATTCTCTTCACTTCTAACACATTTTTAAATGAAAGTTTTTATCATTAAAATTGATTAACTTGCCATGCTCTTGCAAATGCAATGCAGCTATTACAGAGGAGCATGGGTGTGTCTGTGGGGTAGAGAGAGCTTTGTTGGCTGACTCTGTGGACCGCAGTTTCCATGGGGTGACGTAGAAGTGGTATAGAGTGAAGAGATGCTGAAGCGAAGCCCTGTGTGAACATCTGGCATTTCCACCCCAGCTCAACAACACAGAAAATTCTTCTCCCTTTGACAATAGTAACCAACGGAGTGCTCACTCTGGGCCAGGCAATTTTCCAAGGATGATAGATATGTTAACTCTTTAGTTCTCACAAGTGCTGTGTCATTATTCCCGTTGTAAAGATGAAGGAATGGGGTCCAGAAAGTGGAAATCACTTGCCACGAGATGGGGAAAGTGCCCCGCAGAGCTAGGATTGAACACAGGTCATCGGGCCCCTGAGCCTGAGCTCCCGACGGCGGCGAGCACAGTTGCTTTGATGAGGTGCTTTGGAGAAGGTACTTTCAGGGCACAATCCATCAAACCAAGTCAATTTCTTTGTCTACTTTGCACAGAACACAGATTTTTTTTTCTGTTTCTTGAAGTTATTTTTATTAATTATCTTTCATTTAAAATTTTTTTCTTTCTTTTTCCTTTTTTCTTTTTTTTTGAAATAGAGTCTCACACTGTCACCTAGGCTGGAGTGCAGTGATGTGATCTCGGCTCACAGCAACCTCTGCCTCCCAAATCAAAACAATTCTCTTGCCTCAGCCTCCTGAGAGCTGGGATTATAGGGGCCCACCACCACAGCTGGCTAGTTTTTGTACTTTTAGTAGAGACAGGGTTTTACCATGTTGGCCAGGCTGGTCTCGAACTCCTAATCTCAAGTGGTCTGTCCACCTCAGCCTCCCAAAGTGCTGGAAGTACAGGCATGAGACACTGTGCCTGGCTGGAAACCTCCCTTTTCCCTCGCCTTCCCCCTGAGCTTGTTCATGGCCTTGGAGCACCAGCCCCCCTCACACTTAGCAATGCACAACAGTTAGTGCCCTTCTCGTTCTTTTGAATATATCTGCTTGACTCTAAATTACATATGCCACAAATTGAGGTTGCAGCTCAGTTAATTTGTGTATGTCTTTACAAAGTTGTGAAGAATACCTGGTTCTCTGCAGAAGAGCCCGTACCGGAGCTGTCCATTGTGCAGGTGGTGATGATGGTGCTGGTGGGTGCCTAATAGCATTTCTTGCTCCCAAGTGGCTTTCGGGAGCGTGCTTTGAGCTCTTGACTGTTACACAACAGTTGTGTGCTTAGGACAGATTTTTCAGCATGTTGCAGGTTTGTGGTGACATGTTTCCTAGAGTGTCCTTTTCTTCAGGTGGCCAGGACCAGCGATGGTGAACGGGGCTTGCTGTCTGGGTGCCTGAGGAAATACAAGGGCAGCCAGCCTCCCAGAAGGCCCCGAGCCTGGTCCCGGAGCAGGTGAGAGGTCCTGTGCGGCCGCTCAAACTCCCCAGCAGGACGAGAGACGCCGCCGTCCTCATTCAGTCCTCCGGCCGGGCAAGCACCTTCTGCTCAGCCTGGGAGCTGCTCCTCAGTTCTTTCCATTCTTCCCCCATCTGTCCATGATGCTCAAGTGCAGGAAGCGTCCCTCTGCTCCATTTATCTTAAATAAACTCAGCTCTTGGTGCAGCCTCCACCCAGCCTCCCATGAGGAACTCCCTTCTCCCTTTGCACAGGAACCTTGGGGATGGGGTCTTTGTCATTTAAAGCCCATGGGGAGTTGTGTCTGGTTTTCAGCTGCTCACACCAGGGCCGGACACTCTATCCCAAGGCCGGGCGTTTGCCACTGGCCATTCAGCCTCCTGGTGAATGACTGAGCCCCCAGGAGTGCCCCTGGCAGGCCCAAAGCTGCGGCACTTAGTATTCCGCCATCCCCTGCATGCACCACTGATTCTGGAGTCCGGGTTCCTTGGGGGGCTGTTGGGACTGACTGGCAGGTCTCTGCCACAGGAGAGACCCACCAACTCCAGGCCCCAGAGTCACAGGCCTAGCCTTTCCTTAGGGCTGCGCCTCTACTCCCCAAATGCCATACCTTTCAGCCTGTTTAGCTCTTGTGCCTCCTGCCCCCAGAGCCCAGGTTTCAAAACCTCCTCCTTACCCCACTCCCTTGGGTAAGGAAGACCCCAGCATCCAGGTCTGCAGTGCTGTTGGCCTGACCTGGTGTGGGAAGAGAAGGCGGTGATGTTTCCATGCGCTTAGGAGTAGGTGGTGCCATGACCCCTTTGTGCATGTACATGTACGTCTCAAGCTCCCTAAGATCCTAAACTGGCTGTCCAGCCGCATCACACAGACGTGACCCAGCAGGTGTCCACCCCAGGTGCCATCTTGAGCCCAGCGTGTAAAGTCAGCTGGGAAGTGACACTCTGGTCATTACAGCACAGGAGACAGAACTGGAAAGATCTCAAAAGGAGGCTCTGGACGTAGCACCAGACAACCTGGACGGGTCCCAGGTTTACTGAATGATCAAGTTCTTTTCAAATAATTGATTTGCAGGTGTTTTTCTCTTTTCTTTCTGAACTTAGCAGTGAATGACACACCCGAGCTGGACCAAGGGTTGGACAGGTTCAAATGCAGGAGTTCGCCATGCCAGCCCTCCCAGCCTGCCTGCAGAGCAGAGCCAGGGAAGTGCTGGAGCGAGGGGCGGTTGGGGCAGGGAGGCAGGCAGGTGGGCCAGGTGATGTTCATCAACATGGGGGTGCTTTCCTAGCAGACTTCGTGAGGGCAGGGCTCAGTCACTGAGGCCCAGAAGCTCACGGCAGAAAGTGGCTGCCTTGATGCCTAGACTGGCCCTTCTGAGCCCTGCAGTGTGACTACGCCTGCCACAGTGCTGTGGCCTTTGAGAATGCTGAAACACCTAGACTGATGGCAAAACAGGAGTTCCCTTATTCCCTAGGAGGACGTGCAACAGGCATGCAGCTCTCTTCCTTCGCGCCCCGCTGCACAAACCCCTGGGGGAGCGTGCAGATAGCCCACGGGGAGTCTTTCTGGGCTCCGACCCTACAGCAGCATCTAGGGTTGAGTGTTCACAGCTCCCAAAACCCCAGTGGGGCATGTGTTACAGTGCACTGTTTCAGCTTCTCTGTCTGCAGACAGCTTGCGTCAATCCACTCAGTAAGACCCTCTGCCTTATCGCAAGGACAGAGCACTTTCTGTATCCCAAGTTCTTGCACTAGTGTACCAGAAAAATGGATCACATGTGGGCTTGGAGGATGGGTGCAAGGTTTTAGAGTGGTGGAGGTAGATCTGGGCGAGGTGGATAGAGAGCCAGAAGGGGGATGGAATGGGAAGGTGGTCTTTGCCTGGAGTCAGGCAGCCCAGGGTCCAGACTCCCCTCCAACTTCCCCCCACAGAATTCCATGTTGTCCTGCCGGCGATGGCCTGCTGGTGTCTGCTGGTGTCTGCCGGTGTCTGCTAGTGTCTGCTGGTGTGTTCCTCTGCTCCTCTTGATGTCCCGCTTGTGTCTGTGCCTTCGAGGGTCTCGGGTTTTTATGGGCACAGGATGGGGGCCATGGCAGGCCAGAGTGGCATTGGAAAAATGCAACATTTGGGCATGAAAACAGGAGTTAGGTCCATCGGCACAGGCCTGAGGGTGGAGCCCTCTCCAGGGACCCTGCCCTTCTCTACCCAGCACTTCGTTTCCCTCCTGTATCTTTTTTTTTTTAATACTTTTTTTTTTTAAAGATCAGGTTTCACCATGGTCAGGCTGGTCTTGAACTCCCGACCTCAGGTGATCTGCCTGCCTTGGCCTCCAAAGTGCTTGGACTACAGGCATGAGCCACCATGCCCAGCCCCCTTCCGTATCAATACACGACATTGTTTCTCCTGTTTGTCTGCAGACGTCCACCTCCTCCACATTTAAGGAAAATGACGACGATACATTAGTGAGGGGCAGGGAGTGATCCTCGCCACTCACTTCACAGAGCAGACGTGCAGGGAGGCCTCCAGGACATCGATTCTGCTCTCCCCGTATTCACACTCCCCGTAACACTGAGAACTGAGAAAGCAGGTGCAGGGGACACGTAATGATCCCATCGTTCTGTTTGACAGCTGTGGGAGAGGATCACTGAAGTGCTGTTTATGAAGGAGCTGAGTCCCGCCGAGGATAAATATCAGGGGGTGTGTAATCAGATCAGCGTGGAGAGGGGCCTTGTATTTACCCAGGAAGGCAGGAGGAGGCGCGGCCTCTTGCAGCCCTGAAATGCCCTTTCTCCCAGCACGCAACTCTCCAATCACCACGAGATGCCCCCGCTGACGGGCTGGGGTGAGTACTGAGAAGGCCAGTCTGAGTGACAGCAGGATGCCCGGGAAAGGCCAGCACCGCATGAGTCCCAGCAGGGAGCCCCTGCGGGTGATTCAGGCTTCTGCACTGCCCAGCAGGCTTCTCACAGCCAGGCTCCCTACAGCCTGCCCTGAGCTACTCTTCGACTCTCCCAGATGCCCCCTCGCCATCCAGAGTCCAGCACTAGAGACCCGGGCTGTGCAGCAGGGACCCTGGTGATGGGCTGCTCACCAGCTGCTCAGTGAAAATCTCTTTAGAAAATGCACAGTCATTTCACTTCTCAAGCTGAAGAGCAACAAGAAGACGGGCAGCATGACGAATCATGCAGATGCTTTTTCCCATCCTCAGTGGCACACGCGAGTGTTCTGTAGTGTGTGGAGAGGCCCAAATACAGCCACCAGCTTGGCTCTCGTCACACAGGTTTCTGGGTGGCAGCCACATCATGCATGGCCAATTCAAGATAAACAGAACAGCCCAGCTCACCTGCACACACCTGGGAAATGATGCTATGAAGCTGTTCGCTGGGGCAGGCAGTGCTGATTGACAGTCTCCCTGTGTAACCCTTGGAAACGGTAGACCCTTATTCAAGAACCCTGGCGCCATTCTAAATATTCATACGGGCATCATTTAAAAATTACTTTCAACAACTTTAGGTTTGCTAAATGCAGCCATAAACAGATACTCTCATGATTTGGAAAATATTTGTTTCCCATGAGTCCCCTATGAAACCTGTCTTTCTATCAGAACAGTTTCAACTCTTATACTCCTGGATTTATCAGTTTTAAGCTACGTTTTTATTCAATCGCATGAAGATAAAGTAACTAAATCCAAAGTGAAATCTCCGGTCATTACCCACAGCCCCAGCCATTCCCATAGAAAGTTGTCTGCCTTTTTTTCTATAAAGTACTGAATGATATTCTCCAAGTGCGCACACAGCTTTCTATTTAAATCCAGAGCTGAAGACAGGATTCAGCTTGTCAACACCATGAAAGGAAATAGGAGCAGCCCTGTTAAAACACCACATACCAGACAAGAGAAAATACAAATATTCTCCGATTACGAGAAGAGGATTAAGAAAACCCTAGAAGATAATGACAGTGTCAGTTCAACGTGTATTTAATGTGCCCTATAATGTATTTTAAAAAATGAATGCCTCCCCTCAAAATACAAACAACAGCAAACAAACAAAAAGCAGCGTCGCTGGAAAGGAGCAGATGACTCCACCACGCGCTGGGAAGCGTGAGCTGTGCCGTGCATCTACATTGGCTGGTGGAATGTGGAAGGCCCCAGGCTGCGTCCCCAAACACTAAAGAACTAGAATTCTCTAAATCCAGGGAAATGAGCCAAGATGGTTGTGAACTGGTGTCAGACACGCAGCTCTTAATGCTTTCAAAACATATGCACGTCAAGCACCATGCCCGTGGGTTTTGTGAGAGGCACCAGGGGAGACGCAGAGCGGGTAGTGGTGCCGGGGATGATGGTGCCAGGCTGCATGGTGCCCAGTGGCCTGGACCCCCAGGCAGGGTGTGGACTGTGCTCCAGGGCTGTGCTCTGGCCCAGGTGCAGGAGAGTCCTGTGGTGGCCACAGGTTGTCAGTCAGTGCAGAGGCTGAGCTGCCAGCAGGAGACCAGGAGAGAAGACCCATCGGCCACACTTCTGTGGACCTCTGCACAGGTCACCATGCGGGAGGGAAGGAGACCCTTTGGGTCAAATGTGAGACATGCCACCCATTTGGCAGGATCTGGCTAGTCATGTCGGGGCACTATAGCCTCAGGCTGCTCCCGCCCGCTCCCCATGGGGGCAAAACCTGGGCGAGGCTTCCAGCTGTTGCTGTGGAACGTGGAGTCTCAGGCACTGGGAGTTGGGGAAGGCTAGGGCAGGAGGGAAGCCCAGGAGACAAGGGCGTATGGAGCTGCCGGTGCCCCCGCAGCTTCTCCCCAAGCCCAGTGCCTTATTCTCCACGCCTAGAGGGCCGCAGGCATCCCTGCTCTCAAGGCACCCCTGGGCAGGGAGGAGGTGAACAGCCCCCACACTGAACAGAGCCCGCCTCCAGCAGCAGGTGCCATCCTGTGAGTCCGGCTGGGATGTCCCCAGCTATGGGAGACAGCGCCTTCTGGTACCGGCTGGGTGGGGCTAGGCACCTGGCCACAGAGTGTGGGCTGTTGCGTTCCAGCTGCGGCATGTTCTGAAAGAGGAGGGCACACAGAGTTCCCAGACTGGCTCCCGTCTCAGTCTGGGGTTCCATTAGTGTTTACACCTTCCAAGAAAGGAAAGGGCATTCACCCCAAAGCAAGCGTTGGCAGCCCCCAGTCTTTCACAGGCACCGCCGGCCAGGGCTTCCTCCTGCAGGTGGGTCTTGGCAAGGGGCTCTCCACCTGGTTACTGTACTCACCCTCTGCTGGGGCTGCATCCTTTGGCCCGAAGGCTGCTCACTGCAATCAGGCCTCTACGTACCAGGTGCCAGGAGCAGCCCTGCAGTGACAGACACACTGAGCCCGGAGACTCAAGGACTCCCCGGGCCACAATGCCTGGACGGAGACTAAGGTTTACGGGAAGTGGGGGACGGTGTGGGGTCTCTATCTGTATCTGCCTCTGTGTGTGTCTGTGTGCGCCTTTGTATGTCTGTGTGGCTATCTGACATAGCCTGTACCTGTGTCTGTGTGTGTGAATCGGTGTCTGTGTAGGTGTGTGTCTGTGTGTGTCTGTGTGAATCAGTGTCTGTGTAGGTGTGTGTCTGTGTGTGTCTGTACCTGTGTGTGTCTGTGTAGATGTGTGTCTGTGTGCGCCTTTGTATGTCTGTATGGCTATCTGACATAGCCTGTACCTGTGTCTGTGTGTGTGAATCAGTGTCTGTGTAGGTGTGTGTCTGTGTGTGTCTGTACCTGTGTGTGTCTGTGTAGATGTGTGTCTGTGTGCGCCTTTGTATGTCTGTGTGGCTATCTGACATAGCCTGTACCTGTGTCTGTGTGTGTGAATCGGTGTCTGTGTAGGTGTGTGTCTGTGTGTGTCTGTGTGAATCAGTGTCTGTGTAGGTGTGTGTCTGTGTGTGTCTGTACCTGTGTGTGTCTGTGTAGATGTGTGTCTGTGTGCGCCTTTGTATGTCTGTGTGGCTATCTGACATAGCCTGTACCTGTGTCTGTGTGTGTGAATCAGTGTCTGTGTAGGTGTGTGTCTGTGTGTGTCTGTACCTGTGTGTGTCTGTGTAGATGTGTGTCTGTGTGCGCCTTTGTATGTCTGTGTGGCTATCTGACATAGCCTGTACCTGTGTCTGTGTGTGTGAATCGGTGTCTGTGTAGGTGTGTGTCTGTACCTGTGTGTGTCTGTGTGAATCAGTGTCTGTGTAGGTCTGTGTGTCTCTGTGTGTGTCTGTGTGTGTCTTTCTGTCTGTGTATATTTATGTGTCTGTGTGTCTCTGTGTGTTTCTGTGTCTGTGTGTCTGTTTCTGTATGTGTCTCTATCTGTGACTCTCCGTGTGTATCTGTCTGTATGGGTCTGTGTGCCTCTCTGTGTCTGTGGGTCTCTGTGTCTGTGTGTCTGTGTGTGTCTCTGATGGTCTGTGTGTCTCTGTGTCTCTGTGGGTCTGTCTGTGCCTGTGTGTGTCTCTTTCTGTGAGTCTCTGTGCCTTTGTATCTGTGTCTCTGTGTCTGTGTGTGTCTAAGTGTCTCTGTGCATGTGTATCTGTGCCTGTGTGTGTCTCTAAGAGTTTGTGTGTCTCTGTGTCTATGTGTGTCTCTGTGTCTGTGTATCTGTGTCTCTGTGTTTGTGTCTGTGTCTGTATGTGTCTCTGAGGGTTTGTGTGTCTCTTTGCCTGTGTGGGTCTGTCTGTGTCTGTGTGAGTCTGTCTGTGTCTGTATGTGTCTCTGTATGTATGTATATCTCTGTGTGCCTACATGCCTGTGTGTCTGAGGGTGCTTGAGGGCTGGTTAGCTGCTCATGCCACTGGCTGAGCAATCAGGAGATCTTTAAGAGGAGCCTTGGGGCATCAGTGCTCATGCCAGTGAGCAGAGCCCTGGCAGGTGATTCCATAAAGGCATCCACTTGGAGGACTTGTAGCCTGAGGGCCATTGAGGCCTGGAGTTTCCTTGGAGGGTGGAGGAGGTGGGTCCTGCGTCAGGGCTGGGATGGAGGCGACCCCTCTGAGTCAGAGGAGCAGCAGTATCACCAGTGTTAGAGAATCTCTGAGTGGTAGGTCCTGGGTCAGGGCTGGGGAGGGAAGGGACCCCTCTGAGTCAGAGGAGCAGCAGTATCACCAGTGTTAGAGGATCTCTGAGTAGACCTTGACCTGATAACTCTAAAAAGAAGTAAGATGCCTGGACCAGGGCTCCTTCTGAGATGTCACTGTCACTGCCAGGGGACTTCAGGCCCCATTGCTCCAGCTCGCTGGTCCTTTCCAGTACAGGGGGCAAGGACAACAGTGGGAAGCCAGGGATGCCACTTCCACCCTGGCCTGGTCTCCTCTGGAGCTCCTCTCTGCTGTAGCAGGTGCAGCTGTGCCTAAAGTCACATGACTGAAATGCATAGTCAGGGGCAGGTATGGAACCTGGGCTGTGGAGGCTGCTCAGGCCCCATGCCAACCTATATGGCACCAATCGTGTCTCACTGTTGGCAGCAGCTGGGCTAGAGGGAGAGCAGCCTCCCTGCAGAGAGTACCCTGGCTGCAGTGCATCCTGAAGGCACGTTTACCTCTAAGGCTTCCTTTCCCCATCTAGGAAGCAGACCTGACCCTCCCCAGTCCCAGCCAGCAGGGATTTCCGGGGTCCTCTGAGTGTGACAGAACCAGCAGGTTCCAGTCCCCACTGTGCAGTAACCAACCAATACATCCACACAGCAGGGTTTGCGGCAGAGAAAGAGTTTAACGATTGCAGGGTGCCGAGTGAGGAGGTGGGAGGAGTCCCTCAAATCTGACTTCCCAAGGAGTTCTGGGTTCCGGTTTTTAAGGGATCATGGAGGATGAGGGGCTGGAAAATTGGAGTCACTGATTGATTGGGCTGAGGGGCTTGAAATGGTCAGGATGTGAAAACTACACTCTTCAGTGAGCCGGCTCCTTCCAGGGCCCTTTGGACCAGCTGGCCCCAGAATTTCCCCTAATGTACAGGACCTAAAAGAATGTCTCAGAGGGAGAATGCAGCATTTCACAACGTTCATGCTGCTCTCTACAGAGCCGTTTAGGGGAACCGTAATCTCACGGCAGGGTCTGTGAGATTCTGGAGCAGCAGGCTCCCAGCAGCTGTGAGGAAGAGACAGAGAGCCAGCTGCCCAGTGACCGGTGCTGAGTGCAATGCACGCTGGGTGCATTTTCTTCTCTCCCCCTCTCTTCTTCTCTGATTAATTTTAGAAAATTATAGGAACAGCTTCATGAGCAGAGCTGCCCTACATGCCTGGCTCCACAGGTAGGTGAGGGGCACTGCTCGCTTCCTGCTTTTGGAGAAAAAGTTGCTCCCAAAATGTAAAGCTTCACCCTATTCCTTACAATGTGTTGGAAACAAAAGCTTCAATGTATTTTCAAAAACCTCAAAAACCAATCACAGAAACCCCTGAGGCTTGGGTCTAGGAGGTGAAGAAGCTGTGGCACACACAAACCTTTGTGGGAAATTTGGTTCCATAGAAACGTTTCTCATGTCTGAGGAAAAGATGTGGTCTCCAGAAAGCCAGGGGGAAGCCCCGTGGAGTCCCAGGGGAATGTGGAGGTGTCCCACAGGGAGTGTTCTCTGCACTGCCCGGCCCCTCCCCACTGCCCCTGCAGGCTTGCCCAGAGCCAAGGAGCCCTCAGCCCCACAGCTGATGTGGGAGCCTCAGCCCCTACCCTGGCAGGGCGGGCACCGTGAGACAGGCTCCCTCACAGCCCCCTCGGTCCCACTAATGCTGCTCTGGCCCAGCCCTCCTCGCTCTCCTCCAAGTGAGACAAAGCCACTGCTTTGAGAGCACAGCTCTAGAACCGCAGGTGCGGGAGTTTCCGGAAGAAGTCGGGAGTTGGCTGTCTGGGAGCCTGGGGTGCCATGCACAGCCCCAGAGTCCTGGCCTTCGCACCAGCCTGCCTTTGGGACTCGGCTTCCCCAGGTGCCTCCTTCCCTGGCCCTTATCTCTTGTGTTCAAAGCCCGCATCGGGAAGGGCCAGTTTTGTTGTGCCTTGTTGGGAGGGTCCTCACTCCCATCCCCACCAGGCCATGCGAATGCCCTTCTCCCTGGAGGCTGTGATAGTGGCTCCCACTTGGAGCCAGGCAGACATTGCCAGGGACACACAGTTCTAAGAGTAAAGGCAGGAGGCATCAGCACCAGGGGTCATCCCCTTGTCCAAGAGGAGCTGGGCACAGTCTTCCTGGGGGTAGCTGAGCACGCTGTGATGGGCTTGCGGCACCCCTGCCCCCAGTAGAATAAAGGTCTCTGAGACCAGAGAATGTCTTTCTCCCTCCATCTTCTTTGTACCCCCCTGGCACAGCCTGGTCTCTCCCGTCTCCCCTCTTCCCAAAGACAACCTCAGCCCTCTGAGCAGAGCAGTGATACCAGCAGAGAGGAAGGCCCGGCTTTCCACAGGGGGCCTTCCAGACCTCCTCCTTCCTCCCGTCATGTCCTCCACAGCCTGGGGCCTCTGAACCACGTGGCCTGGAGTCCCATCCTATGCGTCCTGAAGGACCCGGGCAGTCCCGGCCTCTCTCTGGGGTCATCAGCAGTCCCTCCTCTATCATCTTCTCCCAAATGGCGTTGTCCCACATGCCACATAAAACGTGCCTCTGACCATTGTTAGCATCCAATTTAGCAGCACTGATTACACTCAGGCTGTTGTGAAACCATCCTTATCTTGTTCCAAAGCCTTTTAATCACCCAAAACAGAAACACCACCCCGAAACAGTATTTCCCCAGCCACTGGGGACCCCAAATCCGTGCCCGCCTCTGTGGGTTTGCCTCCCCTAGATATTTCCTGCCCTTCCCCTTTGTGCCTGGCTCATTTCACTCCGCACCATGTCCACAGGGTCCATCTGTGTGGTAGCATCAGGCAGAATTTCCTAACTGCTCAAGGCTGAATCATATTCCCTCCTGTGGCTGGACCTTCATCTACCACTGGGCCGGTGCACATTTTAACAGGCGCTCTGACCAGCATAACCAGCAGCCTTGCTTGGTCTCAGATCATTCCTCAGGGATGTTTCTCACCTCCCACTTACTCTTCCATCCCCAAGATGTACCCCGGCACTGCCTCAGTGTAGCTTCCGGGAGCCACCAAGGCCTGGGGAAGCCAACCTCCTTGCCCAGTTCAGGTGGATTTTTCCTGGCCTCTTGCACCGCCTGGCACTGTCAGTGCCCCTGATTTCTTCCCCAGCCCACACCCAATCCTGTTCCAGGTCAATCCCCACCTCAAGTGCCTTCTCCTCATCCTGTCTCTGAGGTACTGGCTCACTCCTGCTCTGTGGCCTGGTCTCTGATCTTTATGACTAAGCAAACTCACCTCTCCCTCTCCCTAGCCCACAGTGGCCACCCGTGGGGGACTCAGTCTGCTGGACTTTGCAGCCACCCAAGTCCTTTTGAACAAAACCTCTGCCCAACCTGCAGCTGCTCTGGGCAGTGGGGCTGTCCCTCCAAGAGACATTCAGATGAGCCAAGCTCAGCAGCTAGAGATGTGGTCAAGGGCACACTGTGGAGGTGCCCCAAGGAGGGCGAGGGGCCAGAGCATCCCCAAGTTCAACCGCACAGGTGTTCTGAGCATCTGGACCTGGGGTCAGCAGCATGTCCATGGGGTGCTGAGGACCCCGCTCCCAGCTCCCAAGCAGCCGGGCCTATTCTCTGACCATCGCTAGCATCCTGTCAAGTGACTAGATGAATACTGGGATTTATTTCTGTCTTACGCTTCCTGGAGCGTCTCCTGCTGAAACTACTGCAAAGAATGCAGGTGGGCATCAGGAGTGAGCATGGGCCTTGACAGGAATGGGAGCTTTGGGCAGGCTCTCGGGCTTGGGCAGACAGGGGGTTGTCGAGGACCCAAGGGTGGGCACCGGCAGACCGCAGTCCACAGACGCTGAACACCCTGCTAAATTTTCACCTCTGGCCACCTGAAACGACATACCCATCAAAGGCGTACATTGCTGTCAGGTAGAATAAAGAACATGGAGATTTAGGGCTGCAGGTGTGTGACTTGAAGGGAAGGGGGCCCTCAAAATGCCCTCTGCCTGGCTGGGGCATGGCTAAGGAACCTAGGACCGTCAAGATGGGGCCTGGGTGTCCCAGCCTCTCCCAGCCTCATGCTGAGGGAGGTGACCATGGATTTGCAGGTGCTGAATGGCATGGGGCGTGATGCTAGAAGTCTGTCTGCCAGGCCTCTCCTCTCAACATCGGAACCCTGGTCAAAAGCGAGCGGGAGCCCAGAGGGAAAGGTAATAAACAGAAGAATTCAGGTGACTCAGAGAGTCCTCAAGCCCTCAGCCCCAGGGGTCCCTCCTGCAGGGGAGGCAGCCTCCCTCCTGCTTCTGGTCCGGCCATCCCTGCCTTGCCCTGTTGGGATTTTGTGCGAGATGTTTGCTTTTGTAGGGATGCCAGCTCTATACGTGTTCTTTGTGGCCAAACATACAAACTGCATCAAACCTCAACGTGCCCTGGGACAGGAATTCGCAGTATCTTAATAATGTACCTCAGCAAAACCTTGGGGAGTAAATGTTGAAATGAGTTAGGAGAACAAGCAAAAATAAATAATCTTAGATTGGGTTGAATTTATTACCACATTGGTGCAGCTACCAAAAAATTCTAGATGCAGTCACTAAGCTTAGACTTTAGCTGTTTTCGTCTCTTGCCGAGTTGACTGAACAGAAACTCGGTCTTGCCGGTGGCCTGTGTTGAACCAAATTGGAAAAAACTATTCTTGGAATATTACAGGAGCAGAAACCCAAATCTCAGCAGATGAGGGTGAAGGATGAGATTTGTCACGGCGGCTGCTTCTCACTTCACTGGCCCCCAGCATGTCCTTTCCCAGGATGGGGTGGCCGCCATCATGGCTGGGGCTCCAGAAACTCCGAGGTGAACTCCTATTAATGTCCTATCAATTGCCTCTCATCCTAGAGACCAACGAGGAGGCCCCTGGGGAACGGTCCCAGATCTCCGTGAGAATGGTCACATCCGGGCCGAGTGAGGCCCTGTGGCAGCAGCTGTCTGCAGGCGGGTGAGCAGGTTGGTAACCAGAGATCCTCCCAAACCATCTGCGAGGGGACACCAGATCCCTGTCTCCTCGGGGGCAGGAGAGGCCTGCTCTCCAGCTCAGCACCCAGGGCTCCCAAGAAGGTGCCCACCCTAAGTGGAAAAGCTCTTCTCAGTCACCCAGTTTCTGCTTCTGCACCTGCTTTGGTGGGTGCTCTCCGATCACCTCCTAGAGATTCTCAAATCCCGCGCCTTACGCCAGGGCCAGGGCCGGAGGGGGCTCCCCCAGGGAGGGAGCGAGGAAATGAGGTGTGTGCTGTGTGGGGAAAACCCGCTTCGTACAGGCGAATGCCTTTTCGTCTTGGGTTCCGTCTCCTTTTTAACATTTTTGCTATAAAGTTACTTCTCTACTTACGAATAACGGTGATTTATTTTGTCATCACAGTGCAAGACAATAACCGCAAATCTATTTTGATCCTCAAAAAAGGTTTTGGAATTCTATTTGTCAAGGAAATTTGAGACATAGAAACCATTAATTTGGGGGAAAAAGGGGGGAAAGAAAGGAGAATAAGATTGTCACTAGTCTAGCAATGAGTACAAAGAAAATCCAGCTTCCCCAGGTTGTTGAAAACAGTATCTCTTTAGCTGCACGTGTCCAGGTTCTGGGCTCCCCGTGCCCTCGTGAAGCTGCGTTTGACCAGCTTTGCCTCTCTCTCACCCCTAGTGACCTAGAGCCACACTTCGCCTTGCCTTGTGGGAACGATTGGCAGAAGCAGGGCACATGAGTCTGGATCTCTGCATTGTGGTCATGGTCACCTGGGGCTTTGGAAGGGCCTGCAGGCTGGATCCAAGCTCCCATCCTCTGTAGCCAGCATCACCCCCAGGCTTGTGGCCCCTTTGCCTTGTTTCATAGTTGACCATCCTTAAAATGGATACAGCAACACCTTGAAGTAAGTAATCATTCAAAATAAAAGGGAGGGACAGTCCTGCAAAGCCAGAAAAATAAAAATACTTCTAACCAAGATGACAACTCGGAATTTTATTCAACAGGTGTCTCTTGCAGAGATGTGAAAGCCTCTTCCCAGTTGCTGGCGATTCTTCTGAGAGTGGTTACATTTTCATTTACGAATCGACCTTCAGCCTGCAGGAAAGGGCCCTTGGTGTTCAGGGCAGGATGGCACACCTAGCTTCTGAGGAGGGGAAAGGGTCCCCCATCCCTGCCCTTATGTGGCTGGGCTGGGCTCCTGCATGGGCAGAACCCAAGGCCTGGCAGGCAGAGCTCAGTGAGCACCACAGGGGCAGAGCCTCTGCACAGCCTGGAGGTCCAAGGACTGGCCACCCACAGACTGCCAGCCTCTGGAACCTCTGCGGGGGGTTATGTCTCCAGGGTACATGTGTACTTAGCGTGTTCCCTGCCTGCAGCCCGGCTCCCCAAGAAATCTGGTGCCCAGCCACAGGGCAGCCGGCAGCTGCAGCCCTGGAGTAATGCTGTCACCATGTTTCTGCTGGTCTGCTGACCACCTTGAGCCAACTGCCACCAAGCACCAGTGCCAGAGTCGACCTGGAGACAGAAGGGGTCACAGACATGGAGCTGTGTGGACAGGAGGCTGGACCCCTTTCACCAACAGAACGGCTCGGACGAGGGCCTCTGAGTCCATTTTATCTGTGACAAGGTCCACAGACAGTTCACGGGCTTTATGTGTTTACAACGAGCAGCGTTTGTGAATTTTGCTCTTACAAATCACATGAATAACTAGAGCTCGTCTTCTACTACTTTCACTTTCTGCTAAGATTTTTAAGGGTTCACCTTAAAATTCAGAGAAAAACAATATTTTTGTTATCAAAAGTAACTCTAACTCCACTGACCTAGGATGTCTGAGGCTGCTTTTGGGCTGCTGGTCAGGAGCTCTTGTAGATCAGGCAGTGTCCAGACACCATGGCTCACGCTCCTCACTTCCCTGGGAAGGCGGGAAAAGAGCCTCAGAAATTCTCAGAAACCCTCTTTGCCCTTGAGGGTCCTGGGCGGTCTGTCCTCATTCAGTCATTGCCAGTGTGTAAAGTAACTTTGGTAGCTGGAAAGTTTGCCATGGGGTCAAGTCAGCAGAGTCAACATTACCCCAACCCCCAGCACGGCACCAAACACTGACCCTGCTACATCTGTATTGATTCGCTCCATTGGATAAAGCTGTGAATTTGCAGTTTTCCTTCCTAGG
The DNA here is from genome assembly GCF_049354715.1 of Callithrix jacchus. Taxonomy (NCBI): domain Eukaryota; kingdom Metazoa; phylum Chordata; class Mammalia; order Primates; family Cebidae; genus Callithrix; species Callithrix jacchus. The sequence goes on from NC_133503.1 coordinate 203,679,882, forward strand.
AAATAGGAATGAGATCTGTTTTGCCAGGTTATGGTGAAGCTCAGGCTAATTTAACAAACCTAAAAACCAGACTCCTACTCAGGAATATGTGTCATACAGCATAGCTTGTTTTGCACAAATATCAGTCACAATCCATGTTAGGAGCTACACACCCGGGGTCCTTGTTCTTTCCTTCGGGAGAAGCCTAGGAAGGACATCTGGTCTCTGCGTGCAGGTTCAGAGAGTGACAGGACTTGGCCACCTTCATACATGATTGAAAAGACGTCTTAAGTGAGGTTCCATGCTGTTTCAGGCTGCAACTGACATCTTACAAAAAACAGTTACTTCTTGGGAATCCACCTGCAGCTTTTAAGGTGCTGATTGAGTCTAGTGCAAAGCACTTGGCCCAAATGACCTTCTTGGATACACCGAGGTGTGGCCCGGGGGACCCGTAGGGAGGCCGGACTCTGGGTCAGGCTGCAGAGAGCCAAGGGAACCAAGGAGGGGTCATACAGTCTCAGACTCTTGCAGTCCAGCCGCCTCCTCTCCAGAGCTAGGATTCGACGCTCAGGCTCCTAGTCTGTTTGCAAAACAGTAACCACCACCAACACTGCATGTTAGTGAGTGGACACGCAGGCTCCAGCGTTTGTGCTTTGCAAAACCAACCTTGCTCGGCAAAAGAGTGTGAAAAGCACTGGGAGGTTTAATTAGATTTCTGGATTTCAAAGCGCAGCATGCAATCTAGGCTTTATGAACAGAGAGATGAGTAATCATTTCAACATGAAGTCTGCGGTGGAAAGAATGGACTCAATCACTTCCTCAATCAGACATCTTCAGGGTTCAAACCACACTCAGGGTGGCCGAGAGATTTTATCCTGCATTCCCCGTACGGGAGAGTGAAATGATGAGCAGGAAATTGAACTGTTCTTATACAGGAAATAACAGCACTCTGTCAAAATCTACAGAAGAAACATGTGTTCAAATTTTCTGTCAATGCCCAACATATCTAATCAGGCAGCTAGAGGGGGTGAAATTACAGGAGTCGTGGTCCCATCAGCTCAGGGCAGCCTCCTGCAGCACTGGGTCAGCAGCCGAGTGTCCTGAGTTGCAGAAATGGGCTGGATGAGTGCAGAGGTTTCTCCCACAAACAAATATACAGTCTTCACAACGTGCAGCAGCATTATCTACATGTATATATAATACAGGGCATCATATACAACATGCAGGACATAACAGAATGCAGTGACTATAATGTCATATATACGTAGGTAATTTCAGCAATTCTAAGGCAATTCTTGCTGCCTCCCTTTATCTGGGGCTCCCCTTTGTTTGGGTGAATCATGAGTAACTGTTGGCTGTGACTATTTTTTTGCACAAGCCGAAGTTTTCTACCCCATCGCACAGTTGTTACTATCGAGTAGTCATCCCTTGATGTTTCCATATTTTGGCCAATGTGAAAAATGCTGAGATGAACGTGGTCATGTCCCTCGGGTATACACCCAGAAGAGGGATTTCTGTGTCAGGTGATAGCTCCATTTTTGTATTTCTTTAAGAATCTTCACACTGTTTTTTGTTTTCAAATAGCGGCTACACCCATCTACATTCCCACCTACGCTGTACAAGTGTTCCTGTCTCTCCACATCCTCATCAACACCTGCTACCCCATCTTTTTGATAACAGCCATTCTAACTGGACTGAGGGGGGTCACATCATGGTTTTGATCTGCATTCCCTGGTGATTAGTGATGCTGAGAACTCTTCCTGTCCCAGTTGACCATTCTTATGTCTTCTTCAGAGAAATATCTACTCAGGCCCTTTGCCTGGTGCGATGTAGGGAAATGATCCCTCTAACCTCAGTCTGAGTCGTCGTCATTAAGTAGATTTATTAAGGTCAACTCTCAGTTGGGTCTTATTTTCTCATTTACTCTGACAATCTCTTTCTGTCACTGTTGCATTTATAGCATTTAAATGTAAAATAATTATCGTCTTACTTGTTTTAGTATCAAGCGCATTTGTGACTTTTCTGGATGTGGCGTCTGTCCTCTGCTTCTGCACCCCATCCCCTTTTCTGCCTTCTTTGCCAGAAATACTATAAGATTACATTTTATTTCCTCTCTTAGCATTCAGTTCTCGTAAAAATATTTACTGTGCTGGGTGCAGTGGCCCATGCCTACAATCCCACTTTGGGAGGCTGAGGAGGGTGCATCACTTGAGGTCAGTAGTTCAAGACCAGCCTGGCCAACATGGTGAAACCCTCGCTACAAAAAAAAAAAAAAAAAATGAGCTGGGCATGGTGGCACACATCAGTTATCCTAGCTACTCAGATGGCTGAGGCATGAGAATTGCTGGAATCCGGGAGGCACAGTTGCATTGAGCCGAGATCACACCACTGCACTCCAGTCTGGGTGACGGAGTAAAACTGTGTCTCAAAAAAAAAATTTTTTTTTTTACTTGTTGTTCCAGACTTTTCTCAAGGGCATGTTAACTAATGCAAGTCTATTTTGAAATACCAATGTGCCACTTTGTTTTTTCTTTCTTTTTTTTTTTGAGATGGAGTTTTGCTCTTGTTGCCCAGGCTGCAGTGCAATGGTGCAATGTTGGCTAACTGCAGCCTCCACCTCCCAGGTTCAAGCTATTCTCCTCCCTCAGCCTCCCGAGTAGCTAGGATTTTAGGCACCCACCATCTACCTGGCTAATTTTTGTCTTTTTAGTAAAGACAGGGCTTCACCATGTTGGCCAGGCTGGTCTCGATTTCCTGACCTCAGGTAATGCACCTGCCTTGGCCTCCCAAAGTACTGGGAATACAGGCATGAGCCACAATGCCTGGCCAAGCACTGCGCCACTTTATTTAGAGCTCAGGTGCCTCACAGCAGGGCAGGCTCAGGTCGCCCCACCATCCTTTATGACACACATTTGACTTATCCATATGCTTTAATCATTCAATGCATTGGTACCATGATTACTTGATTCAGTTATATTTTAAGTAAATTAAGAACAAGAAGAATAAAGTGTTTCTGTTTCTTCTCTGATGCGTTTCTGTTTTTTATACAGATGTAAGTTTCTGACAGATATCATTTCCTTCTGCCTGAAGAACTTTACTATTTACTGAGGGTAGGTCTACCTGCAGTACATTCCCTCGGTTGTATTTGAGAATGGGAATGACTATTCTCTTGAAAAAAAAATGTAGATTCACGTGAAATAATGAAATTGGACCCTTATCTTACACCATACACTAAATGCATCTCAAAATGAACTGAAGAGTTAAATGTAAGAGCTGAAAGTGTCCAACCCCTAGAAGCAAATGTAGAAGTGAAGCTTCATGACACTGATCTTGGTAGAGATGCCACAGATTTGACACAGAAAGCAAAGCTTTCTGAGTGAGGCTAAACCAATCTACAGAGCCTATGCCAGTGAAGGAAACAGTCCGCGAGTGAAAAGGCAGGCGACACAACGGGAGAACGCGTCTGCAAACCACGTGCTGAGCAAGGGATTCATTTCCAAAATAACGGTCGGGTGTGGTGGCTCATGCCTCTAATCTCAACACTTAGGGAGGCTGAGGCAGGTGGACTGCTTGAGGTCAGGAGATCAAGCCCAGACTGGGCAACATGGTGAAACTCCATCTCTGCTCAAAATACAAAAAAAATAGCTGGGCTTGGTGGTGCACATCTGTAATCCCAGCTATTCGGGAGGCTGAGGCAGGAGAACCACTTGAGCCCAGGAGGCAGAGGTTGAAGTGAGCTGAGATCACCCCACTTGACTGCGGCCTGGGCAACAGAGGGAGCCTCTGTCTTGAGAAAAGTCAAAATACATGAAGAAACCCTGCAACTCAATAGCAAAAAAAGTAATAACCCATTTAAAAAATGGACCGCAGACTTGAATAGACATTTCTCCAAAGAAAATATACAGAAGGCCAACAAGGACAGGAGCTACTCACTTAGTGTTGTCAATGGATTCTCAGAAACTGCAACTTTAAGAAACGACATTTAATGAAGCCAATCTTACCATGGCTAACTGATAGAAAGCAGGGTCAAGGTCCTCCAGCCTATTTCCTGTCACTAAAACCATCATCAAACTGCTAAATACCAACACGCTTATAATAGCAAGCACTGAAATAAACATGAGTTGTACATATTCAAGAAATACTAATACAAACAAGTAAGATAATTATTTAACCAATTATTTCAGTTCAGGGTTGCAGGGAGACAGAGTCTATCTCAGCAGTTCATGGCACAAGGCAGAAATGAACCCAGAGCTGTGAAGGAACCTTTCTCATCTTTTTCCTGTGAGAACCTGATGTGGTTTGGGTCTATGTCCCCACCCAAATCTGACATCAAATTGTGATTCCCAGTATTGGAGGAGGGACCCGGTGGCATGTGTCTGGGTCTCCCTTGCTGTTCTCACAATAGCGAGTGAATTTTCACCCCCTCTCTCCCTCTCTTCCTCCTGCCCTGGCTGTGTAGGACGTGCAGCTTCCCCTTTGTCCTCTGCTATGACTGTAAGCTCCCTGAGGCCTCCCCAGCCATGCTCCCTGTACGGCCTGCAGAACCATGGGCCGATTAAACCTCTTTTCTTTATAGATCACCTAGTTTGGGGTACTTATTTATAGCAGTGCAAGAATTGACTAATACAGAAACTAATGAGGTTGCTGCAGGTAAAAATCACTAAAATGTAGGGTCTCCATAAGACTGTGGTCCTCCAGGAGATTCTCACTCTCAGCTTCCAGAAATTCACCTAAGTTTGTATTTGAGTTTCTACAGTTCATGGCTCCTGGGGCCCTTGCTTCAGACAAGCCCATCTCAGCTGAACGGTCTGCATGTGCTGTCTCTTTACAAATGCACTTTACTAATGGGTCTAAAGAAAGTCACTGATTTTCAGTTTGTTCAGCTTTATCTTGCTGTAGGTTGGGAGTGAAAGCTTATACACTCTTAATGCGTTGGTGCAGAGGCCAGAAGTTCACATGTATCTGTGTTCACCTTCCTAAGTCATTGAAATATAGGTAAGCACAATCAGTAATGAACAAATAGACAGTCCCCAACTTACAATGTTGGATTTCAGATTTCTCAGCTTTACAGTTGTGCAAAAGCAACACACACTCCATAGAAACTGTGCTTCAGACACTCACACAACCATTTTGTTTTCCTCTTTTAGCCCAGCATTCAGTGAATTGCCTGAGATACTCGACACTATTACAGAGCAGGCTTTGTGTTAGATAACTGCCCAACTGCAGGCTAATAGAAGTCTTCCCATTATGGTTGGGAAGGGTAGGCTAGGCTATGAAGTTCAGTAGCTTGGCTTTACTAAATGCATTTCTGCTTGTGATACTTTCAACTCAGGAATGAATTTATTGGGAAGTAGCCTCATGGTAAGTCAAGGCACATCTGTGTGTACAACTTGTAATTAGCGTGAAACATACACACATACCCCACATTCAGCTGCCCAAATAGCTCAAGTCCCTGTGCTGTCTGTCCACACTCACCGGTCTCCTTGGCCTGTGCCAGATCTCATCAGCACCCATCACACCCTCTCATAGGGCCCTCAAATGCTGCCCTCGAAGCTCGGAGCCACTACCACTCTCTCCTCTGCACAGAAAGCCAACCCTAAACTTTTCTGGGGTTGGGCTGTGGAGGTCGTGCTTGGCCTTTAAAATTTATCTAAAGTCCTTTTCCCTGTGAAAGGTAACACTTAAATAGACTCAGCAATTCATTTATTTGTGCATTCCGTTAACAACCAGTCTCAAAGGGCTTACAGTGGCTCTGGGCTGAGCTCATTTCTGGGGAGCCCCTGGTTCTCATTCCACAGATGTGGGAGCTTTTATACCTGGGACGGCATTGAATGTATTACTCCTTGGGTTTCAGTGATGTCTGAGTCCATTCAGCTACACTTTTACTTGTCCTTGTGTCCCCCCAAGCACCTCTGTGAGCCCCTCAGGATTGCCTGATTGCTTCAGTAAGTACTTTGTTCTGAGAGGTTTGCTTCTACCATTTATGAACGCCCAGATGAGAGATGTGGGCATGGGGATAACTCGGCTGCCTAGGGTCTCAAGCTGAATGCACATGCATTCAAAGCCTATTTTGATAGTGTATTTTTAAGAATTTATAGTCATATTAGTGTTTCTAGTCCAGGATGCAGAAAGCAAGTATAATAATAACTTTTGCTCAAACTTGGTTTGATGAAGGATCAGGCCTGCTTGTGGGTGGGCTGATGTCTGGAGTTGGAGGAAGAGCATGGCTGAGGTCTGAGGCTGACTCTGCATGGAGAGCGGGGGCCTGGGCAGAGGCGGGGGTCCACCGAGGCCCTGGTAGCCGGGCCAACTTCAGGCCAGGACTCACTGGCACAGATGTGCTTTTGAGTGTGGGTGCACCTCCTCAGAAATGTTGGCTTTCTCTGGAAAGCATCTTATTTTCTTGGTAAACACTGAAGTATTTGGGAACCACAATATCTGATTTATAGACACTGTAGATGCATAAATACAAAGTGAAAAGCTGTGTGTGTGTGTGGAGTGGGAGGGAAGGGAGAAAGACAGAGAAGGGAGAGGAGGTTTTCCAACACTTGAAAGAAGTCAGGCAGGGACTACGCACTGGGGAGACGGGTTTTGTTTATTCTCTGTCTATTTTTTCTTTTTCTTTAATATTTTGTCTCCAGAAGGACGGGTTCCCCTGAGGATGTTATATTTAGAAAAGCAGTGGAATGAGAGGGTTACCTTTCAAATCCTCCAGCTAGTTGATCAAATAGAGCCTCCTTGTTTCTAGCTCTGAGGCACAATTATGTGTAAGCAGGACCCCCTCTGAGAATTCAATTCAGTGAGAACCCAAAACTAGAGCTGGCATGGGAGCCCATTTGTGTCTTAGCTAACGTAATTATTCCAATGCTAATCCTCTGCTAACACATCTGTCCTTTCTTTCTGTGCGTAGAATAGGAAATCATACACTGCGCACGGAAGTTGTTTCAGCTGTGTGCATGTCTGTGTTTTGCTAGCAGAACGATTCCTTTGGATGAAGGTTTCCTTCATAGCACAGTGAAACCTTCAGCGTGTGGCAGAGCGGCCCTGATCACCTCTCTATCTGCAAAACGCTTTCCGTTTTCAAAGCGTGTTTAGATCATGTCACCCCTCACCCGAACCCTATGTGCTAAGCTTGGCAAATAGAAAGCATTCCATATTACAGATTAAAACATAGTGAAACTTAGGCCACCTGGATTATGGCCACATGGCCGGTCACACTGGCCTAAGTGGGGCTAGAATGTACCTCCCAGACATGCAAATCTCAGGCTTTGCCCGGCACAGGTGGGAGCAGGCCACAGACATCCTGGGAATTCAGGCTTGTCTCAGAAAGCCCAGCAAGCTCCCTCCTCCTCCTCCTCTCTGGCTGCAGAGCTATTCTCCAAAGGCTCCTGTACCCATCTTAGAGCTGCCTTCCTGGGCATGATCAGACATGTTGGGACCTGGGAAGCCACAACCTTGGTGCATTACTCAGGGGTCACACACAGCCCTTCAATGTAAGCACTAGCTTAGGGGGCAAGCCTAGAAGCCAGCTCCAGGGCAGCTGCGTTTCTGTGGTGGACACACACGTGTGGTGCATTAGGAGTGAGGCCTTGGGATGCACCACCTCGTTCTCTGGCAGTGTGGAGAGGCAGTGACGCATCCCAGTCTTTGGAGCTTGGTTGGATGTGAAACATGAGATACTTCCTCATCTGTGAGTGTGGGCTAGACATACACCTGTCCTTCCCCCACAGGAGGCTCCTGAAGCTGAACTGAAAGGACAGGCTCTGCCCTCACATTTGCTGTTTTCTGGACCCTCAGAGCTACTGGGAGTTCACAGATCAAGGCCCTAGTGGGAGAATTGGTGAAGGCTGACATAACTCACAGCCATTCCTTAAGAGGCTGGGATGATAAAATGGTTTATTCTAAAACACGGAGAAAATCCCATTCAAGAGGATCAAGATCTGCGGGTCTGGAACCAGTGTTTGAATCTGCCTCAGGTAGGGCAGGAACGTTCTTGAGCATGGTGGGAACTGGAGCAGCGGCCCAGCAGGGACGGAGCAGGGCCAGGCTGGGCCTCCCCAACCCTCCCCCCAGCCTCCCCCACAGGCTCCACAAATGCTGCTGAGGTTGCCCCTCGTGGGTGTGGTGCCCTTAGATGGGCACGCACAGGTCACCAGCAGCAGCAAATCCAGTTTGCCCTGATGGCAGGGGAAGGGGAAGGCCATGGTCTTGTGGGTCCTTAACAGGCGTGACCTCATGCACACACAATGCGGTGCAGATTTGGGGTAAGGCACTGTATTAGCCCATTCTCATACTGCTGTAAAGAACTGCCTGAGACTGGGTGATTTATACAGAAAAGAGGGTCAATCAGCTCATGGTTCTATGGGCTGTGCAGGAGGGGAGGCCCCAGGAAACTTACAATCATGGCAAAAGGTGAGGAGGAAGTAGGAATATCTCCACATGCCCAGCAGGAGAGAGAGAGGGAGCAAACAGGGTGCTACACACTTTCACACAAGATCTCATGATAACTCACTATCATGAAAACAGCAAGGGAGAACTCCCGCCATGATGCAATCCCCTCCCATCAGGCCTCTCCTCCAACTCCAGGAATTAGTCCTAATTGGACAGGAGATTTGATCAGGGGCTCAGAGCCAAAGCATCTCAGGCACAGACTGAGACTGGCCTCCAAACCTGAGGAGGGTCTGAACCAGCCTGAACGCCTTTGTCCTCTGGAGCGGACTCAGGCATGGATTTTGCCTAAGTCTGCCTGAAGACACTCAGCCCTCGCAGGGAGGAATTCTGCAACATGATGCCCCCTTTGCTATTTTCCATTTTGCAGCATCTGAGAGCGGCTTCTCCTGCATGATGGGCCAGGGCAAACTTTCCGCACTCCACCTCACACTCCATAGACCGCTGGGGAATCCTCAGGTGACAGTCGCTAATGTCATCACATGACCTGTGTGGATGGTGTGTCAGAAATATCCAGGCAGCAGGAGGAATGAAACATCTCACAGGTAAGCTCCAGGCAAGGAGGCATGCGTTGGGATTGAATCCTGGTTCCTCCACCCTGCCAGAGTCACAAAGTGGGGGTAGAGGATGAGTGCCTCTGTGTGCATCTGCATGTGACAGCAGGTGCACACAACACCCCACTGTATGGAAGTGCACATGTGCAAAGTCCACATGGACGTGTAAGCATGCAATGCCACTGCATGGAGCATGCCACCCCTGCCTGACATGGAAGCATGCAACGCACTTGCATAAAAGCACACAACTCCCACCCCGGCCCCCACATGGAAATGTGGCTGTGCCATGGCATTTGGAAGCATTCAACCCCCCACACAAAGCATTCAACCCCCCGCACAAAGCATTCAACCCCCCGCACGAAGCATTCAACCCCCCACACGAAGCATTCAACCCCCCACACGAAGCGTTCAACCCCCCACATGAAGCGTTCAACCTCCCACATGAAGCGTTCCCCACACGAAGTGTTCAACCCCCCACATGAAGCGTTCAATCCCCACACGAAGCATTCAACCCCCCACACGAAGCATTCAACTCCCACACAAAGCGTTCAACCCCCCACACGAAGCATGCAATCACCTACATTTAAGCGGGTGCCTTGAACCTCTCCATCCTCAGGGCTCCTGAAGGGCCCAAGGGACACCCTTGGTGGAAGAGACCCCTGAACACTCATGAGGGCCGCACAATTAAAAACTGGCTCCCTCAATTCTTACACAAAACTATTTCATCCCATTTGACATTTTAAAGGAAAAACTAATGTGTTGGGATATTTGGCAAGTATCCCTCCATATTTGTTCTCCCCATTCCCCATTCATGGTTTCAGGAGGGACCAGTCAGGTGACACTCAAGCAGTCCATGAGACCCCTGTCTTAACACCAGCCTGAAGCTTCTGGAAGCCTGAATGGTGGAGAGGAGAGAGACTCTGTGTGGCCATCAGACTGGAGGGCCCTGGGGATGGGCAGAAGGGGCTCCTGGGTGGTGTGATGACACTGCCCTGGGTCCTAGGAATCACCTTCCTCATCAAGACATGGCCCTGGGAGAGGCGGCAGTGGAGCAATCAAGACCGGGTCCCCATTACCCCAGGGGCAGGAGAGGCCACACAGCGCGTGAGCTGGAGCAAGAGCAAAAGAAAGGTCCTACCCCTGATGGCCCCAGCACTCAGACACTGACTTGCCTCTTGTTAGAGAAACTGCAGAAAACAAACACTGGGAAATGAGCAGTGACACTCTGATGTGACCCAGACCTGAGCGGCCCTAAGTGTGGTTGAGGAATTAGAACACTGATGTCACGGGGGGTGGTGAGAAACAGAACCCTATCTTCCCCGAGACGCTGAGCTGGAATCCGCTGCTTCAGCAGGTCCTGTGCTCCCCAAACACACAGGAAAGCTGGAGAAGCCAGATTTCCCTGATGACTTCAGATGCTGTATTCACTGCGTTCTGTCCACTTTGAATGGATGCCCCACCCACTCGGCTTGAAGGGCGGAAAGCGCTCACAGTGACTGGCACAGGTCCAGGGTCCACCTGAATGTCCAGTAAAGGGCGAATAATGCCAGCGGTGACCTCCCGGACCAAGAGTCACCCACACCAACATGCAAAGGGAAAGGGGAGTCCTAGAGCAAATGTCGTGCAAACCAGAGGCTCAGTCCACACTCCTGTCAATACTTTTTAACCATAGTGTGTATACACGCGGGACATGGTTCTAAAGAACAGCCAAGGAACAGTCGTAATGTTTCCACTGTCACTTGTTACAGTGTGGAATGAAAGCACGTGGTCTCTGCTGCTTCCCTCTCTCCCTGAACTTACGTTACCGTCATTTTATTTTAAAACGACATTATCAAAGCGTTTTTTAATATCACAGGCCATAAATATAAGTTAAAACATTGAACTGAAAAGAAACAAAACACAGGAGTGTCTGATACCTGGCGGTGGGGAGCTGCTAAGAAGCTCTCGTCAGAAGTGGAGGCGCTCACTCACCCTGGCCCAGTGGAGATGCAGGTGGGATGGTTTGTGCAGAGCACACAGCTGTGGGCAACGTTCTTTCCCTTGTGGTCTTGCTTCTGTGCTTGTCTTTGGCTGCATGCAAACACTACGCTGCCTCCGACCTCATCTGGGAGTACCCGGGCCACTTACCTGGACAGGGGTTTTGAAGGCACGCTCTGTGTCCTACGTTTCTGTGATATCCCATAACACCTGCCGTGACCTGAACACAGAAGGCAATTATTATATCTGTGAATTTGGTTTCTTTGGGACATTTTGACACAATGGAATGATAGTTTACACACGCTGCTTGTCAACTCTGTGCTTTCATACGAGGCAGAAATAATATACACTGTAACTTGATTATCGCCATTCTCACGCATACACACAAAATCCGTACGGAGCAGGGGGTGGTTTACATCCGTATCGTACAGATGCAGAAACGAGGTGCAAAGGGATCAGGTGAGGTCGTCAAGCACCTTATGCACCCCTGAAGAGTGGCGACAGTGCCACGGACACACTGAGTGTGCTGCAATGTGGGTTCATGGCGTTGGCTGTGAGGAGCCTGCAGGGGTACTACGACAGGCCACCGGACGGTTACGCTGGGGCAGCCTTACTCTCTGAACGGGAGTCACCGCTATCTCAAAGACAGGAAGTATTTTATAGAAACGTGACATTGCCACGTATTCTCGTGGTAAGAGGGTGCTAACTACTCTATCTGGTACACAGTAATGATGAGTAGCTTTAGACTCAGGCACACTCGTGCTAAGACCTTTTCTAACCAGGATAATTTCTCATGACAGATCATTAACTGAAGTTCTTCCCAGACGACAGACACCAGACACCAGAAGACAAAGACATTTACGGAGCTGCCCCTGGGAGCCCAGTTGTCATCTTGGCTCAGAAGTGCCCATGTTCATCTGCTAAGTGTAGGAGCCGTCCTGAGATCAGAAATTTGTTTGGAGTGTGTAAGCAGGAACACATTCCAAGAGCAGAGACAGCGTAGCCTGGGGCGCCATCCCTGTGGCTCCGGAGCGCCTCCGGAAGGGACACATCCTAGGAAGACATGTGGGGGGCCTCCTGGCCACCTCTGGTAAGCGTTTCAGGTCTGTCTTCACCAGCATGAGTCTGTCCCTTTCAAAGGGCAGATGCTGACATGAGCTTGGGTGTTGAGTGCTCCATGTTCTCTGACAAGTAAATGTGTGGAAGCAGCTAACCGGACACAGACGCTCGCGAGCAGGTTTATCTGCTGAGGGTGCCGTTGCCAGAGGCTGAACTGCCAGCTTCACATAAATTGCTCACGACTTAATTTTAATTACATAGTTGAACTAAGAACTTTATGCTAATAAAGACAAAATAGAAATAAAACTTTGAAAAGGGACAGCTGTGCTAGTCTGTCTCACTTGGGTGTATGGAGATGGATCATGGGTTCAGGGATACACTGATTTTACAGCCCCGGGAAACTCCCAGCTTCGTTTTTAGGTGTCGACCCATCACAGGAGTGTGGCTGTTTTGGACCCGGCTGATGCCTCCAGTGTCATCCGTCACCACAGAGAATGGCAACATTCAGTTCCTTGGGTAAGGGGGTGGTGATCTTGAAGCTTCTCTTCCAACTTTATTGCAGTGCAGAAAAATACAAAGTGAGCCTGGTCATCCAGGGGCAAAGTGAGACGGGGGTGCAGCCAGGGTGACTTCTGGGTTTGCTGGAGAGTTTAGCCTCTCTTCGGGGGAGGTCGCTATGTCAGCAGGAGCACCTCCAAATCGCTTTGAGATGGCATGTGTACGTCAGCCACAGAGGCTACTTCCAGAACCGCCAGGGACGCCGCTGCGTGATGGGGGCTGCGTCATTTTCACCTGGACCACAGACACTAAGTCCACAGGTCATGCTCCCCCTTTATCTTTTATTTTCTTTAGTCCACGTGGTTTACTGCTTCTTCAACTTTTTTTTTTCTTAACTCAAGAATAATTCTGTCCTCTCACTCTTGCTCACAGACCTTCACGAGACTCTGTAGCACTTTTGTAATTTATAAATCATAAGAGCTTGATTAGCCCAATCCGTTACGGACGATGCTCTCTGCCAGTGCAGATAGGCATTGCCTCGCTTTTGTTTTCTGTGCAATCACGTTTTATTTTTTTTTGTTTTTTGTTTTTTGTTTTTTGTTTTTTTAAGTAACCTTTTTATTACTATATAACATGCAGAAGTTTGTATAATTAATATGAATTTCCACAAAGCAAACTCACCCATATATCCAGCACAGATCAAGAAATACAACATTGCCAGTGTCCCAAAGGTCTCCGTTCTGCCCTCTCCCAGTCCTTACTGAGCCCCCACCCCTGTCCAAGGTAACTTTTAACATCATAGATTAGTTTTGCCTATATGTGAACTTTATGTAAATGCAGTCATATGGCATTAACTCTTTTGTATCCAGCTTCTTTCCAGCAACAATGAATGAGTTCAAGCAATTCATCAACATTACTGCATGCAACTGTAGTTCATGCATTCTTGTTGCCACGTAATATTGAAGAAATATATAAAAATTTCTTTTCCTACTCTATTATTATTTTTTTTAATTTTTTATTGGATTATAGGTTTTGGGGTACATGAGCAGAGCATGCAAGACAGTTGCGTAGGTACACACATAGCAGTGTGCTTTGCTTTTCTTCTCCCCTTCACCCACATTTGGCATTTCTCCCCAGGCTATCCCTCCCCACCTCCCCCTCCCACTGGCCCTCCCCTTTTCCCCCCAATAGACCCCAGTGTTTAGTACTCCCCTTTCTGTGTCCATGTGTTCTCATTTTTTATCACCCGCCTATGAGTGAGAATATGCGGTGTTTCATTTTCTGTTCTTGTGTCAGTTTGCTGAGGATGATGTTCTCCAGATTCATCCATGTCCCTACAAACGACACAAACTCATCATTTCTGATTGCTGCATAATATTCCATGGTGTATATGTGCCACATTTTTCCAATCCAGTCTATTATCAATGGGCATTTTGGTTGATTCCAGGTCTTTGCTATTGTAAACAGTGCTGCAATGAACATTCGTGTACATGTATCCTTATAGTAGAAGGATTTCTAGTCTTTTGGATATATAACCAGTAATGGGATTGCTGGGTCAAATGGAATTTCTATTTCTAAGGCCTTGAGGAATCGCCACACTGTCTTCCACAATGGTTGAACTAATTTACACTCCCACCAACAGTGTAGAAGTGTTCCTTTTTCTCCACATCCTCTCCAGCATCTGTTGTCTCCAGATTTTTTAATGATCGCCACTCTAACTGGCGTGAGATGGTATCTCAATGTGGTTTTGATTTGCATCTCTCTGATGACCAGTGACGATGAGCATTTTTTCATATGATTGTTGGCCTCATATATGTCTTCTTTCGTAAAGTATCTGTTCATATCCTTTGCCCACTTTTGAATGGGCTTGTTTGTTTTTTTCCTGTAAATCTGCTTGAGTTCTTTGTAAATTCTGGATATCAGCCCTTTGTCAGATGGGTAGACTGCGAAAATTTTTTCCCATTCTGTTGGTTGCCGATCCACTCTAGTGACTGTTTCTTTTGCTGTGCAGAAGCTGTGGAGTTTCATTAGGTCCCATTTGTCTATTTTGGCTTTTGTTGCCAATGCTTTTGGTGTTTTGTTCATGAAGTCCTTGCCTACTCCTATGTCCTGGATAGTTTTGCCTAGATTTAATTGAAAAGCACCGGGAGGTTCCGGAGAACCCTAGGAGGACAAACACACGTTTGTTCCCTGCATCCCGAAAACCCACGACGTCAGTAAAAGATGATGAAGGTGTGAGATAAATACGGTAAAAGAAGTGATCACGACAAATGAAGATGCCAAAGACACGGGCGGCTGGGAGGTTGAGGGGCCAGAAAACTGAGTGAGGCGCAGGGCAGAGGAAGGTCACAGGGAGCTGCTTGCAGAGGGATGGGGACTGCGCTGGCCTCTGGGAGAGACCCATCGTGGGGCAGATCCCCGCTGAACCGAGAGCCTTGGTGAGAAGTGCAGGTGGGGAATCCTGATCTCAGCTCTCACCCTCCAGCCATGAGCAAGCCGCGCCCTTCAGAGAAACCTGCTTTTGGGGTGTAGCTTCTGGGTCAGCAGGTGCAGCCAGGATGGGAGGGGGCTTCACCACGGTGCAATCAACTTACTGAATAAACTGGCCTTAGGTGAAGACAGAAAACAGCTTACTTAATTTTTTTCCTCAACCTGGTCTTCTCTGGGGACTACACTCTTCCTCTCCTGGATTACAGCTTGAATGGATTCCTAAGCTTTTCAGCCCCCTCGGAGTGAATTTTATAGGCCCATCCTGTTTCATATTTAAGCCCCATCTCTTGTCCAGAGGCAGATCCCCCGCCCCCCTTCTGCAGGTCCACGATGCCACAGGAAAGATGTGCTTTCCCCACAACAGAAACTGAAGGATTCACCTCTGGAAAGAATGGCTAGCTCAATACTGACACAGAAAAATGGCCCTGTCTCAGCTCCATATAAATCCACCACCAGATAAGCTCTGCCCAAGTACCCAGAGGCTCAGTCAGCAATTCGGCAGATCTGTCTTCAATATGGGGGAGCAGCCTTGGGCCCACAGTTAGTCCAGGGAAGCCGCTGGATTTCTGTGATGACAGGAGTGCTGTTGCTGTGTGCCGCCTACACTGGTGGCCACTAGTATTTCTGAGCACTTAGAAATATATCATAGAGCACTAGAAATATATAGAAATAGGGCGGAGGACCTGAATTCTAAATTGCATTTATTTTGAAATAATTTAAGTGTAAATAGTTACGTGTGCCTAACAGGTATCATATTAGACTGCACAGTTGAAGAAACTTTTACCAAAGGAGATAGAATCCAAACCTTCTCTAGGAGACAGGGGAAGACATTTCACCAAATAGTGGAATAACTCCAGGAGGAGATCAGCTCTAGGAGGCAGAAGCTCAAACCCAGGGAAAAGGCAGAGAAAGGCCCCAGAATGAGGGTGAAGACAGATGACAGCTGAGCACAGCCCTGACAACAGCCTGTGTTAGAAAACAAAGAAGAGAGGAAGAAGGGAGGACGGAGGAGAGACAGGGAGGAAGGAAGAGAGAGAGGGAAGAGGGAAGAGAAGATGGAAGGGAAGAGAGAAGGAGGAAGGGGGGAGGGAGAAAAAAGAAGGGAGGGAGGAGGAAGGAAGGAGGGAGGGAAAGAAGGAAGGAAGGAGGGAAGGAGGGAAGGAAGGAAGAAAGGAAGGAAGGAAGGAAGGAAGGAAGGAAGGAAGGAAGGAAGGAAGGAAGGAAGGAAGGAAGGAAGAAAGTAAAGAGAAAGGAAGGAAGGAAAGCCATAATTTATGGAAAGTATTAACCCTATTGAGAATTTTGGAGTCAGTACTGAGATCATGAAAGTTTCTCAAGACTAAGCAAATAAAAAGCAAGGCAGTTATTAAGCCTCCCTTCAAAAGTGTGCGTGTCTCTGGTTGTGTGTGTGTGTGAGAGAGAGATAAGGAGAGATTGTTCCAGATTGTGTCTAATGGACAGGATTCCATCAGAGAATGGGAAAGGGAAAGTTTGGGTCCTTCTGGCAGGGAGTACAAAAGGGCAAGGAACTCAAGAGAAAGTGTCTAAAATAATTCCAAAAAAAAGCAAGCACTAACAGACGTCATTTATTGTGGCAGTTAAGAGTCGCTCCCTGGGGCAACGCTTGTTCCAGTGAGGTCGGGGGGCCAGAAGTGTGAAAGTCACCAGGACTTGTTGGAGACGCAAATTCTGGGCCCCCCATAGACCTAACTCAGCAGCGCTGGGCTGGGGCCCTGTCTGGGGAAGACCCTGAGAGGCAGGACTTGGGACCTGGGACCTGGGACCTGGGACCGGCTGGGAGGCTGAGACCTGTCAGGGATGGGTCTAATCTTCCCCTGTAAACCTTGAGAAATGATTTCTTTGAACATGTGTTTTTGTTTCCTGATAAAAACAAAAGCTCAATTTTTCAGAGAAAAATTAAAACCGTAAAAGCTGCCCCCAGTATTCACTATTACAGTGCTCCCTTCCTTTTTTTATTATATATATATATATATATATATATATATATATATATATATATATATATATATATATATATATTTTTTAGCCTTACTATTTTTGGGAGAGAACAGGAGGGGGTGGGCCTAAGGAAATGAGGGATGAGGCTGCAGCCGCCCTTCACGTGTGGCTCTGACCAGCTCCACACTGCACGTGCATGGTGTGCACAGCAGGACAGCGATGAAGCCCCAGTTCCGGTGTTTCTGGAGTTAGGGTTCTCCCTGTGAGGCCCCGGCCCAGCCGTCTGCAGCCTCACCTCCACAGACCTGGTCTCCCTGGCAGCAGGGGGGTCCTGCCCACCCCCCACTCCAGCATCACAGGCCCTTTCCTTGCAGCCTCTGTGACCTGACGCAGTGACGTGCCTTGAGGGTGTACCCATGACACGTGAGACTCTCAACTCCTTCAGTGGGGTCTGTGCATGCCCCTCAGCTCGGCCCCCGGAACCCGGTGAGATGCTTCGCACATCCCCACTAAGGCCAGATGTTTGCTTAACTCGCTTCAGAAGCATTTCAGCTTTTGTGTCTCTCTCTTGCTCTGACTTTTGGCCCTAGAAAGCAGGAAACAGGGCCCCCGGAACCCTCCTGAAAGGGTGTCTAATATCGGTTATGACACAGGGCCACACCTTGGGAGCTGATTTGTAGGGAAAGGACCACGGCTATGACAACCCAGAAGGCCCTCGAGGAAGCCCCCGCTCTACAGTTCAGGTCTCCTAGAGTCACCTGGTCCATCCTTCCATATCGGTTATGTGCATAAATGATACTGAGGGGGCCTGGCCCTTTCTGCCTGAGCACAGGCTACAGTGTGCCCTGACCCCAAGGGACAGCTGGGTCTGAGGACAGTGCTCTGGCCAGATCTGACGCCAGCAGCTCTGCTCAGACTCAGTCTCTGCACAGCTTTCCTCCCTCGGTGGCCCAGGACAGGCCAACCTGACTGTGCGGCTAAGCACAGACACCTGGTGTCCCCGCATCGCTGGGTTTCATTCTGTCCTGAGGTTTCATCTCTGCTCTAAAACTTCACGGCGTGACTGGTCAGTAGTAAATGTAAATTTTTCAAGATTTAAAATTACAATGCGTCAATGTGAGAATAACTATAAATAAACAATTAATGAGCAGAGAAAAATCTACACGTGGAAAATCACATGACTGTCCCAACAGCGAACTGTGTAGAGGGCAATTAAAGTACACAAACTATAATGAACTTGCCATCTCCTGCAGCCTTATTCAACAGAGCACCCCCAGAAAAGGCTTCCGGGAGACCCGCACTCAGGGAAGCTGGGGCACGGCCGGCTGACTGCTCTTCTCTCCTCTTCACAGAACTTTCTAGTTGCTAAGGTTAACAAACCCACTTAGCACGCAGAGACCTGAGGGGCGAGAACTAGGCCTTGACACTGCCCATGTCACAAGAAAATGACCTCCGGTGAAACAGGGTCCCCACAGCCGCTCCCTGGCTCCGAGGTTACAGGCCAGGGAGGGTCTTTTTTATGATGGGGCTGACGTCCGCCATGAGGCGCCCCTTCCAGCCGGGCGTTGCTCAAGGATGTTGTGTGAGGTCTGTGTTATTGCACTGCCCACTGTGAGCCAGGTCTTGTTTAGGGCACTCAGTCCACACAGGGAAGTGGCATAAATCTTCTGTCCTTCCGTAGCTTACGGAGGAAGCAGCAGGATCCTTGGAAGGAGAGAAAGCAGAGCTGGGGTGGGAAGGCACGGTAGGGATGTGGCGTGGAGACAGGGGTCAAGGGCAGGAGGTCCCTGGAGGTGACATTTGAGTGAAGGTTGGAAGGAAGTGACAAAAGAAGCCATGAAGACCCCTGTGGAGAGAGGTCCCAGGGAGGGAGGGAGGGCAGGCGCAAAGGTCCTGCCGTGGGCGTGTGCCTGGGGCATCCCGGGAGCAAACCTGGGCACTGAGGCTGGGGCAAAGAGAATGAGGCTGAGGATGAAGGAGCACCCAGAGGGAGGGAAGGCTCAGGCAGGGCTGGAAGGTGTCAGTCTCCTAGTCAGGTAGAGACCGTGGGGTGTGTCCAGCAGAGGGAGGGGACCAGAGGATGTCCTGTTGAGCCTTCTGATTTAGGAGCCAGCTTTGCAGCTGTGTGGAGAATGGCTATGACTGGGAAGCAAGGGCCAGGGCAGAGGTCACAGGAGGCTGTACAGGTGTGAGGGGTGGCGGCCTGGGCCGGGGTGATGGTGGGAAAAGGAGCTGGTCAGGGGTAATTTGAAGGGAGGGATAGCAGGGTCTTCCATGGCCTCAGTGCCAGTGGGTACATGAGAGATGAGATAAGGGTGACACCCAGGCTTGGCCGGAGTGCCTGGAAGAGCCAGTGACTGGCGTCTCTCAGGGTGGAATGAAGGAGGAGCAGGTCCTGGAGGCTGGTGACCATCATGACTCTGGACAGAATGAAGGAGGAGCAGGTCCAAGAGAAGCCAGTGACTGGCATGTCTTTGGTTGGATGAAGGAGGGGCAGGTCCTGGAGGAGCTGGTGACGGTCATATCTCGGTATTGAATGACAGAGGACCGGGTCCTGGCGGAGGGGAGGTGGGGAGCTGAGCAGCACTCGTAGAGCTTGCAGTCCTGTATCCGGAAAGGATGATGCTCACACTTGTGACAACTTTATCCTTGACATCATTAAAATGCTGACGGCTTAACTCTGGAGAAATCCAGATGGGCCTTACATCATTTCTGTGTATGGAATGCCCCCACACTCCTAAAACCCGCTAGGGTGCCGAACTCTAGAATCAAACCCAGTTTATGAAAATGGCTGGAAGCTGAGACCCCAATTATTCCGCACAGAGGCACACTCTCCGCGGAGCTCGTGGCCCAGTTTCTTAAGTTACTGACGCAATTACGTCAACTGGTGATTGAGATTGCTTTGTCTCTTTGGAGATTTTCCTGACTCTGTTGGTGACTGAGGGGCGGAGATCTGGGCTTCCTGTTCCAGATGGTGGAGGTTTCCACGCAGCCCGTGAACATAAAATGAGAAGCTCAGGACTTGCTCCTGGTTCAGACACTTCGAAAGTAAAATTTTCTCCAACAGCAAGACAGGAAAACGAACACAGAACTGTGGGGCGTTCTCTCCTCCCTCTGCACGACAGCCTTAAATTAAAGCACCCGGTGTCAGGCAGGGCCACTCAAGGGCAAGGTGTGAGGTTCTCTGTCTGACTGTGTTGCGGGCGGAGGGGGAAGAGGGGCTGTGGATAGACAGAAGCCCTTTGTCCCGGCTATAAGAGGGAAGCCGCTGCTCTAGGCCAGGGTGCCTTTGCTAATATTGGCAAGATAGTTGGCTTCTCACATCTGCAACAAAACACAGAGAGAGAAGAGGGATGGAAGCAGGTCCCAGGCTCTGCCAGCTGCTGCCGCTGCCCTCCCGCCGAGCCTAGAGCCTTGGGCCCCGCTGGCAGCGGAGCAAGCTGTTGATGTCCCCAGCTCATGCTATGTGGGGACAGCGGGCTGATGAAGGCAGGAGGCTCTCATCTGGTGAGGGTGCAGAAATGGGTACCCACGGTGAGAACGCAGACCAACACACGGAACAGATGGCCAGACACCCGCTCGGCTCTGCTGCTGGGGCTGTTTACATTCTTAAGTGACTAATTCTGACATGTTATCCTACTAATGAAGTTCTTCAGTGTGACCCAGTCACCTGCTGGGCAGCTGGCCGTAGGCTTACAGCCCCGTGCTGCACCCGTTCCACCCGAGGCCGAGGCGGCTCGGGCGGAATCACATGAACGCTGTGTCACCGGGATGGACTGTGAGGAAAAGTCCCTGAGATGTCTGCTCACAGTCTGAGCTGGGACCCGCAGACGTCTCTCTAGCCACATGCCTACGTCAGCAGCCTGTAAACGTTTGTGAGGACAGGAGATAAAAGCGGGTGGCCTGGTCCCCCAGGCAGGCTGGGCCTCGGCCCGGAGAGTCCATGGAGACCAGCAAGCGCGATCACGCAGCTCCTGAGCTGACGGGCAGCTGCCCATCTTTCGGATCCTGTCTTGTGTCTGAAAACCGAGCCCTCTGTGGGTCAGAGCCCGCGGCCCAGCCAGGCTTCCAGCGCTCCACAGCTTTTCTGGGCGGACGGCCTGCTGCAGAGAGAGCGTCTCTCCCCACACGCTGCTGGTCCGTACGCAGTTCAGCAGGCGGCCAAAACACGCAGGCTGCACAGAAGAGAGACCCACTCGGAGAAGACGGAGACCCGTGAACCGGTCTCAACTGCGTGTGGTTCAGCTTAGGGTGACCCCGGGCAAAAATTCAGGCAGCTTCTTAAGTTTCTCAAACGAGTTTGCATGTTCAGACTCAGCAGCCCATAAATCAAAACCACCCGTAGAAACAGGGAAACAGGCCACGAAGGCCCTGGCCAGCCCACCCGGAGCCGGCCTGCACAGTAAGCTGTGCGGTTGACACACTGCCCAGCACTTGCCAAGCAAGCCTGAGCCATTGAGGGCGGAGTGCTGCTGCTGCCCCAGGAACTGGCCCGCCTTCCAGCTACTTCCAGAAAGCAGGAAGCACAGACTGGGTGTGGAGGTAAGTTTCCTGCAAGAGGAATTTGAGCAAATCATCCAGATGAACTGGCATGGATACTAAACACGTGTGTATTATGCGTGCCCTCGTTTATAGATATGGATTGATTGATATCCAAAATATTTTCACAGCAACACTGAATAATAAAATTCTTATTAATTCTGATAGTTGTTAATAATTTGAATGAATATTACTGCTCTATTTGTGGTTATAAAGAATTCATTTTAAAGGTCAATAATATGTCAATTTTCTATCAAATCTTAATATAATCTTAAGATTACATTTCATTCTATATGTTTTTCTCACTTGTATACTTATTATTTCTGAAGATGTAAACTAAAGTAAAATATAACCCTTTGTCTGAAGGCACTTGGTAGCATAGAAAGTCATATCTATGGATACAACATGCCGCAGAAGCATAACTCTGTGAACATGAATGGGTACACCATTCAGTGGCTGACACCTCACTACAGTATCACTAAGAGGCAGATTGGACAAGCCATCACCTGACAGCAAAGGCAACCTAGGGAGGGTCCTCTAGCTAGAATTTCAGAGTAATGAAGGCAAGAATCTAATCACTGCTTAAACTAATAAATCTGGTAGATTTTATAATTAGCCATACCTTAAATAAATAACTTAACAATTAGGATAGAGTGACCGTAGAAAAGGCACAGTCAGGACGGGTTGAAACAAACACCACGTTAAAAGTGGTCTGATCAAAACGAAAGATTCATCTTAACCAAATTTTGAATAACTCGCATTTCTACTTAACCATAGATCCCCAGTGTAGACCTGAGACCCATGTAAAAAAAACCTTTATCAGTACAAATGTGCCTACACCATAGTGTGCACAATGACACTGTTCGTTGTACAAGAGTCATTAACAAAAGCATGGGGGGGAGAAAGGAACTCAGAGACCCCAGTGGCCACACCCCTCAGCGTTTCCTGGTGCCCAGCGACTTCTCAGTGAAAAGCTGATCACTACCATTCGGGCACTAACTCCTGTTATGGGGACTGAGACAGTTCTAACCTGAAATCATATAGCGTCTTTTTTTTTTTTTTTTTTTTTTGAGACAGAGTTTGGCTCTTGTTATCCAGGCTGGAGTGCAATGGTGCGATCTCGGCTCACGGCAACCTCCGCCTCCTGGGTTCAGGCAGTTCTCCTGCCTCAGCCTCCCGAGTAGCTGGGATTACAGGCATGCACCACAGTGTCCAGTTAATAAGGCAACGCCTTCATGGTGAGGTTAGTGGGTCAATTTCTTGGAGCCCTTGAGCAAGTCTCCCTCTACGAGACTGGGACTCGCGGCTGGAGGTAGGGTGAGATGGGCTGGAATTGGGGTTTATGTGCCCAAGGGGTGCCCCTCTGCAGACCTTAACAGGTGTGGAGTCCAGGTACAGGTTACCATCTTTTAGGTCTGCATATCTTAGAGGTAAGTAGGAGAGAGACCCCGCTGTGTCTCATCTTCATGGGCAATGCGGATTCTTTGCAACAAAGTTACATTGTTGGAAAGCAAGTAGGCGAGGCTCACATTTCTACCTGGCTGGAGTTCTCTTCCTGGCGAACTGGGCTGAAGGGTAAAGAAAGGCATACAAGCCTTGAAAGTTAAACAACAAAAATACCCCAGAGAGATTTTAAGTATATCTGTCCTGAGATCATCTTTTCAATTCTTTTTCTTTTTTTTTCTTTGAGACGGAGTTTCGCTCTTGTTACCCAGGCTGGAGTGCAATGGCGCAATCTCGGCTCACCACAACCTCCACCTCCTGGGTTCAGGCAATTCTCCTGCCTCAGCCTCCTGAGTAGCTGGGATTACAGGCACGTGCCACCATGCCCAGCTAATTTTTTGTATTTTTAGTAGAGACGGGGTTTCACCATGTTGACCAGGATGGTCTCCATCTCTTGACCTCGTGATCCACCCGCCTCGGCCTCCCAAAGTGCTGGGATTACAGGCATGAGCCACGGCGCCCGGCCCGTAAAGCTTGTATTAATCATCATGTACTTCTTGTCCAGAAAAGAATTAAGACCAAATCTCAGCGTGACCAAGGAAGAGCAGGGTGTCAGTTCTGTATGAGAAACCCCCTCCCCGTCCCATCCCAGAGGCTGTTAATCATCCCTGTGGCATCTCCAGTTAACAAGGTCAGAAACGCTGGGAGGACAGGCTCCGGCTCCTCTCTCCTGGTGCCATCTGTGGCCCAACTCTGAACCATGCTTCCTACACCCAGGCCAATGTCAGAGAGAAACTCTGGGTGCACTGGTTTTTTTTAACTAAAATAAGGTTGATCTTCAGACTTGAGAGCCAAGGGTCCCAGAAAATGGAAGATGCCAAAAGCCAAGGAGCAACTAAGGACCCAGAGTTAGGGTCCCAGTGTTAGGGTCCCAGTGTTAGGGTCCCATTGTTAGGGTCACAGCCAGGCAAGCCCATAGACCCCAGCCCCATTCTCCCCTGCTAAGCCAAGCGTATCACAGAAACCGCCTCAAGCCTTGTAAGCAGGGCACCTATGTTCCAGGATGTGGGTGCACCCAGCTCTCGAACCCAGGATGCTGACCCGATTAAACAGAATGTCAGCCCCTGAGAAGCAAGATGTGGTTTTTCTTAGAATAGCACCTGGCTACATATATAACCCCCAGAGTCTGTGCGCCAGGCTGCTGTCTTCACTGCCTGTGGTGAGGCAGCCAGCCTGGCAGGTTGAAATAAACTTGCTAAACCTGCCCCTGGTCTGCCTCTCCATCCTTTCGGTCAACCTCACACCCAGAAAGCATCGTGCCCTGCAGAGGAGACCAAGTGTCTAGGATTTTTAAAACCTCCCAGAAGAAAACCCCCATGAGCAAGAAAAGTTTTAAATTGTAAATATTGTGATGGCTGAAAAGAAATTGGAAGAGTGACTATCAGCCAAATGGACTTCATAATGAATGGACAGACAAAATAGACGTCAGGGCAGCTGCGTGCCCTTCGCTGGATGCACGGGATGAGGTCTGCAGGGTAAGCAGACAGACAGACGGGACAGACGGAAGCCAGACCACAGGCACACTGGGCTCAGCCTGGCTTTGTGCATTTCCTTCAGGTGCTGCAGCCACTGTGTCTTTGTGAGCTGAGCAGCCGTGGTCCCATGCAGCGCTGCCACAGCTGGGGTTTTGTAGACACGTGACCAGGAAGCCGCGGAGTGCAGACAGGGAGAGAGGAAATGATGGAGGCAGGTGGGCCACCCGTGGTGAGCTGGCAGCTGCCGCTGGCCGCGGTTTCACCCAGGCCTGGTTGTGCTCTCTGGGTGCCTGCTGCAGGACCTGGAACCCGTGGGGAGGTGCAGGGAACAGCAGAGAGCTCCAAAGAGGAAGAATTCAAAGAGAAGGGAATTGTAAGAAATGGAGAATGATGTGCTCGGCATGCACCGCCTGGGCCCATCCTGTGCAGAGCTGCTCCAGCCTCCCCTCGGCCATGTCTGAGCCTGCTGTCAATGCTGGGGCCATCAGCAATTGCTCAGGCCTGCCCTCTTTGTTCCAGAGCCCTCCATCCAGCAAATGTCCTCTCACTGTGGCCCCCCACAGCCAGCAGAACAATGGATGACCAGGACCCACGTGTGTTTCCCAGCCAGATGTTACAGCCCCAGCAACATCTGGAAGAGCGGCAGGGTGGAGAGCAGGTGACCCAAAGGAGGGGCTGAGACGCCTGCCTCGGGAGCCATGGGTGTCCAGCAGCTGCACGGCTGCAGAGCTCCTCCATAAGCCGGCCTTCCCGGCTGTGCAGCGAGAATTCCTCAGAACAACAGTTCGTCAGGGGCACTGCGGAGGCGCCGGTGCCACGTGGGGGATAGGCTAGACTCACAGCCTTTGCAGCCTCCCAGCCTGCAGGTCTGTGGCCATGAAGATTCCAGCTGTAACTTCCTTCTGCTAAGCACCAACTATGCATCAGAAATAGTGCGGGTGCGTTAGTTATTCTGACAAGGTCCGTGGAATTCTGGGAGGTGGCTTTTCTCTCCCCCATTCATCCCTGGAGTACACAGAGGCTGACAAGCCAGTGGTCTGCTCAGCCTCACACAGCAAATAAGCCCCCTGTCAGCCCGGGACTGCCCAAGGCTGATTGTCCTGTGTGTCACACAGGAACTCCTGGACCGCACCAGGCTGGGGAGGAAAGGGCTGTGGTCCTAATCTTGACCTCAGGGCCACGCCATTCCATTTCGACATCGGTCAGGATGGCCACATGGTAGCACGTGAATACGTTTTGAAACTCCTGTTGGCACTCTTTTGGCCTCTGTGGCATGTCATTCTAGGGGTCACTTACTACCCCAGAAGCCACTCTCGAAAAGTGCCCATTTTCCACACTAAAACAGCTTCACGGTTTGCTGGATGTTGACAGACGCTTTCAGGGAAAGCCTCTTCTTTGAGGTGACCATGTGGGGTACTCAGGAAATGCGAAGGCTTGCTTATAAAAAGCAAGGCTTTCTGTGACATGGAAACACCGCCTGTGATGTCACAGGCCAGCAGCAGGGTCGAGGTGGGGCAAACTCTCGATCTTGACTCACCTACGGGGTGAACTCCAACTGGGCTCCGACCCTCACTCCCAGGTAAAAGGCGTGGCATCCCTGCCTGCAGGCTGGGGGTGGGGCGCCACACCCCGTTCTATCATGGGGGCTCATGCATAATGACATGGGACATCTGTGACAGGGCCAGCGTGGAGCACATTGCTTGCCAAGGGAAGAGTGAGCAAAGACCTCCATGCGGCTGACGAGTCCCTCCCAACCTCAGACATAAAGTGTCTGACCCTCGGGAACCACACACAGCTCATAAACAGGTGGGAGAAGCAGAGAGAGGACTTGTGCCTGGGATAATCCCACAGAGCTTGTAAAGATGTGAGAAGCAGACTGGCCAGGCTGTGGGTGGAGACTGGCCAGCTGGTCATCATCTCTCCTGAGGTCATGGACACAGGGGCTCATGTCAGGAAGGGATGAGGTCTGACCCAGAAAGCTCATCCATCCATGATGATGTCAGCTCTGCCCGCTGGCCCATCATTCACATGAGGCTGAGTTGCCCCCATGATACCACGGATGAGTGGATGGAGCCGAAATAAGTTCATCTCAGGCTCCCCAGACAACCTTGCCATTCAGGGAGGAGAGAGAGTGAAGCTGAACAAGGGCCAGTTTAGGTGGCCAGGAACATGGTTCAACCTTAGGGCATACAGGTGCCAAGCAGCAATGGCTTGGTGACCATCCCTGAGTCTGTGGGTCAACCCCACCACAGCCAGCGGGGTTTTCTGGCTCTCAGGTGGTCTTGCTCATGTGTCTGTAGCCTCCTCTGGGAAGCTGGAGGCTGGGGGGCTTGGTCTTACTCTTATTATGGTGTT
This sequence comes from Callithrix jacchus, assembly GCF_049354715.1. Taxonomy (NCBI): domain Eukaryota; kingdom Metazoa; phylum Chordata; class Mammalia; order Primates; family Cebidae; genus Callithrix; species Callithrix jacchus. Next base: position 203,706,718 of record NC_133503.1, read on the forward strand.
TCTCTGGACTGAATTGTGTCCCCCAGATTTGTATGCTGAAGCCCTAGCCCCCAATTTGACACTGCTTGGAGATAGGACCACAAAGGAGGTGATTAGGGTTTAGTGAGGTTCTAACGGTAGGGCCCTCATCTGATGGGACTGCATCCTTGGAAGAAGAGGAAGGGACACCAGCTCTCTCGCTGTGTCTGCCGTGTGAGGATGTGGTGTCCTGCGTCCGTTCGGGTCTCACACAGGAACTCCTGGACGGCACCAGGCTGGGGTGGAAAAGGACATGGTCCTGCTTGGAGATAGCAAAGGCAGCTGTCTGCCAAGCAGGAAGAACCCTCACCAGAAACCAACTGACTGGCACTCACATCTCAGACTTCCAGCCTCCAGAACTATGGGAGGATACATTTCTGTAATTTAAGGCACCCAGCCTTGGGTATTTTGTCATGGCAGCCCAAGAGGGCTAAGGCGGGAGTCTCTCCATTCATTCAAGGGGCAAGACTCAGTTCTTCCACACGGCGGCCTCAGGAGACATGAGAGTGACCGAGGAAGCTGCCAGGCCTCTGGAGACCGGGGCCAGGAACACATGTGACCTCACACCTGACACTTCTGTTGGCCAGAGCCCAGCCCTGGTTCAGAGAGTGGGACATAAACTCTGCCTGTTGCTAGGAAGGGCCGCGAAAGTGTGTGGCCGTTTACAATCTACTGCACTTCCTCACCAGGGGCAGACCAGGGTGGGTATTCTTTTTTCTAGTTCATAATTTATTTTTGAGTCGTTTTAGGTTTACAGAAAAATGGGAAGTACGGAAAGTTCTCCGACACGTCCCCAACACCTCCGCTGCACCTGCCGGTTCCTCTGCTGTCAACGTCTTGCAAGAGTTTGGTACAATTAGTGAGTCAGTATCGGCAGATGATGACTTAGTGAAGTTCGCAGCTCACGTGAGGGCTGCCTCTTTCCCTCGTGCATCCCGTGGGTTTGGACACGTGCACGGTGACACGGATCCACTATGACAGTCTCATCCAGGGGAGTTCCACTGCCCTGAAATTCCTCTGTGCTTCCCTTGGCCATCCCCCCGTCCCCAGAACGCCTGGAAACCACTGACCTTCTCACTGTCTCCATTGTTTCGCCCTTCCCAGAATGTCAGGTAGTTGGAATCATACAGCATGCAACCTTTCAGATTGGTGTCTTTCCCTTAGTAATAAGCATTTAAGCTTCCTTCATATCATTTAACGGTTGGTCGCAGCTTTCTTTTAAGTGCTGAATAATACTCCACTGTCCAGATGTGCCTCAGTCTATCCACTCATCTGTGGAAATACCTCTTGGGCCGGCTGTGGTGACTCATGCCTGTGATCACAGCAGTTTGGGAGACTGAGGAGGACAGATCACTTGAGGTCAGGAGTTTGAGACCAGCCTGGCCAACACGGTAAAACCCTGTCTCTGCTAAAAATACAAAAATTAGGCTGGCACGATGGTGTGTGCCTGTAATCCCAGCTACTAGAGAGGCGGAGGCAGGAGAACTGCTTGAACCAGGGAGGCAGAGGTTGCAGTGAGCTGAGATCCCACCACTGCACTGTAGCCTGGGTGACACAGTGAGACTCTGTCTCAAAAAAAAAAAAAAAAAAAAAGACATCTTGGTTTATTCCAAGTTTTGGCAATGACGAATAAAGCTGCTATAAAGATTCATATGCAGGTTTTTGTGTAGACAACAATTTTCAAACCATCTAGGTAAATACCAAGGCACATATCCTTTGGCAAGAATATATTTCGCTTTTAAGGAACTGCTACACTGTCTTCCAGAACAGCTCTACCGTTTCGCACGGTGCAGAGTTCCCTTCGGCCACATCTTGTCAGCCCTCGGTGGTATCCACTGACTGGACTCTGGCCACTGCGACAGGCGTGTGCTGGCATCGCACTGCTGCTTTAACCCGTCACTTTCTAATGGCACAACACTGTGCATCGTCTCATGTGCTAATTTGCATCCATGTCTTCTTCGGTAAGAGGTTTTCTGGTTCAGCGTTTTCTGCCCATCTCTAAATTGGATGTTTGTTTTCATATTGTTGAGACATGAAAGTTCTCTGAATATTCGGAACCAGCCTTTTATCAGATACATGCTTTGCAAATTGCTTCATCTCTGAACAGCATCTACTGAAGAGCGGAAAATTTTAATTTTAATGAAATAAAACTTACCAATTTTTTCATGGATTGTGCTTTTGGTGTTGTAAAGGAAAAGTCGCCATCAAATCCAAGGTTACCCAAGTTTTCTCCCATGTTATTTTCTAGGAGTTTTATAAGAGCCTTTTACATTTAAGTGTAAGTTTTGAGTTAAATAGACCCACGTTAAATAAGCTGTAGCCTTATACAAATTGGGGCACCGTGTTGATGAGAAGGACGCAAAGTCACAACTACCAAATTTGCTAAAGGGCTGTTGAAGCTATCCTGCCGGAGAAGAGCCCTGCAGGACAGACTTCCTCAGCTGCAGGGAGAACCTGCCCTCACCCAGGTGAGGCCGGGTGCAGTGGCCCAGTGAGATGGGTGCAGTGGCACTGACACCCAAACCAATCATAAACATGAAGTCAGGGCAGCTGGCCCAGTGGGGCAGCCCTGGGCCCGGAACACCTGGCACCTGAGGTAGATCATTGTACCCAGTGGGCAGCCCTGGGCCCGGAACTCCTGACACCTGAGGTAGATCATTGTACCCAGCGGGAAGCCCTGGGCCCGGAACTCCTGGCACCTGAGGTACATCATTGTACCCAGTGGGCAGCCCTGGGCCCCAGAACTCCTGGCACCTGAGGTAGATCATTATACCCAGCAGGCAGCCCTGGGCCCGGAACTCCTGGCACCTGAGGTACATCATTGTACCCAGTGGGCAGCCCTGGACCCCGGAACTCCTGACATCTGAGGTAGATCATTGTACCCAGCAGGCAGCCCTGGGCCCGGAACACCTGGCACCTGAGGTAGATCATTGTACCCCAGCAGGCGGCCCTGGCCCCCAGAACTCCTGGCACCTGAGGTAGATCATTGTACCTTCCTACCCTTATGGTCCTCCAAGCTCGTGTGAGGCCTCCTAGGATCACAGGGTGAACACCTCCTGCTCCAATCAGCTCTTCCTGTCCTAGCATCTTGCAGAGTCTCTAGAAACACCTGAAAATGGAGACACCACCCTGCTCTGCATTCAGATTCCCCTGTGATCTCATCTGCCCCAAGGCAGGCAGAAACCCAGCCTTTAAGTGCCTCCAGCGTGTAAGCAAGCCTCACTTCCTGGCCCTCACATTGTCTCAATTGAATCACTGAATCTTCCTGGGGATCTTTTGGAGGGGCGGTGGAGGATTCTTGGTGAACTGGCCATTCTCGAACACACCTGAAGTCATTGCATTTTCTCAGCAGGCATTGCTGTGTGCACTTCTTCCCCTACTCCTAGGGGTCTTGAAAATCAAAACACAGACTAGAGCTCCTGTTCCTCTCCTTCTCAGGCATCACCCTCGGAAGGAAGTGGGGGTAGAGTGTAACCCACCGGCCATGCCAGCAGGGAGAGGAGGGCAGTCACCACTGAGCCTCTAAACCACTAGTTCATGAAATCTGGGTTCTTTCATGTTGTAGAAACATTTGGTTATAGTAAAAATTTCCAGACCAGGGGATGAAAGCCTCACCAAACTGTCTGTCCTTTTATCCTGGGAATCCACCCCTTTAGATGGCTGGAGGGTGCTGGGTAACAGGACGCGGACGCTGAGGAGGATTTGGTCCCACCTGGCCTCTGCAGAGCCCACGAAGTCTGAGGCTCCTCATCTCACACCACTTCTCTGGCATCAGTCAAAGCTGGGCAACCCATCCAAGATCAAAGCAGCACCAGAGACCGGGAAATGGAAGGAGGCCGCCTCAGCTCTGGCTTTCTAACACCAAATCCTACGGACATCTGCACAAAACCTTAAGAAAAACAACCTGAAAATAAAAATATTTAAGTAGTGTATCTTTTGAGTCTAATTGGCGCTTCAGAGTCCTTCAGGGTTTCAGGATCCATCCTGGAGAGTTCCGCCATTCACAACCACCCACAGGAGCACTTCAGCCTTTATTTTAGATGAGGGTGCATGTGCAGGTTTGTTACCTGGGTACGTTGTGTTACCCTCAGGTTTGGGGTATGATTGACCCCCTACCCCAGACAGGGAGTGTGGCACCCGGTAGGTAGTTTTTCCAGCCTTGCTTCCTTCCTCCCTCCCCACTCCGGTAGTCCCGGTGTTCACTGTTGCCACCTTTACGTCCACGAGTCCCTGATGTTTAGCTCCGACTTCATAGTGAGAACATGCAGTACTGAGCTCCCTGTTCTTACTTTAATCTGCTCAAGATAACAGTCTCTAGCTACATCCACGTTGCTGCAAAGGACATTGCTGTGGTTTGGCTGTATGCCTGCCCAAATCTCATCTGGAATTTAACTCCCGCCCTTCCCGCGTGTCATGGGAGGAACCTGGTGCCACGTAGATGAATTCAGGGGGTGGGTCCTTCCCGTGCTGTTCTCATGACAGTGAGTAAGTCTCACAAGGTCTGATGGTTTTAAAAATAGGAGTTTCCCTGCACAAGCTGTCCTGTTTGCCTGCTGCCATCCATGCTTACATGGATGCTCCTCCCTGCCTTCCACCATGATGGTGAGGCCTCCCCAGCCATGTGGAACTCTAAGTCTATTAAACCTATTTGTTTTGTGAATTGCCCATGTCTTTATCAGCAATGTGAAAACAGTCTAGTACAGACTAATCACAGCTGCATAGTGCTCCATAGTGTATACATCCACATTTCTTTGTCCTGTCCACCACTGACGGGCACCTGGGCTCACTGCATGCCTTTGCCACACACAATAGCATTTCCAAGGGGCTCTGTTTATGAAAATCCACTAGAAAGTCTGGGAACTCATTGCTGTCTCTATCCTGTGGCCAAGGCCACAGGCTGATGGGCTCCTCAACTTCCGTTTCTGGAGGATCTGTGGACTAGAGGTGTCAGCACTATCCCTATTGACTGAAAAAATACTCAAAACTGCTGGTCTGGAGTCTCGTCTGCAAACAAGACGGGAAAAGTCAGGCATGTCTTTCCCTTTCTCCAGTGAGGAAAAGACAGACATAGCTGAAGTTCCACAAGATATTTTGGTTCAAATTCAGCAAGTCCCCATTTATTGCAAATCTGTCCTTTCAGAGCCAAACCCCTTCTGAACGAGGGCAAGGCATGGGGTGAGACACCCGCTAAGCCATTGGCCCTGTGGCTGTTCTTGGGCACTAAGGGTCCCCATCCTCCCTCCTGCAGGGCTTCCTGGGTGCCCTGTCCAGGTGTGGAAGGCATGGTGACCCTTGGTGAACAAGAGAAGCCACAGGACCAATGGCTTATCCTACTAAGAAAGGACGCGTTAAGGGAACAGTCATCCCTCTAAGAGTTAGAAAGGTACCAAACGTATTGTCAACAATGAATCCCATGCAGACGTCTTATCTGAGAACTTCTTTTAAGGAGGCAATTTGTTTTCAGAAAGAGATTCTTGGACAAGGGCCGGATCATCCCATTTTCCTGATGAAGAATGATGAAATGAAAGCAATGCCAATCCCACTGTTTGCGAAGGCCAAGTTTCCTTGCCCCTGGAACTGAAATAACAACACCTAATTGGAACAGTCCTTCAGCACTTTACAAGTGCTGCGTATTCAAGGAACCCAGCAGAGAACCTGGGACATGGTGGGTAAGAAGCAAGAAAGAGCCCCGGAGACCAAAGACTGAAAGTTTTTAGACAGCCCCTCGCTCTAGGAACTGTTCCCTGGCCCCTCAGGGACAGAGCCGGTCCCTAGTTCCTGATGCCTTTCTAACTGGTGACATCTGTGAGGTTTTCCTTCCTAGGACCTGTCACTCTTCTGTACAACAATGACCCTGCATCTCAGCTGCCTTCTGCCTGGAGGATTCTGCTGTGGCCCTGCCAAGTCACACTCTGTTTCCCCCGACTCTCGGCACAGTTCAACAATTCATTTCTCAGGCAGGCCTGGCCAGGCAGTCTGCAGGTTCAGGTGGCTGCCCCTCCGCCCTGGAGTGAGCACACGGCATCGTCCGACCTTGGGAGGGCAGGCGGACAGTGAAAAATGAACCTCGGTGCTTAATTCATGAATCGGCACGTCAGACCCGACATAATGGAAGCAAATTATGCACAGATGAGCTGCGGGTTAGATGAGTGATCATCAAAGTTTTGAGCTCCTGTTTTCGGCCTAATCTGCTAGAAAATTAACTCATGTGGGGCAGGTAGTGAGGTTTTCTTTGGTATCACCAAAAGCCACTCCAGCCACAGCGTTTGGATGGGCTCGTCCGTTTTGTGGCTGACTTCCACGCTTTTCGTTTCCTCGTGGAAGAGCCCCGGAGGCTGCCCCAGAGCACCCCAACCCCACTGAGGCAGCGTCTGGGCCCAGGAACAAAACTCAGAAACAAAAGTTAAAATATGAACAGCATCTGTTGCTCAGAGAGCCAGCGTGCAGGAGTGAAATGCTGTGGGCACTTTGTGAGCGGAGAGGGTCCTCACTACCCTCCGGGGCGGGGATCGCAGCTCGGGACGCTCCAACCCGCAGCCTCCTCTCCCGGGGGCTTTTCCAACCACGGTTGCTCTGGAGCTCACTGAACCTTCAATTTGCTTCAAAGCAGGAATATGCACTTTTGGGGGGGTGGGTACCGTTTCACTCTTGTCCTGGCTGGAGCGCAGTGGTGCAATCTCGGCTCACTGCAACCTCTGCCTCCAGGGTTCAAGCGATTCTTCCTCCTCAGCCTCCCAAGTGGCTGGGATTATAGGCACCTACCACCACACCCAGCTAATTTTTGTAATTTTAGTAGAGACGGGCTTTCACCATGTGGGCCAGGCTGGTCTCAAACTCCTGACATCAGGCAATCCAGCAGCCTTGACCTCCCAAAGTGCTGGGATCACAGGAATGAGCCAACGCATTCACCAGGGATGTACTTTTTAAACAGGGATGTGCTTTATTGACCTGAGCATGTAGCCCCCAGGGACCCCACTGGGCATTCCCTGTGAGCTGGCGGCTCCTTCGTCCTGGGGGTGCTACAGAAGCAGAGGTGTCATGGAGGCTAACTGCAGAGAGAGCAGCTCCCCGCCCCACAGCCCTGCAGACATGAGCGGGGGGGGGGGTGTTTACACAGACAGCATGCTCCTATGGGTGCCTACCTTGAACTTGTGAAGGCCGAACGGAGCCCTGACCCCATCTCTGCTTTCACTGGAGCCACATAAAAGGAGGCCGGGTAGGCACTTGCGAACCCCTGGATGTGAAGGACTCATCCCAGGATGCTCAGTCCCTGTTGAATCCTGGGCGAGGCAACTTGATACCCGGGCGACCAAGAGGGAAACCACAACTGAGAAATTTAAGTCTCTGTTTAGTTAAGAAATTTAAGCTTAGGTTAAAGAAATTTAACCTAAATTTCTTGAGTTAAGAAATTTAAGCGGTTCCTAGATCTGATGGCTGTGTATGTTCATTTGTATGTGTGGAAACGGAAACTTATTAACTGAATACAATGTAAACACATAGTCAAGTGTGGAACTTTTCACGGCCCCAAGACCAGCTTTTCTCAAAATCCCCTGAGGTTGCGGAGACATAGAGAGGACCCGGCTTGTGGGAGAAAACACAGCCCGTGATGTGCTTTGGAATAAAAGACATGAAGCCTCTGACCTGTGAAGTATTCACGACAGCGGTGTCTGCCTGCACCATTTTGCCTTCAGTCACTCCAGGGACCCCACTTGTCCCTGCAGAGACCAGCAAGTGCATCGCTGACCCTCAGGGGCACACAGAAGAGTGTGGGACACCTGGCTCCACACCCCGCCTTCAGTCACTCCAGGGACCCCACTTGTCCCTACAGAGACCAGCAGGTGCATCGCTGACCCTCAGGGGCACACAGAAGAGTGTGGGACACCTGGCTCCACACCCCGCCTTCAGTCACTCCAGGGACCCCACTTGTCCCTGCAGAGACCAGCAGGTGCATCGCTGACCCTCAGGGGCACACAGAAGAGTGTGGGACACCTGGCTCCACAGCCCAGGTACAGAGCCACAGTTGTTCATTGGAGGGTCACACCTGCTGTGAGCAACACATCTGAGCGCAGGCCCTCCTTCCTGGGAAACAAGCGGAAAGCGGAAGCAGGCATCTTAGCGCCTGGGAGGTGAGGAGTGATGCCCGCATGTCTCCGGGGGCAGGAGGCTGAGAAGGGAACCCACCTCAGGGGAAGAAGGAAAGTTTTCTCTTTGCCGGGGCTGTTAGGTGACTCAGGTTAAGCCCCCCTCCCGTGGTGGTAAGAGTCATTCTGAACATCAGCAGCAAGCAGGAGGGCCGCTGTAGGACCCGGGTCCCTGTTCTCAGCATCACTCGTGCCCACCCCTTAGGGAGGGAACTCCACTCCCACCATGGGCAGGGACCGCCGACCTCAGGAGCCTTCACCTCCATCTCCTCCTCACTCGTTCCTCCTCCACTCATTCATCTGTAACTCCACTCACTTATGAAATCAACAAACATAATCTGTAAACGTTGATGCTTTATGTATGTTCATTGCGGCACTATTTACAATAGCAAAGACTTGGAACCGATCCAAAGGCCCACCAATGATAGACTGGATAAAAATAATGTGGTACATATACACCGTGGAATACCATGCAGCCATGAAAAAGAATGAGATCATGTCCTTTGCAGGGACATGGAAGAAGCTGGAAGCCATCACTCTCAGCAAACTAACACAGGAGCAGAAAACCAAACACTGCTTGTCCTCACTTATAAATGAGTTGAACAATAGAACACGTGGACATGGAACAGCACATACCAGGGCTGTCGGGGGGCAGGCAAGGAAAGGGAGAGCATTAGCACAAATACCTAACACACGCGGGGCGGAAAACCTAGATGACGGGTTGGTAAGTGCAGCAAACCGCCATGCCGCATGTATACGTTAAGTGACAAACCTGCACATTCTGCACATGTTCTCAGAACTTAAAGTAAAAAGAAAAAAAAAAAAAAAAAAAGGTGCAGGTTGTCAAAGACAATCCCCATCGGACACGGCAGAAGCGCAGCCCAGTTCGTTCAGTCTCTGCTTAGCCCACAGGTCACTGGGTGTATGTGGGCGTTGCGTGGACCACCAGTGATCGCAGGTGACAAGAAACAACCTCCGGTTTAAACCACGGAGAGCTCACGGTGTGAAAGCAGGTACCAGCCTGTGATGTAATAAGCTCTGACACGGTGGAAGGTAGGGAGCTGCGAGTGTGAGACACCGAGGTGTGCAGGAAACCCGCGTGCTTCCATGCTGGGACTCCTGCAGTATGAGACCGAAGGAGAGTGACTGCCTCTCAAGGTGCGGCTCAGGGTCCAGCTTGTGACACTCCACAGGGACATTGAAGGCCTTAACTCCCCAGGACAACAGGCATCTAAATTAGAAGCAGCGGTCTCAGTAGGGAAAGAAGCACAGGTCTTAGCATGATGCCCCTGCAGCCATGGAGGGGGATCCCGGAGGGAAGCCTGGAGGAGGGGGTATGTGAGAAGTTGCTGCATAGTCCGTGGAGAGTGTCCACAGGCAAGTCAGCAGCAGACACAATTTGCAGATCCACAAAAGGTCAGGGGAGGAGAGCAAAGAATTCTCAGAGGGCAACTGAGGGACATGAGCTCCAGAAGCAGCTCAGAGAGGACGTCCCCAAAACCTGAGCCTCGGAAGCTCAGACCCCAGGGTGAAGCAGGGCAGGAGGTGGGGCTGGAACTGCGTCTAACGCCATGCAAGTGGACCAGAGTGAAGTCTGCCAAGCGCACAGAACACCTCAGTGTGGCGGTGGCCTCGTACTCCTGCTCCCCCGGCAGCCCTGGCGTCTACCTGTGCCCCAGCTGCATGCACAGCACCTGTTCACACTCCCGATGTCCCACCTGGATGGGAAATTATGCAATTGGCACCTCGCTAACAGCCAAACCTCAGAAGCATCACTGATAGGGAGGGACAGGTGGGGCCTGAGGAAGATTGGAGGTCTCCCTTGCTGGTGAGGGGTTGGCTGGAAGGCGCCACATGCACAAGCGCTCTCTGCCAAGGTGAAAATGGGAGACTCAACTGCAGATCTGAGCTGGAGGTGGAGGGGAGATTAGAGCGCAAGGAGGAGGAACCTCGGCCTCCATGCTGGAAAGGAAGCAGGTATGGGCATGTGGTTCCAGAGTCCAGTGAGGTCCCCTCACCCAACCACCTCCAGGAGAGGTAAACTGGCAGCCACCCAGCCGAGCAGAGGGCGCAACGCTGTGCAGGAAAGGAAGCTGGCATCGTAGGTCCCCAGCACTCAGCGCAGCCCCAGAGCTTCCACGGACGGCCTGGAGGCTGGCTCCAGGCGCAGCAGAGGCAGCTCCCCGTCCTGCGCAGCTGCTGGTGTCTGCACCATGTGCTTACTCATCATCCAGGGAAACGGATTCCACCTTCACGGGCAGGGGCCGGGCGGACATTCTGATGGACTCCTTATTCACATCACTTCATTTACCCACCTGATGACTCCAGGAGGGCCTTGTTATTGTGACCATTCCACAGGCAAGAAAGCGGAGGCTGCTAACCCCGGAGCTGTTCACCGCCTCCTCCAGGTGGTGTGGCTGGAGGGAGGGCCAGCGGGGATCCGCTCCGCGCCCTGGGCTCACTGTTCTGTCTGTTCCCTGTGGACCATGTACAGGTGGAGGCGAGCCTGAGAGCACCGGGCACAGGGCGGCAACAGGAGTAAGCCTGAGAGCCTTGTGCCCTCACACAGAGCAACCCCAGCCTTCGCCAAGGCACTGACAGCACCATTCCTCCCGCCAGGCCTGCTGGGCTCAGACGGCCGTGTCTGGTGCCGGCTTCTCTGACTCCGAGGATGTCTCATTTGCATCTCTGCGCTGAGGGCCTTTGTCCTGGTTTCTGGAACCCTGGTCCCCATCCTCCAAGCGTCCCAGGACAGGAGCCAGCTGTCGACACTCCGGGGTTTCCCCAGCTGCCTCTGCAAGGACTCCTGGTTTGAGGTTGCGGCCTCCGTGGGACCTGATGAAAGTGGAGCTGGACTGGGTGTTTATGGAGATGCTCGCGGTGCCTGCTGGCAGCCTGGTAAGGTGGCTGTTTCCGAGGACATCTGAGATCGCTTGTTTCCACGGGTTTGAAGAAGGGCAGGCACAGGGAGATGAAATCAGCAAGGTCTGCACAGGGTGGGGATGCTCTCACTCCCCGTTCAGGGACCTTTGCTGTGCATCACTGAAACATGGTGGCTGCTCTAGACTTGCGGATATTGTCATAAAGATCAAGTCTTTCCTGGGAACACGCAGGACAACGGAGTGATGAGAGGCGGGCACCGAATCTGACTGCCTGGAGAAAAGGCCAGCCACCCTTTAAACTGTACCAGGAACACAGAATCCGAGTGGTCGCTGTGAAAGACACGTTTTCCATCCAGAAGGTCTTTTCCGCCATTAACCATTTCTGAACTCTTTGATAGTGAAAAGGAAAAGTCGGGAGAAAGAACCTTTAAGAAGGCAAGCGCCTTTCCCTGGATCTGAGACGCCCGTGGAAGGTCCTCCCGAGGCGGAGCCCCCGTCAGCGCACCTGGCAGGAAGGCCCCGCGGACTGCGCGCTCCGCCACTGCTCATTAATCACAGGCTGTTACTGTAATTTTAATGAACGTTTATCTTATTTTCTTAGTGTAATCCAATTACTTTTGTTTTCTTAGCTAGCGTCAGGGGCCTCTCTGTTGCCAGCGTTCTGCCAGTCAGCCCACTTTATAGGAACAATTCAATTCATTATCATTAAGCGTCTACTTTTCATACCACTTTCGGGGGAAATCAGTGATAGAAAGTCCACGCGGCACAGCCCTTACCTTGGGTGGGGGAAGCGGGCTGTTCTGTGCACCTGAGCGCCCCGAGCCACTGTCCTGTGGGTCCCCGATGCCACTCTGAGCCCGCAGCTCATTATCAACCTGGCATCTGGCAGACCCGCTCATGGGGAAGAAATTCAAAGTTAAACGTGAAGGTTGTGAAAATGGTCGCAAGTGGAGGGGTCCACGTGGGTCAGCCACGGATGCTGTCATTGGCCAGGGTGCCTGGGGAGGGAGGAATGCCGCGTGTGTGTGCGTGTGTGTGTGCGTGCGTGTGTGTGCGTGCATGTGTGCGTGTGTGCGTGCGCGCGTGCACGCGTGTGTGTGTGCGCGTGTGTGTGCGCATGTGTGCGTGCACACGTGTGTGTGCGTGCGTGTGTGCCTGTGTGTGTGCGTGTGTGTGCGTGCACGCGTGTGTGTGCGCGTGTGTGTGTGCGCGTGTGCGTGCATGTGTTTGCATGTGTGTGTGCTTGCACACCTATTCACATGTCTGTTTTGTGAATGCATGTCCAGCATGTGTGTGCTTATGTGTGGATGCATGCCTATTCATGTTTGTGCGTTTTGTGCATGCACACCCATGCATGTGTGTGTGCATGCGTACCTGTGTGTGTTCTGTGCATGCATGCTCATGCATGTATGTGCATGTGTGTTCTGTGCATGTACATACATGTGTGTAAACAGGAGGCCACCATGTTATTCTAATGGACCCGGCCCTCTCTTATAACCCACACTGGGACCCAGACTCCTGACTCCTGAAACCAGCAGAGAAGACAGCAGCGGCTGCAGCGGCCATTTCCACTTGACGGATATGTCAGATGTTAGAAAGCTGCTGTCAGGAGCTAGTTCTGTCGAAGTCCAAGACTAGAAACCGGACCCGACATTGCTGACCTGCTTCTCTAGCACCAGCCCTTTCAACACATGCAGAGGGAAGGAGGTTTGTGCCCACCTTGTTCCCCAGGGAGCCTTCCCGCCAGTTCTTCTGCAGCCTGCGGGGTTCAGAGCCTCCCCGCTGGCTGGAGAGGTGCTGGGGCAGTTGCACAGTGTAGCACAGAAGGGCCTCAGACCTTGGAAGGAGATGACTGGACTGAGCATAACGGAGGCCTGAATGGAGGGGAGCAGAAATGCAGAAACAAAGTATCTTCTAAGCATGACGCGATCTTGCCCAAGCAGCAGAAGTAATTGAGAACCACAATTACCCATTGGGGGTCAGCAAATTGCACAGAGAGTGAATTTTGTGGGGTAACGGCTTACCCCAGAAAAGTCATTAGGAAACTGCATGGTTGAATTACGGTGGGTGACCAGCTTAGAAGGCAAACAATTGGAAACAGTTCATCTAGAAACGTCTGGTTGGAGACTAGCCCGCATCCAAAGTTCACAGAAAAAAAGCAGCAAAAATTAAGGGTTTTGCTAGATAATAAATGCTCAATTATGGAATATTCCTGAACAGTTAGCCAGTCAAAAAGAGCACAGCTCTCTTTCGATATTGACACATCGAGGATCGAAAATGTGCATGCTTGACTGACCCTGAGCAGTAAGGACAGAAATGCATTGTCACTCTGACCATCAGCCTCGTGAATAGCCAACAGACGGTCTGACAGGCTTCTCATCTTGGGCACTTACCTACAGCTTGACTTGGTCACTTCTGCGCTCACATGTTTTTGGAGCAAAGATAGTTCACAGAGAGTGTCCACTGCTGTGAGTAGATTCTTCAACATACTCAAAAGTGTGTGTTGTACTTTTCTATCTGCTGCTTACTAAAGCACAAGGAGCGGTGGCAATTTTCTCAAATGTCTCTGAACTCCGTGAAAATAATGACGGGAAATGATACAGTCAAAAGTATTGCTTAAATCCTGGAGCACCCAACAAATGCAAAGAATTGTTATTACAAAAGCATTTTGTGTATTTAGTTATTTCAATAAAATTGAAAATAATCCCCGAGGTGGTTCGGAGCAAGCACGTGAGAAGAAAGCTTGTGTTTAGACAGGTGACCTCGGGGGATTGTTAAAATTCAAATTCTGATTCAGGATGTGGGGGTTGGGGTGGAGCCTGAGATCCTCACCTCTAACAAGCTCCCAGGCAGTGCTGATGCCGCCCGAATGTATTGAGTCCAGGTGATGCTGGGCTGCGTTGTGAGTGGCGAACGTTTCTGGAGCAGCCCCTGAAGCTGCCACTGCTTCCCCAGCCTCGTGGAAGGGGTCGAGATCATCACCTACTGCATGGAGCTGAGAAGAGGATTCCACCCGCTGAAACATGGAATGTCCTTGTTCTGTCGGCCACTGAACCAGCAGAAAAATATCAGCTATTGTTAACACCGTTGAGTGTTCTTTATTTAATCATTGGGTGGTGCTAGATATATACTGATATTCCGATCTTGGGAAAAATATTGCTTATTTCACAGTTAGGAGTTGCTGTTTGTTGTGAATATGTTTAAATAAAATCAGAATTTTCAATGACTCAAAACATATCTTTTGATATAAAAAGTTGGATGGATAACTACTGCATTTTCTTTACGCTGTAGTTGAAGCATTCCATATACTCAGACAACTTTTTCACAAAAGCAGCTTTCTGATGTCTTTATCTGTAAAACATAACCTCAATTAAAGCATGAAATAAACCATCATTATATTGGTTTCTCTAGTCACCAATGGATACACGAAGCTAATTCAATATCACCATATTAAATGTATTAATTTATCTCTAGTCTATGGTTGCCACTTTTAATTTAAATGGAAAAGTTTCCACCTGAAACTTTAAAACTTTCCTTTAAAACCACTTCTGTATATGTTTTACAGCCGTGCATACCTAGGGACACAAGGCGGGGTTCTAAGAGGCAGGGTCCTGAAACTGAAGCCATAGGAATTCCACTCGAGTCCTTTGACTCTGAATGCTAAATCTGCTCCCAGACCCTTGCTGCACAGGCACACAGCTGGAAAACCTCTAAAAGTGCCAACGGCAGTCTCACTGAATAATTCGTATTTGATCTGTTTGGAGTATAGCCCTGCACTAGTAATTCTGGGGGCTCCTGATGGAACCCAGAGTTTAGAACCACAGAACCACGGCCACAGCAAAATTCTCTAATGTGCTCTGTGTTTCCCTTTACATCGTGTACATCGGGAAGCTACCAGAGAATCCAGTTCTCTTGATCCTCCAGTGACCATCATAAAAATATAAGGGGAACTGGAGCAAACACGTTTAGCCACTTCTGTTCCCAAATTCTATAGACGTGAAGTGTGCATTAAATCCGTCTACGGTCCATATGCATTTGGTTTAATTGTCAAAATCTTTTGGTGCAATCTTTAAAGGGTTTAGAGAATAAGGAGAAAACTATCCAATAGCCAATAAAGTTTCTCATCTTCTAGGACTTGTTCTCTTGCACGTGTCCACAAGCGTTGGGAACTTTACTGCACCCGGGATTTGTGCCCTGGAATGAGCATTTGGTTAAAGATGAAAGCACAGAGACCCTCCTGCTGTGGAGGAAACTCTGGCCCAGGAAGCTTACTCTCCCCATGAAGACAAATTGAATGTGAGAACCACACATTGGCCAGTGGAATGTCCCGACTCTACAGACAGAAGTGAATTCCTAGAGCAAGAAGTAAAGCAAGTAGATGACTAAATAACAACAGCAAAACGAACAGAAAACGACAATAGCAAAAGGAAAACACACGATTCTTCTCACTTGTCATGACTGTTCTTTGCAAAGGAACATTGATCTGGGTATCAAAATCCATCACACATCCTTTCTTTGCTTTGTAAGCTGAAATGATCTTGGAAGTGGTGCTTATTACCCTTTCTGTTGATGACACACTGCTTTGTGAGAGTTTTGCATTGATTATAGTACCTTGTTTAAGTATTTTCTTAATGATGTTCTCTTGTGTTTAACTTTATATTGTCCACATTTTAGTATAAATTACGTTGCAGAGTGCCAGTCATATATGCATTTTCATCCTTCCAAAGAAACTAACACAATAATTTGCTTAAGAAAAATATCAAGAATTGCTTTTAATAATATATATTATAAGACACAGAGAAGAAATTAAAAACCATTCATATGTTTAACTGTAAAAATGAAAGTTCTCACCATTGAAATTAACTATGGAGTGACATCAAGATGGCAGAATAGGAGGTCCCCAGCTTCAATTTTCCTAACAAAAAGTCTAACTAGTGACTCTCCACAGTTAAGAACACAGACGAGATTTCTGTGAAAAATATCAAAACTCAAGAGTTAAGTTGTGATATCCTCTCAGACCACAGAACTGAGAAAAGCACCATGAGAGGAGTAGGAGGAACAGTTTCACTGTGACAGCAGTACCCACCTCAACAGAGAGGATTCCCCTGGGCCTGTGGTTTCTAGAAATGGTAAAAGAGGGTCTGTGGTGGGCATTCAGAGCTTCCCCAGCTCTCTGGAATTCCTCTCAGGAGGACTCCTTCTGCCTCACCTCACAGGGAACACTGAAGTTATCTGCAGCACGAGACTACTGAGGGCTGTCTAGAAACAAGGAAGGTGGGTGCACAGAAACCAGGGAACACACCTTCCCACTGGCTCTGTGCTCCTCCCAGTGGTAGCACCCAACCAGAGATGCCAGCCAACAGCACAGCCCACACACAAGGCTAAGCTAGTTGCTTCCGGAAACATGGTTGAAGGTTCCTCCTGGCTTGAGTTCCCAGCCAGTCACCCTGCTTAGCCTCAGAGGCCCCCAACCTCTGGCCTGGCAAAGAGGCTAGCTGAAACCAAGCCTTTCTGCAGAACATAGTCTCTGACACCTGATCCTGAGTAGCCAAATAGTGACCCCACCCAATCTCAGAGCTTAGTATTTAGCCCTGCCCAACTGCAGAATCCAAAGACTGGTGTCGCCTGGCCAAGGAATGCATCCTTTGATCGTGCCCACTTAGAGGCAATAGCAGTGCTCAGCCAGCAGTTCTGCCTAATACCAAACCCAGCCAGTAGCCTCACAAGACAGCAGAACCTAGTCAGCAACCACACAGGACCTAAAAGTGCAGGCAGTGGCCCGGTCCAACTAGGGAGTGTGATGGCAAGCTGTCTGTCTGTGGTTGGTACCTGCTGGCTCATCCAGAACCCCAGGCTAGCTAAGAGTAAAGGTCTGTTTCCACCAAAAAACAACTATAAAGGGCAGAGAGACGGCTTCTTCCTCAAATCCACAGACACGAATGCAAGCACACAACAGTTAGGAAGAATCGGGGAGTTTTTGACACTGCCAAAGGAAACTAATAAGGATGCAAAAGCCACACTAAATGAAAGGAGATTTGTGAACTTACTGACAAAGAATTGAAAGGAGACCTCTTAAAGAAGCTCATTGACCTACAAGAAAATACGATTGAAAACTAAATACAATGTGAAAATTAATAAATGAACAAAATGAGAAGTTTGACAAAGAAATATAACCACCCCAAAAGCAAACAGAAATCCTAGAAGTGAAGCATATAATGGCTGAAGAGAGAAATTCGGTAGAATTTTGCACATAATCGAAAAGAAGAATCAGTGAGCTCAAAGACAAGACATTTGAAATTATCCAGCCAGAGGAGGAAAAAGGGGAATAAACAGGATGAAGAAAGCCTATGGGAAGCGTGGGACACCATCGAGAGAACCAGTGTTCATACAGCAGGCATTCCAGAAGAAGAAGAGTGCCAATCAAACACTGCATTATAGACCGTACTTAGGTGACACAGAAGAGTGCTAACAAATTTAAGAAGATCAAATCCTACCAAGCTTCCTTTTGACCACAATAATATATAACTAAACATCGATAACAGGAGGAATCTTGGAAAATTCACAAATATTTAAAAGTTAAGTGGCATGTTCCTGACAGCCAATGGGCCAAAGAAGAAATCAGAAGGAAAATAAAAAATATTTAGAATAAAAACACAACAACCGAAACTTATGGAATGCAACAAAAGTAGCTCTAAGGGGAAGTTTATAGCAATAAGCATCTATATCAGAAAAGAGAGAAAGACTTTAAATAAACAGCTTAACATTACACTTTAAGGAAATAGAAAAAGAAAAACAAAGCGCAAATTTAGCAGAAGGAAAGAAATAATAAAGATCAGAGCAGAAACAAATGAAACTGAGAATAGAAAATCAAAACTAAGAGTTGATTTTTTGAGAAGATAAACAACATTGACAAACCCTTAGCTAGACCAACTAAGAAAAAGAAAAAGAAGGGAGACTCAAGTAAATATAATCAGAAATAAAAGAGGAAACATTGCAACTGATACCACAGAACTATAAAGGGTCATAAGAAACCACTATAAAGAATTATGGGCCAAAAAATTGGATAATTTAGAGGAAATGAATACGTTCATAAAATCTACAAACTAGGATAACTAAATCATGCAGAAAGAAACAATATGAGTAGACCGATATTAAATAAGGAGACTGAATCAGTAATTACAAGGCTCTCATCAAAGAAATACTCAGAACATAATGCTTCACTAGTGAATTCTACCAAACACATGAAGAGCTAATATCAGTCCTCCTCAAACACTTCCAAAACATTGAAGCGGAGACTCCTAAACTCCTTTTAGCAGGCCCATATTACCCGGACACCAAAGCCTGAAAAGGACGTTACAAGAAAATGAAATTACAGGCCAATGTCCCTGATTAATGTAGAGCCAAAAATCCTGAATAAAATACTGCAAATTGAATTCAACATCACATTAAAAAGATAATTTATCACAATCAAACATGATTCATTCCTGGGATGCAACGATGTTTCCACATATGCAAGTCGATAAATGTGATACACCGTGTCAACATGGTGGAGGACAAAACCACATGATTATTTTAATAGATGCAGAAAGAGCATTTGACAAAATTCAACATCTTGTATGATTAAAAACTCTCAACAAATTGGGAATGGAAGAAATGTATCTCAACGTAGTAGAGCCCATATATGGCCAGACCTCAGCTGACATCCTACTCAGTGGTGAAAAGCTGAAAGCTTTTCTTCCGAGGTCAGGAGACAAGCAAGAATGTCCAGCCTCCTACTTGTATTAAACTTAGTGCCGGAAGTGCTAGCTGCAGCACTTAGGAAAGAAAAAGAAATAAAACGCGTCCAAATACGAGAGGAAGAAGTGAAATTGTCTCTGTTTGCTGACGGCATGATCTTATACATGGAAAACCTCACAGACTCCATCAAAAAACTTGTTACAACTGATACATAAACTCAGTATAGTTGCAGGATACAGAATTACATACAAAAATTCAGTAATATGTCTATACACTAACAGCAAACTACCCAAAAAAGAAATTAAGAAATAATTAAATTTACAGTAGCATTAAAAAATACTTAGGAACCTGGAATCAACCCAAATGCCCATTGACAATAGACTGGATTGGAAAAATGTGGCACATATACACCATGGAATATTATGCAGCAATCAGAAATGATGAGTTCGTGTCGTTTGTAGGGACATGGATGAATCTGGAGAACGTCATCCTCAGCAAACTGACACAAGAACAGAAAATGAAACACCGCATATTCTCACTCATAGGCGGGTGATGAAAAATGAGAACACATGGACACAGAAAGGGGAGTACTAAACACTGGGGTCTATTGGGGGGAAAATGGGAGGGCCAGTGGGAGGTGGAGTTGGGGAGGGATAGCCTGGGGAGAAATGCCAAATGTGGGTGAAGGGGAGAAGCAAAGCAAAGCACACTGACTGCCATGTGTATATCTACGCAACTGTCTTGCATGCTCTGCTCATGTACCCCAAAACCTAAAATCCAATAAAAAATTAAAAAAAAAAATTTAACCAAGGAAATTAAAGATCTGTATACAGAAAATTCTAAAACACTGATGAAAGAAATAGAAGAAAACACAAATAAATGGAAAGGTGTTCTGAGTTCATGAAGCAGAAGAATTAATATTCTTAAAACGTCCACATTACGCAGAGATCTAAGGGTCTAATGCAATTTTTATCCAAATCCAAAGACATGTTTCACAGAAATTGATATCAAAAAAATGTCACAAGGATTTAGTCATCAAAATAGCATGATACTGGTGTAAAACCATAGCAACCAACGAAACAGAAGAGAGAACCTGGGAACAAAATCAAAAATTTTGAGTCAATTTATTTTCAATAGTTACCAAGAGCAAACAATGGAAACACACAATCTCTTCAATAAATGGTGCTGGGAAAACTGCATATCCACATATAGAAGGGTAATATTGGATCCATCTGTCATATCATATATAAAAATCAGCTCCACGTGGATTAGAAATTTACACATAAGCTCTAAAACTATAAAACTACTAGGAAAAAAAAACATGAGAGAAAAGCTCCAAGACACTGAGCTGGGCAATGATGTTTTGGACAAGACTCCCAAAGAGTTAACAAAAGCAAAAACAGACAAGCACGATTGTACCAAATTCAACAGCTTCTCCAGAGCCAAGGAAAGAATCAACAGAGTGAAGAAACAACCCACGGACTGGGAGAAAATATTTTCAAACCATACATACGACAAGCGATTAACATCCAAACTGTATAAAGAACTCAAACTATTCAAAAGCAGGAAAATAAATAACCTGATCAAAAAATCAATGATTAAACATTTCTCACAAGAAGATATACAAACGGCCAACAGTTTTATGGAGAAAAAAAAGTGCCGAGACACTTACATCAGAGCAATACAAGCTAAAATCACTATGTATCACCTCATACCTGTTAGAACGGCTGTTATCAAAGAAACAGAAATAGCAAATATTGGTGAGAATGCGGATCAAAGGAAATCCTTGCATACTGCTGACGGGCACGTAAACTAGTGCAGCTATTAGGAGAAACTGTGGAGGAAGCAGCGCATGGTCCAGCAATCCTGCTCCTGGGTATCTATCCAAAGTAATTGAAATCCGTATATGAAAGAGATGTCTGCACCCCATGCCCATTGCAGCACCATTCATAATAGCCAAGACAGGCATGAACCAAAGTGTACCTCAAGGATGAATGGATAAAGAGCCTGTGATATGTATACACAGGGCAGGACTATTCAGCCTTGGAAAAGAAAGAAATCCTGACATTTGCAACGACACGGATGAGCCTGGAGGATATCATGCTAAGTGAAATAAGCCAGACACAACAAGATAAACGCTGCATGGTCTCACCCTACGTGGAAACTCTAGAAAAGTCAGACTCACAGAAGCAGAGAGTAGGATGGCAGCTACCAAAGCTTGTGGGAGCAGGAAAGCTGTTGGTCGGAGGGTACGAAATCTCAGTTAGACAGGCAGGATAAGTTTCAGTGATCTGTGGCATAGCCTGATCACCACAGTTAATAATATGTATTTCAAAATTGCTAACAGAGTAGATTTAAAATGTTCTCACTACAAAAAAAAAAAAAAAAAGAGGCGATGGATATGTTAACTACCCTGATATCACCATCCTACAATTTATACACATATCAAAACATCACAGTGTACCCCATAAATATATTCAACGCTTATTTGTCAATTACAAATAAAAAACCTAAAAAGGAAATTAACCCAAAACTATTGAATAATGTATTAAATGGTATAAATTTTTATACCAGCAATGTGCTTGACTCTGAGACTGTGAAGGTAAACCACACAGAGAGCCCCTGACCTGATGGTTACAGCACCAGGGCGAGGAAGCGGACACCCCAGGGGTGAATAAGAAACAGCAGTTACATCATCACCCGATGGCTAGGGCAGTCAAAGTGAAGAGACAAGTAGCTCAGCCCAGGGAGGGCAAGAGTTAAGGGGCGAATTCACAGAAGACTTCCTGGAAAAAGTGCCTTCAGATGAGACCAGAAGTAGGAGAAAGGAACCAGGTAGGCTCTTCACATGGGCAGGGGTGGGTGAGGGCCACGTGCAAAGGGGCCCAGGCGAAACCGGGTTGTCTAAAGGAGCCGGGGTGGCTGGAAGTCAGGGGCCAGTCACCAGGGCCCCAGTGGTGCAGAAGCTCTCAGATCATGTTAGAGATTCTATACCTTACTCTAAGGACAAAGCAGGCTGTGACCATGGGAAAGGCCCCATCGGATCGGGCGTTTAAACAACTGTCCTGAGTTCTGTGCAGAGTCTCATAGCCATCTGGGTGGGACGCTAGGTTTGTTGTGTGTGAGGGTGAGGCCGAATCAGAGGCATGTAGGACTTAGAAACGGGCAGAGTGGGAGCAGAGCTGGGCCTGACTGCTGGGGCTCTGTCCTGGGTAACAGATACTTCTCCATTTCCCCAGTGTGACTACACAGGGTCAGGTTAGGGGACTTGGTGGGGAGGAGATGAGGACAGTTTCAGATGTGAGTATGGGAGGTGTCCTTGGAACACCAAATAGAGACAGACAGCAGGCTTTGCCCAGATGGCTTCGGAGCTCAACAGACACGGCTGAGCACGAGTTAGACTTTGTGAGCGGTGGCTCAGTAAAGATGTGAGGATCTCAGTGAGGGAAGGTGCCATCACCTGCCATGTGAATTCGGATATGAATGGGAAAGAGGGCCCAAAGAGGGTTTCAATATTGCTGCTATTTAAGGGAAGCACAGAGAAGGAAAACAACTTGGAAAGGAGCTGAGAAGCAGCAGCAAGGGAGGTAGAGAGAACCACGGATGCATGAGAACACAAAGGAAAATATTACTTTGGCCTTAAGTCTCTCCCAGACGGTGGGCCCTGTGGAGCTTCTAGCGGGTGTTCTTCTGTGTAAGGTTGGACAAAATGATCACAGAGTTTTAGACCAGTTCAGGAGCCCGTGTTCTGTGTTCAAGTCCCACTTCTTCCCTGGGACATGATGGGTCTGCCCCTGAAGGGACAGAAGGAGCCAGAAGGGTCCCTAGGCTGCCTGGAAGGACACGTACGCACAAAGGCACATTGGATGTTTCTATCTGACCCCCATGATATTTAGTTTTTAGGAAGGCTAGAGAAAACAAATAGTAATAAACAGAAAGGAAGGAAGACAGAGAGAAAAGGAGAAAGAAGAGAAAGTGCATCACTCAGTCTCTCAGAGCATTATTGGCATCTTATTTCAGTAGTTCATTTCTACTGGTGTTTATTTCACGGAAACGGACATCACAGAGTAACGTCCAGATGCACACGTGTCACTTGGCTGTCTCCAGGTTCCTGTGTTCGAAGTTATAACTACTGGGCTGTCTGGGATTTGTTCTGGGCTCTGCTCTGGGCTCTATATTCTGTATTTTCATGAATAGCATCAACATTTACTCACGGCTGCTAGTTTAAGCTGCAGCCTGCTCATTGTCATTCCCAAGGGATGATCCATTTCCCAGCTACCTGGTGTCCCTTTGAGCTGAGGAACCAACCTCCATCTCCGAGGAGCACCCATGTCTCCAGTGCCATCTCAAGGTGCGTCTCTCTTCACTGGAATCATCTTCCCCCATCAGCCACGAGCAGCCAGAAAGAACCATCAAGTCATCGCTGAGCAAATATTAAAACATCAAACCCGCCACACCACTCAGCACACACACTAAAAACGTCAGCCTTAATTATGTTTATGTTTGCACAAATTTTACACATTTGTTTTATCTTTTTGTGTGTATTTGCATCAATGTTATCTCTTTTAAATTGTTAACTGGAGAGCAGAGAAGTATATTTTTAATGATGTTTGCACAAGGCTTAGCATTAAATCTCAACTAGAAGAACAAGGTCAAATCAAGTAATTCATGGGAATTCAAACATGTACATTTTTCCAAATCAACAATCTAAAATGTGTATTATGATGTATCTCTTGTCCAAGTAGGTATCAGAAGCCAACGTTTATTCAGTGCTTACTACACGTGTGTGCCTTTTCAATGCATTTATGTCTCCCAGCATAATAAAGGCAGACATTATTAATACCTGCACCTGACAGGCAAGGTTCTTGAAGCCCAGAGCATATGACTAATTTGTCCACATTCACAATGAGAGTAAGCGGTGGAGCCAAGATTCAAACCTTCTCACGTGGGTGCTAGTGTATGCTCCCTAAACTCTCTCACTCTGGCTCTTCAGTGATGCCATTCCTACGGTTTTCTAGGCTGCATAACAAGTTGCCACAAACTTAGTGGCTTAAAATAACACCCACTTATTATGTCAGGATTTCTGTGGGTCACAGGGATGAACACAGCTTAGCTTCATTCCCTAACTCAGGGTCTTACCGGGCTACAGTCCGTGTGTCAGCCAGGGCTGCAGTCTCATCAGAGGCTCAACTGGAGAAGGATCTGCTTCCCAGCTGTTATGTCACCAGCAGATGTGTCTCTCTGCAGTTGTAGGACCAAGGTCTCTGCTTTCCTGCTAGCTGTCAGCTGGCACCCCTCAGCTCCAGAAAGCCACCCTAAGTCACTACTGCATGAAATTTTTACAGCATGGCAGCTTCTTCTTCAAAGCCAGAAAGGGAGCCTCTCACTGAGTATGGTAGAAGTGGCCTCACGTGATGACATGATTGCCTAGTTGAGAGTGGCAGCCCATTATCTTTGCCACATTTGGCTGGTTAGAAGCAAGTCCCAGGCCCCACCCACACACACAAGAGCAGGGGTTACACTAGAGTGTGATGCACTGTGGGTCACCCTAGTGTATGTTTCCCTCAATGCTAGCAAGAAAACAATATTGGTGCTGGAACCTCACTAAGTTAACTGCACTTGGTGGAATTTAATCTCCATTGAATCTTAACTTCTCTATCTGAGAGTCGAGGAATACAACCCTGGAAAGATACTTGCCTGGTGGGAGACCTAGCTTTCTCATGGATTCTGCCACTGACACCCTTGATTAGCACCAAGAGGCTAGCACTGGATGGGCATACTGAGAATGTACTTGGAAAGTGAAAGAGAACAATTTTTAAAAAATGTTTTTGTGGGAGATGGGGTCTTGCTGTGTTACCCAACAAGTAAGGCCCCATCTCTCACAAAAATCTTCTGAGCTCCTGGCCTAAAGCAGTCTCCTACCTCAGCTTCCTAAAGTGCTGGGATTGCAGGCGAGCCACCATGCCTAGCCAACAGAGGGCAATTATAATAATAACTCCATACGTCAAACCAGAATCCCCCTGAGCAGTTGAGGATCTCCGGCCCTGCTGGTGATACTCATCCCTTGGCACAGCTCTGAGAAGCCACAGGGAAGACGGATAATGTAGCAAGGGCTCTGTGCATGCACGTGACGGCTAGGCACAGGTGCCAGCCCCACTGCCCAGCCTCACCTCCATGCAGTCTTGGATAAGCAGCCTTCTCCCAAGTGCAAATGAGGAAAATTGAATATCTTGTATTAAATCTTTGATGATACATAGAAAATTCTTAGCAAAAAGTTTAGAATATGGAAGCCCCTGACAAATGGCAGCCATTGTTATCACCATTATGAAATGAGATTCAGTTTGCGGATGGCATTTTGTTTTTAATCACTGTGTAACTTGTTGAAAATCAAGCACAAAGGAGAAGCCCACCACTTTTGCTGGAGGTAAAAATCTTTCCCTGAAAATGGGGCAGGATCTGCAGAAAGAAGGTCAGACAAGAAGTGTCTGGTTGGAAATTGAGCAGAGGTGCCTTTTCTTGGAGGGAGCAGGGAGGCTGGGACAGAGAGGGAGGAGGGGAGAGTGACAGGTTTGGTGGTCCCCAGAGAGGAGCGGAGTGGAGTCACATGAAATGGCCCGCAAGCAGGCAAGCAGAGAACATGCATCCCCGGATATAGAGAAGTGGCCTCTCCAATCCTTGTGATTCGTTTTCACTGTGTTTTCAGTAGACATTCTGGCCTCCAGGCTGGAGCGGTGGCTCACCAGCTGATGTGCGGTCCTGGGCGAGTGTGTGATGGACTGAATGTGGCCAGCCTGTGAAGGGCTAGGGTGAATCCAGTGCCTGCAGTACAGTCTGGGTGACAACCAAGGACCACGGCTGGGTTCAAACATGAAGGAAAAGGAGACTAACAGATGTGTTCACAAAGGGAACTCCCATGAGGGTGAAGGATCATGGTGCTGAGCAGAAAGTACAGGTGAGGAGGTGAGGAAGGAGGCACGGGCCAGGCTCCGGACAGCGGACGCCAGGCTCACGACGGGGTGGGCTGGGAGGGAGAGGAGGACAGAGGAGCCCAGTGGCTAGGAGAGTGCTTTGCAGGAAACAGTAGAAATGCAGCTCACCAAGGCCCCCTCCGTAGCCTGAGCAAATTACTTCTCTTATTTAAAAACATCCTGCATCTCGTCACTGGATCCTGCTTCAACTGTGCACAGCAGATGACATTTTCAGATAATTGGCCAAGCACGTTGTCATCATTGCCCACTATCCGCAGGAGTGGATTTCATGCCACTCACAGATTTCTAATATTTTGCACCTACCTTGGAGCTAATTCCTATCTGTTTTTAATATGCTGGCTTTTTGACGGTCACGGCACTGTGTGCAAGTGCCTCGAAGGAGCATTAAGCAAAACTGCAAGGCATGCTGGGACGCCACGCCGTTCGACCTTGCCCCGTCGTGTTCTCCTTCTGACATTAGCATAAAAGAACATTGCTGGTCATTACAGCATCCTTAACATTCTTACAGTCCCTCAGTACACTGTATAAAAAATCTTTAATTATTGCAATAAAGTAGAGGCACATATTATCTGTGGTGCATCTTGGTTCCTCTTCTGCGCGTCCCTCCCTGGGGCCTGTAATTGCTTTAGCCAACCATTTACCCAAAGCAAGAGACTAATAGAGAGTATATTATTGTTTAAATAATGCATTTGCTTTGAATATACAATTATGGATTGGGGGTGGGGAATCACGAGAGGAATGTAATTCAGTGAGGATCTTCAGTAAGCGAGGTGGGTTTTCTAGCCCATTTCTTCAATGTCCTCCTTTCAAAGACTCTGAAAGGAATACGTTCATTTTCGTAGCCCGAGTCTTAAATAAGGCTTGTCTGTGCGTGAATGGGGCCAAGAATGTGTGCACTTTGCTCATTTCTCTCATCCCAGTGATTCATAGCAAGCCCCATACCTTCATTGATTAATCAGTGACTAATACATTGAATTAAGTGATTATTTCGCTGTCATTGGCACAAAAGAGGGATGTCTGCCCTTGTTGAGCAACCAGATCTGACATGCACTTAGCAGGTATTTATTGAGGGTGTGTTGTGGGCTGGATGCTGTGGGACTGTAAAGGTGAGTACACTGAAAACATTAACCTGGAGCATCTGTAATCTAGGCTGGGTGGAAGAGAAAACATCTCATGGAATAGCACAGCGCTTGGAAGCAGCGAAGAGTCAGATATAAAGAGAGGCAGCCTCGAATGAGCAAGACATTCTGCCTCCCTGCAGAGTGGCTACCAAGCTCAGCCTGCATGGACCGGTGGTGTGTCAGCAAACCAGAGTCCATGCAGGACCCGGAGCATCCCGTCCCCGACGGGGGAGCCTCAAGACAAGAGCCAGGTGCACGCGGTGGTTAGACAACTCTGCGGAGCTGAGATTTTCTGAAAGCTGGAGAAAGGAGAGAAGAACCCAGGTCGTCAGTCACGAGGTCTCCGACACAAGGGTGGAGACTTTGCTGTCCTGACTTGGTGGGAAGTAGGGGGTCATCAGGGTTTGTATGGAAGGAAATTGCATCCTGACAGATGTGCTTTTGACACGATCCCTGGGCAGCTGGTATAAAACATGCTGGAGGCAGAAGCTGGATCAACTCAGAGGCTGTGAAAGAGTCCAGGCAGGAGGAGCAGGAGAGCACTGCACAGATACCAGACGACCACGTAATTTTGTCGCATTTTCAGAATAACTGTGCATTTGGGGTTATAATCTCCTCTGCTGCTGATAAGAACTGAGTTTGGAGGGTGAGGATCGTACCACCCTCGGCCTCGGTGAGCAGGTAAGTGGGAGGCGCATCAGACCCACGTCTCTCTGGTCTTTGTCAACAGGGATAGATATTCCCGCTGTGAGAATATATAGCAGTTAGCTGGGTAGGGGTCGAGTCCAAGAAGATCTTAATGGATAGTGTCTATCTTTTGATATATTATTTTCCTTAATGCCAAGAAGAGATACTAAAACCCTGATGTCCCCTGTGAGAGTTCAGCCACGCTGTCTCCTGTCACCCTTCATATTTCTTTATCATGTGGCAGGGAGGCTTCCCATCCTTCTCATCCCGTGGCGTCCCGTGACAGCCTCACTCACAAGCTTGCACAGCACGCCTCGGGCAGACAGCCTTGAAGCTCCCTGCTACATCCCAACCAGCTAGGGCAGGAGCTTGGTCTGTGGCTGGGAGGGCCCAACCCTGTAGGTTCCCGCACCTGGGGGTGCCCCACTCAACACTGGATCCTCTCTAAGGAGCCCTCACTGGAGGCAGAGCTGGTGCCTTTCTCAGTATGATGTTGCCCTCAAAGGCAAGTTCCCTATCCCTTTCCCCAGCACAATCTCCCCTGAAAATACAAATTTCTTCTTTCTTTCTTTCTTTTTTTTTGAGATGGAGTCTCTCTCTGTTGCCAGGCTGCAGCGGAGTGGTGAGATCTCAGCTCATTGGGCTCACTGCAACTTCCACCTCCCGGGTTCAAAATATTCTCCTGCCTCAGCCTCCCAAGTAGCTGGGATTACAGGCACCCACCACCATGCTCAGCTAATTTTTGTGTTTTTAGTAGAGATGGGTTTTCACCATGTTGGCCAGGATGGTCTCAATCTCTTGACCTTGTGATCTGTCCACCTTGGCCTCCCAAAGTGCTGGATAGACAGGTGTGAGTCACTGCACCAGGCAAAAATGCAAAAAAGAGGAAACCTGAGAGTCTTCTCAGGGTGTCTTCATATCATTTCTGTTTCAAAATCAGTATAGTTGGCTTCACTCATGGCAAGGCACAAGTGGTCTGGTGGTGACCTTGACTGTGGATGGGGAAGGAAAAATGCTGGTGGAAAACACACAGAGGATGACATCAGTTAATGACCCGGCCATGACATCATCAGCTCCGTTCAGAAGAGGACTGAGGAATCAGTTCCTCCAGAATCACTCTGCAGCTCAGCAGGACACTGTCTGGTCAGCACCACACCCTGTTCCGTCAGTCTCTAGGGTTCAGTTAAGGACAGAGAGCTGCGGTCGCTCACTCAGAGCCAGCACCCGGTGGCCACTCCATCTACGGGGTTCCATTTCCATCAGGGGAGCTCAGTTCCAAACATCACATCCTGGCTGAAAGGAAGCATGAAAGAGGCTCAATCAGGGTTTCACTCACCAAAGTCAAAGGCGCTGGGTCGGTGGTGGCCTTAAGGGGCCCGTTCCCAACAGATGCTCTCCAGCAGGGCTACGCGTCGCACGCTCTTGCTTCAGTTCACTAGCAGACCACGATGAGGCACGAAAAGCCCACTGAAAACACTCATGGTCTCTGACATGACACCGTTTGCCATCAAAAGGCCAGAAATGATTGTTGGCCATTGGGGTTTCCCGTCATTCCTCCTCTGAATCAGGGCGTTGCTTGGAATTGAACTTCTTGGTTTCTCCCCAGCAGCCTGGATAGTGAGGGGAAAACTTGGGAGACAGCAGCGTTGGGCAAACCACGGACCACGAGCCCACATCTCCACTGGACTGGGGGTTTCTGCGGGTTGCGGAGCGTCCACACACGGCCCTGCTCACGAAGGTGGATGGTGTGGGAAACCCGGGAAGCAAGTTGAGTTTTTCCCACGGTGGTTATAGTCCACCCATAGTCAGATGTTTCAGGCCCTTAAAGCTTCCTAATCAACGAACTGACATTTTCGGAAAAGCTGGGATTGTATAGACACAGGCATCTCTGGTCTAAGGAACAATAAGGGTGGAAGGTAAACAGGAATGCCCCAGCCACCCTGGGGCTTAGCAGACAGGGCCAAGGAGAGGGAGCACCCAGGGAGGTCAGAGCCAGACCAGGCTGCAGAGGAGGCCAGCCAGGTGTGGGGGAGTGGACCGCATGCACCAAGAGAGCACAGCCCAGTCATGGCCCATGGACAGAAAATCAAGGAGGCCACGCACATTGTGAGCCGCACTCCAAGGGGTAGCAGTCCCACATGCAGGGGAAGGTGTGCTGCGGGTCTGAAGATGTGCAGGCTGAGCCTCCTCCTTACGCTGTGGCCAGAGCACGGTCAGATCTGAGTTGCAGAAAAGGAAACAGACACCACTCAGAGGACCACAGTGCAGAGGGCGGGGGTTTCCCTTCAGTAAAGCCGAGGTTTGCACTGCATCCTGGTCAGGCTCTGGGCACGCCTTCAGCAATAGCGTAAAGACGAAGACATGACCCCGTCCTGGGGCTTTCTACAGAGATTCTCAGGGGGAAAAGGGCCTGGGAGAGATGGCCAGGTTCTCAGCTGGGGTGGAGTGGAAAGCATGGCGGTGCACATGAGGGCAGATTTGTAGATGCAGGGACTCCCCAGCTGCATGGAAATCGGGCCGTTTCTGGTCACATGGTGGTCTAAAGCCCAGTGAGTGGGCTGCCAGGTCAGCTTCCGGTGATGGATCTGGGGCTGACAATGGCCATCACCTTGGGCCACAGCATAAGGTGACCATGGAAAGTCCCAGCTGGGAAATCCCTGCTCCAACCTCCCCCATCATGCAGGGTGGCTCAAAGAATGCACAGACTCAGACTTGTCAACACCAAGAAGGTCTCTGCCTCTCTACCAGCTTATTTTGGAGGACTTTCCTTCAAGAGGCAAAATGCTTGAGGAACAGGGGGTGTCGCCTGTCTCTAGGCGTCTCAAGGACCAGGCTGCTTAATGGCAAAAGCGAGACTCTCCTGCTCAGCCTGGAACTCAGGAGCAAAGGATCTGCCGCTCTTTTTTCTCTCCACGTTGCTTTAAAAGCATATGCTAATTTTAATCCCCAAACTGCCCTGCTGGCTCTCAAAATTATAGAAAAGAAAATAATTGGCAGCTGTGCCAGCAGTGGGGGGCAAACCACCCACCACTGTGATTCTGGTGTCGATTTCTGGCCAGTGGTCTTAAAAGCTAAATTAACTCCAAAGTAAATTTGAGCATTGAAATATATATTCTTAACTTCTCAGACGCTGTTGTCACAACCTCGTGTTAGGGGCAAGATGACTATCCTTGCCTAGCACTTGGCCTTGTGCACAAAATCCATCGGACAGATGTTTGAGGAGTTCACTCAAATACCCGTTGTTTTCATGTGTGAGGAGCCGGCTGTGGCGAGAGCTGCCAAGGACTGTTCGTGCCAGAGGGTTTAGGGTGCAAGGCTTTTATCACACTGTCTCCAGTTTATTTAAAAAACCGGAATGAGAAAGGCGACACAAGCATCCATCAACAGTTTTCTAAATTAAATACCAGTTTCTCTGCTCTGACGATATAGGACATGGATAGAGGGCGGTGTGTGTGTGTGTGTGTGTGTGTGTGTGTGTGTGTGTGTTTACTGGATGTGAACTCCACAAGGGTGAGTCACTGTGCAACACGAGCTTACATCCAGTGATGGCAGCTGGATCTAAACTCAAAGACCACTTTGGATAATAAGCCTCTTCCCAAACGTTTGCTCAAAGCGTTGATGGTGCAACAGACTTGATCCCCAAAGAGAAACTTCTCAGAAAGCCCACGCAGTGCAGGCACCCACACGCCTGTGAACGGATGGGAAAGGGCAGGTGAGGGTCACACTCCCACTTGTCCTCCCAGGGATGAAGAACAACTCACATCCTTATTGATAAGGAGGAGTTTCCCCTTATATTCCATACGAGCCGCAGCGATCAACTCTGGGGGCTTCTTCCAGGCACGTTTCTGAATGGGCGGAGAAGCCGCAGAACTGGAGACGCGGAGATCTGGGTTCTCCCAAACATACGTGATCTGCTCGTTTGCTAGGGACGGGGGCACCTTGGGCAGCCGGTCTCAGTGCCCCTGCCACCTGCCCATCCTCGTTTCTTGTATTTGATGGACACAGCTGAATGTGTCAGTGCTTTCCTTCGTGGTCTGTGCTTTTATTTTATTTTATTTTATTTTATTTTATTTTATTTTATTTTATTTTATTTTATTTTATTACTTATTAATTTTTTTATTTTTTGAGATGGAGTTTCACTCTTGTTACCCAGGCTGGAGTGCAATGGCGCGATCTCAGCTCACCGCAACCTCCGCCTCCTGGGTTCAGGCAATTCTCCTGCCTCAGCCTCCTGAGTAGCTGGGATTACAGGCATGCGCCACCGGGTCCAGCTAATGTTTTGTATTGTTAGTAGAGATGGGGTTTCACCGTGTTGACCAGGATGGTCTGGATCTCTTGACCTTGTGATCCACCCGCCTCTGCCTCCCACAGTGCTGGGATTACAGGTGTGAGCCACCACGCCTGGCCTCTGCTTTTATTTTTTAAAGTCTTGTTTTGGACATCTGTTTGTATGATGAAGTCATAAAAACGTTTTCCTACAAGTGTCGCAAAGCTACTCCTATCATATCGTAATATAGAATATGAAACCACATTCTAATCCTTTTAATTCGTGTATCATGCAAGTTAGGGAACCCCAGACTCCTCATTTTTGCCTATGAGTAATTATTTTCCAGACCAGCCACTAAGTCCTCCACCCTCCGCTGGCCTGGAGTTGCACCTGTGCGAGCTGCAGAGCTCCCGGCAGGGGCGTGGGCTTCGGATCTTTCTTCCGATCTGCCGTCTGCCACTGTGCCCGTCCTGCAGTGTGTTTATTGCCATGCCCTTTAGTTGCTACAGCTCCCACAAAGTGCCGCAAGGTGCACGGCTGAACACAGTGGACATGCGTTCTCTCTCAATTCTCCAGAATCAAGGGTTGCAGAAACATGTCTCTCTGGAGGCTCCGGTTTTCTTCCTCTCATCTTATTATAAGATCACAGTTACTCTGGATTTAGGCCCCACCCTGCTCCAGTAATAAGTTCCTCTTAACTCATTCCATCTGCGAAGACCCTGTTTCCAGAAACTGTCACCTTCACAGGTACTAGAGGTCAGGGATTGATCACACCTTTTTAAGGACACAATGATTAAACGCACAGCATTGATGCTTTATGATAGTGAGGTTTGATGATGGGCACAGTGAGCAGTCCAGGGTGCTCTTCCTTCAGAAACTTTTGGCTTGTGTTCAAGCTCTTTGAGAAACCCAGTAAGGACTTTAAATTGGAATTATACTAAACTTGTAAACACATTTAGAAAAAAACGAATTTAAGACATTGAGAATTCCAATCTATAAGTATATCTTTCCATTCAATTTAGATCTTTAGCAAATGTATCCATAATAAAACGTTACAATTTTCTCTAAACAAGAGTGATATGGTTTGGCTGTGTCCCAGCTCAAATCTCATCTTGAATTGTAGTTCTCATAATCCCCACATGTGGTCGGAGAGACCTGGTGGGATTAACTGAATCTTGGAGATGGTTACCCCCATGCTACTGCTCTTGAGATAGTGAATGAGTTCTCACAATGTCTAATGGTTTTATAAAGGGATGGTCCCCGTTTTGCTCCACACTTCTCCTTCCTGCCATCATGTGAAGAAGGACATGTTTGCTTCCCCTCCTGCCATGACTGCAAGTTTCCTGAGGCCCCATCAGCTGTGCTGAACTGTGAATCAACTTAAGCCTCTTTTCTTTATAAATTACCCAGTCTTGGGTATGTCTTTATCAGCAGCATGAGAACGGAACTAATACAAAGAGAAAACAAATAATATTTTGTATATTATTTTAACTAGTGTATTTTTCAAATGACATTTTTTAATTTTTTGCCTGTACATTAAAGTTGGTTTTTGATATTGAATTTATATGTAGTAAATATACTGATTTCTCTCAATGACATAAGAGTTTGTAGATTTTCCTGCATTTTCTATATAGGAAAATTATATTATTGAGAACAAAACATTGTAGCCTCTTCCATTAAAATTTAATAACTTTGTTTTTTCTTATGTTGTTGCAATGATTAAGACTTTCAGCAAAACATTGAAATAAAAAAATACTAGCAAATACCTTTTACCTGTTCATAATTTAAAAGGATCCATTAATGATTCACTTCTATTTTTGACACTTGTTGTAGACTTTTGAGTAGATGCTCTTTTTTTGGGATAAGAAAGATTCTTTCATTTTTCAAATCAAAGCAGTTTTTAAAGATATTGTGAATTATAAAATGTTTTTTCTGTAGTGCTGTCATGGATATATTTTTTGTTTATTTAATTTATTAGTATGGCAAATTGCTTTAATACATTTTCTAATGTTTAACCATCTTGTATTCCTGAGATAAGTTTAACCTGTTCGAAGTGTATAATTACCACTTCTCAAATTAATTTCTAGGGGAACGGTATATTGATATTTGTTTGGTATTTTTGTGTGTTCAATTGTAAAATTGGCTTTTGGTTTATACTTTTTATCATGGCTTCACCTGATTTCTGAATCAGATTTGAAAAAGACTCACAAATTTACCTCGATAATTTTTTTATTCTTTTGAAACATTTTTAACTGAGATTACATTTTTCTAGTTTTTAAATGCTTGCTGGAATGTGCCTCTAAA
This sequence comes from Callithrix jacchus, assembly GCF_049354715.1. NCBI lineage: Eukaryota > Metazoa > Chordata > Mammalia > Primates > Cebidae > Callithrix > Callithrix jacchus. The sequence goes on from NC_133503.1 coordinate 203,740,864, forward strand.
AATATCTGAATCAAATTCCCTGTTTTTCTGAGTATTGAGCTATTAACTAGTTCTGCAGGGATTTTAGTATTATTCTTGAATATGATGTCTCCTCAATTCAGTGAAAGTACATAACAAGAAGTGATTTCTAAGAAACAATCTAATTCAGTCTCAGTATTTAAATGCATTGGCCTCATACTTTTATAAAGTCTTTTATAATTTAAAAAATCTCAAGTGTATTTATAGTCATTATCCTTTTGCTCCTAAGTATTTGAGCCTTATCCTTTTTATCGACGTCTTGCCTGACATTTTCCATTTAGTTTATATCTTAGAAGCATTCTCACCCATGTTGACATTAGTCTCAGCTGTATCCTTACTGTACATTTTATTAATTGTTACCTTGTCTTCATTTCCTCCCTTTCTCTTGCTTTGGGTATCATTTTTCTACTTTCTTAAGACATTGCTTTTCTTAGCTTCTCTTATTTATTTTTTACAAAACAAAAAGACAACACTACTTTCCTTAGCTTCTTTTATTTTTTTTTTAATAAGCAAATAAAAGTGTTTATGGACCTCTAAATGGTCCTTAGACGTTTCTCAAAGATTTTGAATACACTATTTTCATCATCAATCTGTTCCTTTGAAAGAGGTTTACTGAGTACAAGTAGTAAAATTCACTCCTTTTAACGTATAGTCAAATGCTTTTTAGTAAATTCATAGCATTGAACAATAATTACCGCAAGTCAATTCTAGAACTTTCCCTCTGGCCCAGAACATGCCTTCCACCCCGCTGACACCCTCCACCTCCAGTCTCAGCTTTGCGAGATCACTGAACTCTTTCTGTCTGTACGAATTTGCCTTTTCTAAAACGTTCACATCAATTCTCTGTGCCAGAGGTGTCTTGACATCTTCTCTTCCTGGTTATGTGAAAATTCAGACCTTCGATGATTTTTAATGATGATAAGAAATCTATCCGGGATTTCTAAACTGAAGACAGGCAGGTGCATGTGCCTGTTTCCATCACGTGGACTCTTTCCTGTCTGATTTCTTCCACTGAAAACAACGTTTGTGAAGGTCGTATTGTAGCATGCATCAATACGTGACTGCTTTTCATCGTGAAATGACATCCCATTTTATGGGTGGACAACATTTTATTTATTCATGGATTGATGGACTCTATTGTTTCCAGTGTTTTGCTTCTATAAATAATGCTGTTATGAGCATGGATGTACAAGACTTGTGTAGACGCAGGTTTTCAGTCCTCTTGGCTGCATTATTACGAGTGGAATTGCTTAGCCATCTGATAAGAACGTGTTTAATATTTTAAGAAACTGTCCAAAGTGTCTCTACGATTTTACATTTTCACCAGCAATGCGTAGGATGCATTTCTTCGTATCTTCAGCAACACTTGGTATTGCTAGTCTTTTTTAAAAATCGACCTTATGTTTTAGTGCAGTTTTAGACTCCCAGCAAAATGGAGTGGAAGATACAGAGAGTTCCTATATATCCTCTGCCCCAACGTGTGCGTAGTCTCCCCTGTTATCAACATCCCCCACCAGAGTGGTACAGTTGTTAACAACTGCAGAGCCTCCGGTGGCGCCACAGCTTAGGTCAGAGTTCACTCATGGTGGTGTGCACCCTGAGGGTTTGGATACATTTGTAACTGCAAGTATCTCCCATTATAGTTACCAGTCAGAGCTGGTGCACAAATCCTCCATGCTGCACCTGGAAATCCTTTCCTCCCTTCGCATTCTGACAACAATGAATTTTTCTGTCTCCCTGCTTTGCCTTTTCCAGAATGTTATGTTAGAATCATACGGTGTGTAGCCTTTTCAGACTAAATGCTTCGTAATAAGCATTTAAGATTCCTCCATGTCTTTCTGTGGCTTGATAGCTCATTTATTTTCAGCACTGAATAATAGTCCACTCTCTGGACGTGCCACAGTTTATCTATCCATTCACCCCCTGAAGGGCATCTCCGTTGCTTCCAAGTTTTGGCAATTATGAATTAACACCTGCGTGCTGCTATAAACCTTCGTGTGCAGTTTTTTGTGTGGACAGAGATTTTCAACTCCTTTGGGTAAATACCAAGAAGCATGATTACCGGGTCACATGATGAGAGTATGTTTTGTTTTGTAAGAAACTGCCGATTGGTCTTCCCAAGCAGCTGCACCATTTTGCATTCCCTCCAGCAATGAATGAGAGATTCTGCTGCCCCATATCCGCACCAGCCTGTGGTGGTGTCTGTGTTCTGGATTTGGGTCATTCCTCTCAGTGTTGTTGCAGTTCACATGGTCCTGATCACCTGTGATGTGGAACATCTTTCCTGTGATTTCTCGCCACCCGCATTTCTTCTGGATTGAGATGTCTGTTAAAGTGCTCGGCCTACTTTTTAATCACGTTGTTTGTATTCCTATTGTTGAGTCTCAGGAGTTTCTTTGCGTATTTTGATAGCAATCTTCTATCAGATATGTCTTTTGCAAATATTATCTCCTAACCTATGGCTTTTCTTTGAATTATCCCGACAATGTTTTTGCCATGCAGAAATCGTTGATTTCAACAAAGCCCAGCTTAACAATTCCTTCTTCAGGAACTGTGCCAGTGGTGTTGCTTCTGAAAAGTTCTCACTGACCGAAGGTCGGTCTCCTGGACTTCAGTCACTGTAATACGCACACAAAGCTTCCAACTGCAGCATCTTTACATGTGCTTATTAATCATGTATACATCTTCTTAGACGAAATGTCTACTTCGCCTATTTAATTGGGCGGTTGGGTATTTGTCTTTATTTTCATTTTTTTAGCTTTATTGAGGTGTAATTAACAAATAACTGACAAAAATATATATTTAAGGTGCACAACGTGATCTTTAATATACGTTGTGAAATGATCACCACCGTCAGACTAATTAACATATTAATAACCACATATAGTTATCATTTTTTTGTGGCGAAACCATTTGAGATCTACTTTCTTGGCAGTATTAAAGTATACCTTATAGTATTATTAACTATAGGCACATCCGTACATTAGAGCTCCATATTCACTCGACACAGCTAAAACTTTATGGTCCTTCGACCAACATTACCTCATTTTCCTCACTCACTGGTCCCTGGCAACCAACGTCCTAATCTCTGCTTCTGTGAATTTTGCCTTTTTCGATTCTGTGTGCAGGTGATCGCATGCAATGTTTGTCTTTCTGTTTCTGGCTCATTTTACTCAGCATAATGGCCTCCAGGTTTGTCCACATTCTCACAGATAATGGCATTTTCTTTTTATAAAGCTGACTAAGTTCCATTAATTATATATGGCATATTTTGTGAACACACACACATACACACACACACACACATGCACACACACGAACTTCAAAAACTTTGAGAACAAATGGAAGTGAAAGAATAAAAATATACAGTTTATTTCTTAACACAGGCACCATCAAATTCAAGACACTTTTATAAGTGATGATATGTACCATTTAGTCCACCCAGAAAGAACTGACGGTCCTAGGAATTGAAGCATGTCAATGAAGTATTTTTCATATTATTAAAGAAAAATGGGTGCTCTTTAAAGATTTTTTTTTTAAGATTAGAAAATAAAAAGAAGTCAGAAGAAGCCAAATCAGGACTGTAAGGTGGAGAACTATTGATTTTCCATGAAAACAATTTTAAAAAACCCTCATTTAATGAGAGAAATGAGCAGAAACATTGTCACAGTGAAGACAAGCCCTCTGGGTAAGATTTCCCAGGTGTTCTTCTGCTAAAACATTGGCCAACTTTCTAAAAACATTCTCATAATAAGCAGATTTTATCACTCTTTGTCCCTTCAGAAAGCCAGTGTGCAAAATGCTCTGAGCATCTGCAGAGTAGCTGCACGCACGACCTCTGCTCTTGACCGGTCCCTTCTGCTCGTCTGGGCTACTCCACCTCTCAGTAGCCACGGCTTGTGCGTTGTCTGCCCCGTGCTGCCGGCAAACCCATGCTCCATCTCCTACACGACTCTTCCCAGAAATGTCTCAAGACCTTGAGGACACGTGTTTAAACTTTCCACTGAAAATTGTATTCTCGTCTGCAGCCAGTCTGGGCACAATGGTTTCGGCCAGCATGGAGTGAAAAGTTTGCTCAGCTTGAGTTGTTTCAATCAGAATTGTGTAAACTGACCAGTTGAGAAGTCTGTGGTGCTGGCTGTTATTTGCGCTGCTCATTGTTGGTCCTCTCCGAGTAGGGCACAAACAAGACTCATATTTCTCTTGCAAATTGGTGAGGATTGTCTGCTGAAGCTTTATTTTCAACATAGTCATTGTTTCTTCCTTTTTTAAACTTCTGATTTATTTGGGCCAAAGTCCTGATAAACATTTTAAAAAGTACCAATGATTTCACCATTCTTCCACCCAAACTTCACCATAAGTTTGATGTTTGTTACTCTTTCAGTTTTAGCACAATTCATGATGCTCTGATTAGAGCCCTTTCAAATTAATCTCTTATGCTTCTTAGTGCCTTAAACTGGATTCTGATCAGATATGTTATAACAAATTACTATGAGTTTATTTCTAAAACCATGCATATTTTTTATAATACACATTTTCCTTGAACTTTTTGAAGACCTCATGTGTGTGTCTGTGTGTGTGTCTGTGTCTGTGTGTGTCTGTGTGTGTCTGTGTCTGTGTGTCTGTGTGTGTCTGTGTGTGTGTCTGTGTGTATGTCTGTGTCTGTGTGTGTGCCTGTGTGTGTGTGCCTGTGTGTGTGTCTGTGTGTGTCTGTGTGTGTGGCTGTGTGTGCCTGTGTGTGTGTCTGTGTGTGTGTGTGTCTGTGTGTGTCTGTGTCTGTGTGTCTGTGTGTGTGTCTGTGTGTATGTCTGTGTCTGTGTGTGTGCCTGTGTGTGTGCCTGTGTGTGTGTCTGTGTGTGTCTGTGTGTGTGGCTGTGTGTGTGTGTCTGTGTGTGTGTGTGTCTGTGTGTGTGTGTCTGTGGCTGTGTCTGTGTGTCTGTGTGTGTGTCTGTGGCTGTGTCTGTGTGTCTGTGTGTGTGTCTGTGTGTGTCTGTGTGTGTGTCTGTGTGTGTCTGTGTGTGTGTGTGTGTAACATGCTTCTCCATTCGTCCATTCATGAACACTTAGGTTGATTCCGTATCTTACATATTGTGAATAATGCTGAAATGAATATGGAACTGTTGCTATCTCTTTAAGGTGGCGATTTCTTTTCCTTTGAATATGCTCAAAAGTGGAATTGCTGAATCATATGGTCGTTCTATTTTTAGTTTTTTCAGACACTTCCACACCGTTTTCCATAATGGCTGTACCAACTTGCTTTCCCACCGACGGTGTACAAAGGTTCTTTTTACTCCATGCCTTTGCCAATGCTTGTTACTTTGCCTCCTGGGATCAAGAGATTCTCCTGCCTCGGCCTCTTGAGTAGCTGGGATTACAGGCACCCACCACCATACCAAGCTATTTTTTAAATATTTGTGGTAGAAACAGGGCTTCACTAAGCTGGCAAGGCTAGTCTGGAACTCCTGATCTCATGCGAGCCACCTGCCTTGGCCTCCCAAGGTTCTGGGATTAGAGGCATGCCACCATGCCTGGCCCTTATGTGTTTTTGATTCGCATTTTCCTGATGATTGGTAATGGTGAGCATTTTTTCATATGCCTGTTGGTCGTATGTATGTTTTCTCTTGAGAAATGTATATTCGGGTCTGTGCTCATTTTTAAATCAAGATATTTGTTTTATTGTTATTGCATCCAGTTCTTCATATATTTTGGATATTAACTCTCTATCAGGCTTATGGTTTGCAGATATTTTCTTCTGTCTTGCAGGTTGTATGTTTACTCTGTGGTTTCATTGCCGTGCAGAAGCTTTTTGGTTTGATGCATTCTCATTTGTCTATTTCTTACTTTTGTTGCCAAAGCTTTTGAGATTATATCCAAAAATCATTGCCCAGACCAATGTTAGGAAGTTTTTTCTGTATGCTTTCTTCTATTAGTTTTACATGTTCAGGTCTCATATTTAATTATTTAATCTATTTTAAGTTTTATATATGGTGTGAAGTAAGGTCCATTTTTGTGCTTCTGTATGTGAATATCTAATTTTTCCAACCCTGTTTGTTGAAAATACTATTTTTTCTCTATTCTATGTTCTTGGCAACCTTTTTGTAGATCATGTAACCAAAAATGTGTAAAGTTATTTCTGGGCTTTTCATTCTGTTCCATTGGTTTATATCTGTTTTTATGCCACTACCAAGCTGTTTTGTTTACTGTAGTTTTGCAGTATATTTTGAAATCAGGTAGTGTGATGCCTTAAGCTTTGTTCTTTGGCTCAAGATTTCTTTTTAGCTATTCAAGGAATTTTGTGGTTTTTATATAAACCTTAGATTTTTTTCTATGTCTGTAAAGAAAAAGCCATTAGAATTTCAATGGGAATTGCATTGAATCTGTAAATTACTTTTGGTAGTATGAACATTTTAACATTATTAATACTTCCAGTCCATGAACAAGGAACAACTTTTCATTGATAATTGTTTTTCTCAATTTTATTAAAGTTTTATAGTTTTATGTACATAGATCTTTTGCCTTCTCAGTTAAATTTATGCCTAAGTGTTTAATTTTGATGTTCTCATAAGTGGAATTTTATCTTAATTTCTTTTCTTTTGGCAGGTTCTCATTAATCACATTGTATACAAATGTGACTAATTTTTGTGTGTTGAATTTTGCATCCTAAAGTTTACTGAATTTGTTTATTAGTTCTAACAGTTTTATGGTGAAGTCTTTATGGTTTTCTACATATAAGATCATGTAGTAAGCAAACAGTCCATTTAACCCCTTCCTTTCCAATTTTGATGGCTTTATTTTTTCTTGCCTCATTGCTCTGGCTAGCACTTCTATTGTTATATTGAATAGAAGTAGCAGGAGTGGACATCCTTATTTTATTCATATTTTGGAGGAAAGCTTTCAGATTTTCACTGTTGAGCGTGGTGTTAGCTGTGGTCTTATATGTCCTTTATTATGTACATTTCTTCTATACCTAATTTGTTGAGAGTTTCTTATCTTGAAAAAAAATGTTAAGTGTTGTCAAATGCTCTTTTAATCTATTGAAATTATTATATAATTTTTATCTTTTACTCTGTTAGTGTGAAATATATTTATTGATTTGTGATGCTGAACTACACTTGCACTCTGGGAGTGGATACCCCATAGTCATGGAATACGATCCTTTTAATGTACTACTGAATTTGGTTTGCAGGTATTTTTGCACCTCTGTTCATCAGGAATACTGGTCTGTAATTTTCTTTTATAAGCTTCCCTCTTAGTACTGCTTTTGTTGTATCCCACATGTTTTGGAATATTATGTTTCCACTTTCATTTGTCTTAAGATATATTTCTTATAATTTTTGGAGCTATTCTTTGGCACATTGCTTACAGGAGTTATTTATACTTTAGAGTGTGTTAATTTCCATATATTTGTGTATTTTCCAATGTTCCTACTGTTACTCATTTCTGGTTTCATGCCAATGAGGTTAGAAAAGATACTTGATATGTTTCAATATTATTTAATCTATTAAGACACATTTTGTGGCCTAAAATACAGTCTATAATAGAGAATATTCTGTGTGCATTTGAAAATAATGTATCTTATTCTGCTATTAGATGGAATGTTCTCTATATGTCTGGTGGATTTAATTTGATAGTATACTAAAAATTTTGAATACACATACACATTATACATTGGTCTGAAGTTTTCTTTTCTTTCCACATATTTTTGTATTTTTAGTGTATAGCACACACCAGCCTCATAAAATGAGTTGGAAAGTATTCCATCTTTCTCTATTTTCTGCAAGTTTGTGTATAATTGGTTTTATTTATTATTTCATTATTAATTAAATTGGCCCATAAAACCACTTAGGCCTGCTTTTTTCCCCTTAATATTATATTAATTTAATTTCTTTTGTATTATAAATTTTTTTGTATTTTATGTTTCCCTTCATTCTGCCTACCTTGGGGGTTATGTTGCTCCTATTTTTCTAGTATTTTAAGATAAAAACTTAAATTATCAATTTGAGTTATTTTTTAGTGTTAATGTTAAAAGATGTAAATTTTTCTTAAAGCTGTACTTTACATAAATTTTATAATTTTGGTAAGTCATGTTCATTTTTGCTCCATTTAAAATAGTTTTAAAATATTCAAAATATCTTCTAACTTATCTTCTGATTAACTTTTGTTCCATGGGCTATTTAGAATTTTGTTGTTTAGTTACCAAATATGTACAGATTTCTCAGATTTTTTCTATTGTTAATCTTTAATTTTATTGTGGTTGAAAATATATTTTGCATGATTTCAAACTTTGCAGATTTTTAATATTTATTGTATGGGTTGGCACATAGTTATCCTGAGGAATATTTCATGTATGTTTGAAAATAATGTGCATTCAGCTGTTATTGGGTGAAGTTTCCAGTAAAGATCAGTTCATTGTTAATTTTATTTATCTTAACTATCATTATGTTTTCTGTCTAGTTTTCCTATTTGTTGCCTTAAATGGATTTTTGAAATCTCCAACTATAATTGTTCAGCTGTTCATTTCTCAATTTGATTCTGTTGATTTTTTTCATGTATTTTGGGACTCTGTTGTTAGTACCTAGACGTTTCAAATCAGTATATCTTCCTGACAATTTGATCCTTTGATATTCATAAAATATTTATCTTTGTTGCTAGCCTAATTTCTAGTCTCTGAATTGGCTGTTGAACAGTCTATTTTGTTTGATTTTAGAATGGCCATTCCAGTTCATTGATGGTGAATGTCTGAATGTGAATGGTGTGTGTGTGTATGTGTGTGTGTGCATGTGTGTGTATACTCACCATTATATATATATATATATATATATCCACACCATTATATATATATATATCATATATAATCAGTTTGTTTCAAACCCCTTTGTACTTTCTTGTTATATATATTTAAAGTGTACAACATGACATTTTGATGTACGTATACTTAAATAATTACTACAGCAAAAGAACTAACATATTCATTTCCTCACATAAGCACCACCTCGTATATGTACGTATGCTAAGGATATCTGAAATCTACTCTCTCTGAAAATGTCCAGCATACAACATATCTTTAACAATAGTCATTGTGTCATACATTACAGCACTGGACTTATTTATCCTGTGTGACTATAACTGTGCACCCTTTAACCTGCATTTGTGTCTTGAATCTAAAATATTTCTCTTGTAAGTAGCACATAGTTGGGCATTGTCATCTTGTGTTTTTTCCAATAGCATGATCTCTGCATTTTGACTTGAACATTAGTCCATTTACTTTTAATGTAATTTTTAGTAGAACTGGATTTATGGCTGCCATTTTCCTATTTGTTTTCTACGTGTCTTGTGTGTATTTTTGCTTCTTATTTACTTTTTTGTATTAAAGAAATGTTTTTATCATACCATTTTAATTCTGTGTTTACTTTTAACTATATATTTTAGAATTGTTTTAATTAAGGTGCCATAGGGATATATAGACACACACATATATATATGCACATATATATGTACATATCTAAAGATATATATGCATACGTATTTGTATTTTTAGTAGAGATGGAGTTTCACATGTTGGCCAGGCTTGTCTCAAACTCCTGACCTCTGGTGATTCACCTGCCTCAGCCTCCCAAAATGCTGGGATTACAGGTGTGAGCCACCATGCCCAGCCTGTTCCTTTATTTTTCATTCTTTAAAAAAACATGTAACTGTATAAAGCAATAATTATTACACTATAATGTTGGGTTAATTGTAAATATTTATAATATATATTACCTATATGTATGCATATATATTGACAGTTCAGTCTATTTTAGGTATACATACAGACTAATCACGATAAAATATAGTAACTTTGCTCTAGAACATCTCTAATTCTACTCTCTCATCTTCCTCATGTATGCATGTTGTATGGGTATATGCCTGCATGGGAAAAAATATAAACACACATATGTTATACATATTTTAAATATTTATAATTAACCCAACATTATAGTATAATAATTATTGTTTTATACAATTATATGTTTTTTTAAAAATTAAGAATAAGAAACAGGCTGTGTGTGGTGGCTCATGCCTGTAATCCTAGCACTTTGGGAGACTGAGGTGGGTGGATCACCAGAGGTCAGGAGTTTGATACCAGCCTGGCCAACATGGTGAAACCCCATCTCTACCAAAAATACAAAAATTAGACAGGTGTAGTGGTGCACGCCTGCAATCCCAGCTCCTTGGTAGGCTGAGGCAGGCAGAATTGTTTGAACCTGGGAGATGGAGGTTGCTATGAGCAGAGATCCTGCCATTGAACTTGAGCCTGGGTGACAAGAGTGAGACTCCATTGCAAAAAAAAAAAAAAGAATAAAGGAATATACTTATATATGTACACACATATATAAATATACACACATATAAATACACACATATATAAATATACACATACATACATGTATCATATTTTATATTGACTAATATATTTGTAATTTCTGGGTTTTTTTTTCTTGTAATGTCTAATGTCATTTCCTATTGAAAAGTTTTCTCTAGTGTCTCTTACAATGCAGGTGTGCTAGCAATAAATTCTCAGTCTATGTTTATCTGGGGCTGTCTTCTTTGTCATTTTTAAAGGGCTGTTTTGTAGGAAGTGAAATGTTTGGGTAAAAATGTTTGTTTTCTTTCAGCAAGACATATTATTCCACTGATTATTGATCTCCAGCATTTATGTGAGAAGTCAACCACCATTTTTGTTTCTCTCTGTGTGTGTTGACTTTGTTTTGTTGCTTTCAATATTTCCTCTTTTCCTTTGTCTTCCAACAGTTTGACTATGATATATCCAGGTGTGAAACTCTTTGTTTTTATCCTGCCTGGAGTTCCTTAAACTTTTTGGATCTACAGACTTAATCTTTTAAATGAATTTGGGAGTTTTCAAGCCTTCATTTATTTCCTAATTTGAGATGGAGTCTGGTTGTCATCCAGGCTGGAGTACAGTGGCATGATCTCAGCTCACTGCAACCCCTGCCTCCCGTGTTCAAGCAATTCCCATGCCTAAGCCTCCTGAGTAACTGGGATTACAGGTGCCTGCCACCATGCCTGGCTAATGTTTGTATTTTTGGAAGAGACAAGGTTTCACCATGTTTGCCAGGCTGGTCTTGAACTTTTGACTTCAGGTAATCTGCCCACCTTGACCTCCCAAAGTGCTGGGATTACAGTTGTGAGCCACTGCACCTAGCCTCAAGCCACTAATTTTAAATATGTGTCTATTTTCTTTTTTTCTCCTCTCTTCCTGGTATTCCTATTACATATGTGTTGAGATGCTTCATGTTGTTACAAATTTCTTTTAGGGTTTGTTCCTGTTTTTATTTTCAGTACTTTTCTCCCTGTTCTCCATATTAGATAATTTCTATTGATCTAAATTTCGTTTCCCTGATTCTTTCTTCTGCCATCTCAAATCTATAGTTGAGCACCTCTTGTGAGTTTTCCAGCTTGTTCATTATACTATTCAACTACAGAATTTGTTTTTTTCTTTTCTGTGGTTTTTATTTCTCTATTGGGATTATCTTTTTGGAGTTACTGTCATCACGTTTTCTTGTATCCTTGAGTGTATTTCTTACAGCTGTGTTGAAGTCTTTGTCAGAAATAAAACATTTGGTCCATTCAGAGCCAGTTGACATTGACTGCTTTTCATCCTTAGTGTGAGTTTCACATTCCAGTTTTGTAGGTTGTCTTGTAATGTTTGTGTTGTATTTGAAGGTTTTAGATACGTATTGTAGCCATTCTGGGCCTCAGAGTTACTCTCTAAGGTTTTCTTTTTTCGGTTTTTTATTTTTTTCAGGTTGACCCTTCAGTTTTGCATCTCTAGTATTTCATTCAGTGTCACTTGTTTCACAATGACTAGGTTTGTGAATGAGGTCTTCATTCTTAAATGAGGTTTTGCGGCATACACAATTCTTGATTGAAGGCATGCCAGGAAGACCATCTTTTGACTTTGGCTGTTTTTAAAGAAACATGCTATTTGTCTTCAACAGCCTGGTTGAAGACATGCATGTGGAGTTAGGGTTCCTATTTACCTAGTTTCAAGTTGCTGTGAACCTGAATTTTCCACCAACCCCGGAAAATTCTGTCATTGTTTTTTTTTTTTTCCAAATACTGTTCTCTTTTATCTGCTGCTTTTTCTCTTTTTGGAACTCTAATTAGATTCATTCAACCTGCCCTTTTGACCTTCTTAACTTCCTTCATTTGTTATTTCTTTCTCTTGTGGCTGAATTCTGGAATTTTCTTAGATTGGCTAGTTATCTATTCATCCTCCAGCAAAATACTGCTATCCTAATTCAACATAAAGAAAACTAGAGGGAAGGAAGCTGGCCAAGATGGCCAACCTGAAGACACTAGTGTGTGCCGCTGTCGTGGAGACAAATAGATCCTTCTATTTGTTAGAAACATCGCCTTCCGTGGAAACATCCAGGTGTGTATGTCAGGATGCATCAAGGAAACAACTCCGCCCGTGCAGAGTGGAGAAAAGTAAGGCATAGTGACTGCCCACCCAGGAGTCACACAGAGCCAGGGGAGTCTACCCACAGAAGCAATGAGTGAGTGACAGGCCTTGGGGACCCATGTTTCTCTCACAGATCTTTGCAAACCTCCGGTCAGAAGACCCCTTTATGAACTCACTCAACCAAGGCTTGCAGTTTGACATGCACCCAGCTGCAAGAAGTCTTGGTAGGGCATCCACCCAGGCACATGCAGATCCCCAGGAGTTTTAGATACCTGGACTTCCAGCAAAGTGGGAGGTTAGACCCCCATATGTACCTTTAAGAAAGGGGCTGAGCAGCAATGGTTGGCAGACGTTACTTCCATGCATCTTGCAGAATAAGGCCCACTGGCTTGGAAATCCAACTAGCCACCAGTAGCAGTGTTACATCTCCCTGAGACAGCGCTCCCAGAGTAGGGGTTGGGACACCATCTATGCGTTTCAGAGCAATCAGCCATTTCAGTGCAGCCACCCTACAAAAAAGCAGCCAGACTGCTGGTTTTATGTGAGCCCCTGACCGCATTTTTCCTCACTGGATAAGACCTCGTGATCAGGGTCACCAGCTACCCAGTGCTTTCCAGCTGGCAATGGTTCTGAGCCTCCCTGGAACACAGCTTTCAGGGGAAGGGATGGGTCACTATCTGTGGTTTCATAGCCTGAGCTGTTGTTGCCTTCAGGGTCTAGGAAGTCCAAGGCGACCAAGGACTGGAGTGGTCCCCTGGCACAGCACAGTAGCTCTACAAAGAAGTGCCCAGACTGCTTTTTCACCCAGATCTTGGATCCCATTTCTTTTCATTGGGTGGAATCTCCCAACCAAGGTCTACAACCACCCTTGTCAGTATGTTTAGGCCAGAAACAGGTCCATACCTCCCTGGGGTGGAGCTCCCAGGCTGCCATCTTTGCTGTATTGCAGCCTTCACTGTTGTTACTGTCAGGTGCTGGAAAATCTGGGGTGACTAGGGGCTGGAGCAGACCCCTAGCATACTGCAGCAGCCCTATGAAAAACATGGGTTCCTGATTCTGTATTTTTTCACTGGGTAGGTCCTCCCAGCCTCCTGGGTCTTCAGCTACCCACTTCTGAGGCCACTGAGTCTACAGCAGCTCCACAGCTCATGGAGGTAGAGCTCCCAGAGGAAGAGGTGGGTTGCCTTCTTTGCTAACTCACACTTCTCGCCTTTGCTTTCTCTAAGCTCTGGAGAGTCTGCAGGGACCAGGGGCTGGTCCAGACCCCAAGCACAGAGCACCCACCTCACAGAAAAGTGGCCAGACTGTTCTCCACATAGGTCCTGGTCTTCAGTTCTCCTCACTGGTCAGGGACACCCAACCTGGGACTTCAGCACAACCACCCTGCCCTCACCTGATTACTGCAATCAGAGGCAACTCAACAGTTAAAGGCTCACCTACGCAAAGATGAGAAAGAACCAATACAAGAACTCTGGCAACTGGAAGGGCCAGAGTGTCTTACATTCTCCAGACGATCACACTAGTTCTGAAACAAGGGTTCTTAACCAGGCGAGTTGGCTGAAATGACAGAACGAGAATTAGAATATGTATAGGAATAAAGATCATCTCGAGTCAGGAGAATGGCAAAACTAAAAATCACCATAAAATGATAACGGAGCTAACACATGAAATAGCTAATAGAAAAAAGGACCTAATTTATCTGATAGCACTGAAAAACATGCTATGACAATCTCCCAACCCAATCACAAGTATTAATGGCAGATCAGATCAAGCTGAAGAAAAAATTCTCAGAACTTGAAGACGAGCTCTCTGAAATAAAACAGACAAAAATAAAGAAAAAAGAATAAAAATGAACAAACCATTTGTGAAACACTAGATCATGTGAAGAGGCCAAATCTGTGAATCATGGGCCTTGAAAAGCACGAGGAGTAAACAAAGAACCTGGAAAACATATTTCAGGATCTCGGCTGTGAAAACACCCCCGATCTCGTTAGAGAAGCAAACTGTCGAATCCAGGAAACACAGAGAAGCCCTGCAAGTTCTACACAAGAAAATCTTCCCAAGACACACAATTAGCAGATTTTTCAAGTTCAAAATGAAAGAAACAATGTTAAAAGCAGCTAGAGAGAAAGGGCAGGTCGCCTACAGCGGAACACCGTCAGGCTAACGGCAGAGCTCTCGGCAGACACCTTACAAATCACACAGGTTAGGGGCCTGTATTCAGCATCCTGAAAGAAAAAGATCTTCAGCCAAGAATTTCATATTCAGTCAAACTAAGGTTTTTTAGTGAAGTAAAAATGAGATACTTTTCAGATAAGCAGATGCTGGGGGTGTTTGTTGCCACCAGACCCACCTTTTAAGAGATCTTGAAAAAAGCACTAAATATGGAGAAACCACAACCAACAAATACAAAACACACGTAAGTACACAGACCAGTGACGCCATAGCAACCACATACACGAGTCAGCAAAATAACTCACCAGCAACACAACGACAGGATCAAATCAACCCGCACATACAAATACTAACCTCAAATGTCAACGGGCTAAACGCCCCATTTAAAGGCAAAGAGTGGCAAGCTGGATAAAAAAGCAAGACTCGGTGGTATACTGTCTTGAAGAGACCCATCCACATGCAATGACACCCATAGCCTCAAAATAAAGCGATGGTGGAAAATCGACTAAGCAAACGGAAATCAGAAAGAAAAAAAAACCCAGAGGTTGCAATCTTAATTTCAGACCAAACAAACTTTAAACCAACAAAGATCAAAAAAGACAAAGAACGGTGTTATGTAATAGTAAAGTATTCAGTTCAGTAAGAAGAGTTAAACATCCTAAATATAAATGCACCCAACACAGGAGCACCAAGACTCATAAAGGAAATCCTTGGAGACCTACAAAAAGACTTAGGCACCCACACCGTAACAGTGGTAAACTTCCACCTTCCACCGACAGGACAGATGGCTGAGGCAGGAAATTAACAAAATATTTAATACCTGAACTCAACATTGGACCGAATGGATCTAATAGACTTCTACAGGACCATCTTCCCAAAAACAACGGAATATACGTTATTCTCCCTCCGTATGGCATATACTCTAAAATCACCCATACGGTCAGACATGAAATGATCCTCAGCAAGTGAAAAAGAGCCAAAATCATACTAAACACACTCCTGGACCACAGAACGATAAAAGTAGAAACCAAGACTAAAAAAATTGCTCAAAACCATGCACTTACATGGAAATTAAACATCCTGCTCCTGAATGGCTTTTGGGTAAATAATAAAATTAGGGAAGAAATTAAGTTATTTGAAACTAATGAGGAAAAGGATACAAAAGTATCTTTGCAACACAGAATCTCTGGAACGCAGCCACTGCAGTGCTAAGAGGAAATCTGTAGCAGTAAATACCACATCAAAAAGTTAGAAAAATCTCACATTGACAATTTAACATCACAACCAAAAGAACTAGAGAAGCAAAAGCAAACCAATCCCAACTGAAGGAGATTGAGACGCAAAACGCAATTCAAAAGATTGATGATCCAGTCATTTGTTTGAAAAAAGAATCAATAAGATAGGCCACTAGCTAGACTAATAAAGAAGAAAAGAGAGAAGATTCAAACACACAATTAAAAATGGCAAAAAGGGCCAGGCGCCATGGCTCATGCCTGTAATCCCAGCCCCTTGGGAGGCTGAGGCAGGTGGATCATCTAAGGTCATGAGTTCATGACAAGCCTAGCCAACACGGTGAAACCCCATATCTACTAAAACTACAAAATAATTAGCTGGCTGTGGTGGCAGGTGCCTGTAATTGCAGCTACTCAGGAGGCTAAAGCTGGAGAATCGCTTGAATCCAGGCAGCAGAGGTTTCAGTGAGGCAAGATCATGCCATTGCACTCCAGCCAGGGGGACAAAGCAATACTCTGTGTCTAAAAAAAGAAAAAGAAAAAGAAAGAAGGAAGGAAGGAGAAGGGAAGGAAGGAAGGAAGGAAAGAAGGAGAAAGAAAAGAAAGAAAGAAAAAGAAAGAAAGAAAGAAAGAAAGAAAGAAAGAAAGAAAGAAAGAAAGAAAGAGACAAAGGCCATGTTACCACCAACCCAACAGACATACAAACAACCATCAAATACTACATGAAAACATATATAAACACAAACTAGAAAACCTAGAAGAAATGAATAAATTCCTGGAAATATACACCTTTCCAAGACTGAGCCAGAAAGAAATTGATTCTCTAAGCAGACCAATCATGAGTTCTAAAACTGAATCAGTAATAAATATCCTACCAACTGAAAATAGCACAGGACCAGAAAGATGCACAGTCAAATTCTACTAGGTGTATAAAGAAGAGATGGTACCATTTCAACCAAAATCATTTTTTTAAGTTAAGGAGGAGGAACTCCTCCCCAATTTATTTTATGAGACCAGCATGATCCTGATAACAAAAAGCAGAGACATAGCCAAAAAAGAAAACTTCAGACCAATATCCTTGATGAACATTGATGCAAAAATCCTCAACAAAATACTGCAAGTAGAATCTAGCAGCACATCAAAAAGCTCATCTACCATCCTAAAGCAGGCTTTATCCCTGGGTTGCAAAGTTGGTTAGACATATATGCAAATCAATAAATATTATTCATTACACAAACAGAACTAAAGACAAAAACCACATAATCATCTCAATAGATGTAGAAATTTTTTCTGATAAAATTCAGTATCACTTCATGTTAAAAACTCTCAACAATCTAGGTGTTGAAGAAACATACCTCAAAGTACTTAGTGCCTTCTGTCACAAATGCACAGCCAACATCACACTGAATGAACAAAACCTGGAAGCACTTCCCTTGAAAACTAGCACAAGACAAGGATGCCTCCTCTCACCATCCTATTCAACAAAGGACTGGAAGACCTGGCTACAGCAATTAGGCAAGAGAAAGAAGTAAGGGGCATTCAAACAGGAAGATGGGAAATCAAACTACCCTGGTTTGCAGACGACATGATTCTATACCTAGAGAACCTCATAATGTCGGCCCATGGCTTCTTCAGCTGATAAACACTTCAGCAAAGTTTCAGAATACAAGTCAACACACAAAATCAGTGGCATTCCTATATACCAACAGCAGCCGAGCCAAGAGCCAAATAAGAAATTCAATCCCATTCACAACTGCCACAAAAAGAGTAAACCACCAAATAATACAGCTAAACAGGCAGGTTAAAGATCTCTACAATGAGAATCATGAAACACTGTCTAAAGAAACCAGAGGCTCACACCTATAATCCCAGCACTTTGGGAGGCCGAGACGGGTGGATCATGAGGTCAAGAGATCGAGACCATCCTGGTCAAAATGGTGAAACCCCGTCTCTACTAAAAACACAAAAAATTAGCTGGGCATGGTGGCGTGTGCCTGTAGTCCCAGCTACTCAGGAGGCTGAGGCAGGAGAATTGCCTGAACCCAGGAGGCGGAGGTTGCAGTGAACCGAGATCACACCATTGCACTCCAGCCTGGGTGACAAGAGTGAAACTCCATCTCAAAAAAAAAAAAAAAAAAAGAAACCGGAGGTGGCAAAACCAATGGAAAAGCATTCTATGTTCATGAATAGAAAGAATCTTTATCATTAAAATGGCCGTCTACTTAAAGCAATGAACAGATTCAATGCTATTCCTATCAAACTACCAATGACATTCTTCACAGAACTAGAGAAAACTATTTTAAAAATCATATGAAACCAGAAAAGAGCACAAATATCTAAGGCAATCCTAAGCAAAAAGAACAAAGCTAGAGGTATCACAGTATCTGACTTCAAACTACATTGCAAGGCTACAGTAACCAAAACATCATGGTACTGGTACAAAAACAGATACATAAGCCAATGGAACAGAATAAAGAACCCAGAAATAAGACTGCCCACCTACAGCTATCTGATCATCTGACCTGACAAAAAATGAGCAAGGGGGGAAAGATTCCTTATTCAACAAGTGGTGCTGGCAGAAGTAGCTAGTCACATAGAGAAGATTAAAACTGGATCCCCTCCTCACATCATATACAAAAATCACCTCGAGATGAATTAAAATCTTAAATGTACAACCCAAAATTATAAAATCTCTGGAAGACAACCTAGGCAATGCCATTCTAAACATAAGAACTGGGAAAGATTTTATCATGAAGATGCCAAAAGCAATTGCAACAAAAGCAGACAGTGAAAATGGAGATCTAATTAAGCATAAGAGCTTCTGCACAGGAAAGGAAGCCATCAACAGAGGAAATGACACTCTACAGAATGGGGGAAATACTGTGAACCACGCATCTGACAAAGGTGTAATATTCCAGATCTACTAGAAACTTAAACAAATTAACAAGCAAAAATCAACCAGCACCATTAAAAAGTGGGCAAAGTGTAATCCCAGCACTTTGGGAGGCCGAGGAGAGTGGATCATGAAGTCAAGAGATCGAGACCATCTTGGTCAACATGGTGAGACCCCATCTCTACTAAAGATACAAAAAATTAGCTGGGCATGGTGGTGTGTGCCTGTAATCCCAGCTACTCGGGAGGCTGAGGCAGGAGAATTGCCTGAACCCAGGAGGCAGAGGTTGCGGTGAGCCGAGATCGCGCCATTGCACTCCAGCCTGGGTGACAAGAGCGAAACTCCGTCTCAAAAAAAAAAAAAAAAAAACAAGTGGGCAAAGGACATGAACAGACACTTTTCAAAAGAAGACACACATGCAGCCAACAAGCACACGAAAAAAGCTTAATATTATTGATCGTTAGAGAAATCCACACTAAAGCCACAATGCGACACCATCTCACACCAGTCAGAATGCCTATTATAAAAAGGCAAAAAAATTGCAGATGCTGCTAGGTCACAGAACTTACGCATTGTTGGTGGAAGTGCAAATTAGTTCGACCTTTGTGGAAGGCAGCGTGGTGATTTTTCAAAGATCTAAAAAACAGAACTAGCATTTGACCCCGCAGTCCCATTAGGCATATATATCCAAAGCATATAGATTGTTCTATTATGAAGATACATGCACATATATGTCCATCACAGTACCATTCACAAGGGCAAAGACATGAAATTAACCTAAGTGCCCATCGGTGGTAATAGACTGGATAAAGAAAATGTGGTACATATACACATGGAATACTACACAGTTATGAAAAAGAACAAGAACATGGTCTTTGCAAGAACATGAATGGAGCTGGAGGCCATTATCCTTAGCAAACTAATGCAGGAACAGAAAACCAAATACTGTATGTTCTCACTTATAAGTGGAAGCTAAGTGTTGAGAACCCATGGACCCAAAGGGCAGGATGATACAGAATGGGACCTATTTGAGGGTGGAGGTGGGAGGAGGGAGAGAATCAGAAGAAAAATAACTATTGGGGCTTAGGCTTAGTACCTGGGCAATGAAATAATCTGCACAACATACCCCATAACAGGAGGTTCCCTGCATAACAACCCTGCATATGCATATGAACGTAAAATAAAAGTTTAAGAAAAAAGAAAACTAATATTCAGCCTGATTACAAGTTACAAAGCAGTGGTAGTGAATCAGGAATCGCTGATGTGTGATCTGCATATGAAAGACACATAACGGGAAGTGAAAGCAATTCCGGAAATCTCGGACCAAAAAAGAATACCAAGATAAATCTCGTTTTAGGCTGGGAGCACCCACGCATATTGGTTATTTAGAATGAATTAACTGGAACTGAACTGAGCAGGAGTCTGACAACAGATCGAAGCCCCTTCTGAGGCAAAGCTCTTCTCTGTGGCTTGGAAAAGAAGAATAAATATATTAATGTACTTCTCCGGGTGCTTGGAGAATTTGCAGGATAATGTCTGTAATGAACTCTAAGCTTCTTAAAAAATAATCCTTGCAAAGTCATGCAGGGAGACTCATTATCACGGTGTCCTCAGGAGAAGCCAGGCCAGGTGAGAAGTGTGTGGCATTATAATGACGTCCTGGTGGTGTCTGGAGAATCAGACCCCCACGGATGCAGCAGAGCAGCCCATATGCTACACAGAAGTCCGGAAAACTCATTTGTGCACCATGAGCAGATGCTTGTTTTCTGTGTGGGTGGAGCCGCACCTGTGTGGCGGGACTCATACAGAGGCATCTCTGAGTTCCCCATCTTCCCGAACTCCTCCTATGTGCAAACCGATAAATAAAAAGGTCCTGTCTCTGACTCTTTGATGGTATCTCACGGTAATGCTCACATTTAAACACAAACAGACAAATAAAATGATGAGAACAAAAAGACCTCTGTAAGATCTGCGACCCCTGTGGATTGCATGTCGTTTTGTTGTTGTTGTTGTTGTTTTGAGATGGACTTTCACTCTTGTTGCCCAACCTAGAGTGCAGTGGCATGATCTCGGCTCACTGCAACCTCTGCCTCCCTGGTTCAAGTGAGTCTCCTGCCTCAGCCTCTGGAGTAGCTGGAACTACAGGCATGTACCACCACTCCCAGCTAATTTTGCATTTTTAGTAGAGACGCGGATTCTCCGTGTTGGTAAGGCTGGTCTCGAACTCCCGACCTCAGGTGATCCCCCGCCTTGGCCTCCCAAAGTGCTGGGATTACAGGTGTGAGCCACTGCGCTCTGCCACCTGTGATTTTTTAGAAGCGTCCACAAAGCCTGTGGAGGGACAGTGAGCTGGGAATAGAAATCTCATGTTCCTGGGCTTGTGCTTATGAAATCCAGAGAAATGAGATTAATGGTCTCACTGTATCGAGAACTGGGCGTTTTGATAGAGTTGTGTCCTCAAAATGACTTCCTTTCTGAGGCAGGAAGCAGCCGACAGGCTTCCTAATAAGCTTGTGATTTAGTTATCTGACCATGAGCACGTCCCTGACCTCTCTGACTCAGTTTCCTCATCTGTGAAGTGGCGGGGTTGCTGTGATGCCGCAGCACTCACAGGAGGGGCCGCATGACGCGCCTGGTGCCACTGTCATGGTGCGCCCTGCATTGCAGAGTCCCTGGTGCCCTGGACTGTGCTCTGGACGGTGCTCTGGAAGGCGGGCGAGGGAGGCTGGACGTTTCCATGGGCCGAAGCGTTCTCACGCGTCGCCTCCCACCTGCGCTCAGGGTGCCCAGGAACCTCGCGTGTTTCTCAGACGTCACCCACCTTGGAGGAACCCGAGTTCGCAGCCCTTCTGAGCGACCTGCGGACATACCTGCCAATGGTGACGGGCGCGCCGGGGGTTCCTGGCAATCCCGATGCAGGCCTCGGGTCTCAGGAGGCGCTGACATTAAAACAGCGGACAGCCCGGCACTCCAGGCACGTGGGAAAGCCGCGCAGGTGCCACGACCTCCTTAGATGCTGTTTCCGGTGTGAAACGGTTTTCTAAAATGTAAACGAGGCGTTGTAAAGCCCCTGTTTCTTCTAACTCTGCAGCGCCTGGCGGACCCGGGCACGGAGGTGACACGCTCCGGCTGCCTCCGCTCGTTTTTGTCCTTTTTGTCTGCGGCGCCCCCTCCTCCGTCCACCCCCACTGCGTTCAGAACGGCCGTTAACGAGGCGCTCTAATTAGCAGCGCTTTGAGGTGAGCTTGGACACTTGAAGTAGTTCTCGCTCCCCAGGCTTTCTTCCTCGGTAATAATTAAACACTGAGGACCAGATATTCAAACGGCTTCGCTGAGACGACGGCCGCCGTTCCCTGGAAATGTCAGGAGTGCACGAGGTGCGAGTCTTCAAAGCACCCCTGGAAAGTTTGCAGGCTCACGATGCGGCATCGAGAATTTCAATGAGAACTGTTTCAAAGGACCAAGAAACAGGAATTTACGCAGGTCGGAAGAAAATACGTTGGTTACAGTTACAATAAAGATCTTAACTATGTTCAAAATACGTTGCTTACAAGAAGGGAGTTCGTTTTTCTTAATCTCCAAGTGCACATTATGTATTTCATTTGCGTCACATTTGGGTAATGTTTCATAAAGGCGGCTGACAGGAGAAGTTAGAATTAAACGGAGGTTATCTGCGTCCCACACCTGCAGGGTGGAAGGAGGTTTAACCTGGTCCAGCAGCTAACCCCACACAGGACGCCTCGCGGTGGCTTGAAATCCGCCGTGGTGAGAGCAGTCGCTACCAAACAGACAGCCGCTGTGCATGGGGCTGGATTTATTGTTTTTTTGATCATCTAGACTTGAAAGAGTAACGGATACGACTCTAAGATGTGGTGTTTCTACAGCCATCACATTGCAAATGGCACAGAAACTAAGGGAGCATTCTTTTAATCCAAAGAGATGGCAGAACTCGGCAAAGAACTTGCTCTCGTCGTTGCACTGATGAACAAGTCCCAACACATGTCTTCGCTGTTTCACTTTTGTCTTGTTAATGTAAATAAGAGATCAACCAACGTTCACGTCAGGACTTCAGTTCATTACGTGCGTGTGTTTTGTTTCCCATGGAGGCACCGCTGAATCTCTCGGTTAGATCCTGCTGACGGGTTTGAACTCTCTACGCAAGCACTTCCCACAGGAACACCAACACGTGTTCTCTCGGCGGGAGAGGAGAGCCAAGTGCTGTCCAAAGTGACTGTTGATCAGCTCCACGCCCTCCGTCAGTTCGCACCTTTTCATTCTGACTCTCCGCGAGGTTCCTGTGTCTCTGCGCAGAGTTGCTCATCCCGTCAGTCAATCTTATTTTGTTTTTGTTGTCCTGTCTGTGTCTCCAGAGATCTTTCTAATTTCTGCATCATAACTACTCACTGCTTCCTTACTGCTACCTTCTCCTGTCCTCATCTCTCAAACCGCAAGGACCTGGATGGCAGGCAGGCAAACCGAGGTGTACACAACCGAGGCAGGGCCGCATCTTCTCGGGCGGGAGCAGGACTGCCAAGGAAAGGGGGACCAGTGGCCTGGGAGTCTCCAACCCTCTGCTGCAACTAAAGAGGAAAATATGCTTTTGACTTAACGCTGACAACGGGCTGTCTGGTGGTGGGCAGGATTTGCAGCCTGTATCCCAGGTCTTCCAGATTTGGGGGTGGGTCGGGCCGTAGGCACAGAGGACTGTGATTGTCCCTCCCTGGCAAACCCCTCCTGGCTCTCTCTTAGGGTCTCCAGCATGCCTCACCTCGAGTGAGGACCTTGAGATGACCCTCTGGGCCCTGCTTTTCTCTCCCCATCCCCTGGGGTTGTTTCTGATGCTGGTGCCTAGATCAGCAGCTCTAACACCAGTGCCCCACACAGGTGGGCATCGGGCTGCGGCCCGTAGACACTGCTCACAACCACCAATGCCACCTGCCAGGGCTGCTGTGGTCCAGACACAGGAGGAGCCGCTGGTGCCAAGTCAGTTGGTAGCTGGCCCTTTCCAGGAGCCTCAGAGAAAATGGGTTCAGTTTCCCTGTTGATCAGCCTTCCCAGAGGGAGGTGGGCAGGAACCCAGGTGGCCTGGGCTGCAGGATTCGGAACCCCTCCCCCTTCTTTGGTGAATCATAAAACTTAATCCCAGGGCCCCAGGGGGCTTCTGGAGGCACACACACTTGGGCCCTCCCACATGCCCAGGTTTCTAGCCCTCAGGGGCCTCCGCCCAGGGACCCTCCTTGGGTCCTGTGACTGTGAGAGGCCCCCCGTTAGAGGAGACAGCCCTCAACTACCTCAGAGTCGGGCTGTGTTTCACCCAGGTTCATGTGTTTCTCCACCGACAACTGTGATGGGCTGAATCGTTCCCCCAAAAAGTTATATATCGACGTCCTCACTCCCCACACCTCAAATGCCGACTGTATCTGAAGACAGTCTTTAAAGAGGTGATTAGCTGAAAATGAGATTATACAGACGGCCCCTAATCCAATCCAGAGGTGTCCTGATAAGAAGGAGAAGTTCGCACACCGACAAGCAGGGCCACAACCCGGTGACGACCCGGGAAGACAGACTCGCTGTCTGAGCCCAGGAGAGAGGCCCCTCGAGGAACCACCTGCGGACAGCTTACCCTCGGGGAGCAGCTTCCAGAACTGCGAGGGAATAAAGGCCGTGTTTAAGGCCCCGTCGGTGGTGCTTTGTCATAGAAGCCAAGCGTAGGAACGCAGCCACCAAATGTCCCCAAGCACATGTCTGTCTCCAGGGCCTGTGCGTTTGCAGCCCCTGAGGACCAGGGTTGCACAGTTTGGATCACGTCAGAGCATGTGTCCATCCATAACTTATCACAGCATTATGTCCACGGATGTTCCATTGCTCACAGTACCTGACTCACAACATGCACAGCTTTGAAAGGAGCCGTGTGTTCAGCCTGGATCCAGGTGATCGATCGGGAGCCCAGATCCAAGATGAAGCAGGAACAGAAGCTCTTGACTGTCACACAAAGTCAAAGCGTGAGCAGGTCATGTGGACGCTTCTGAGGCCACAGGAAGGCGTGAGGAAAGACCTGAATGGAAATCTCATTTCCATTCAGTAGGTGGGCATATTACAAACAAAGGGAACAGGTGCCAAATCAGAGTCGGAGGGAGTCAGCTGCACCTTCACTCTGACCTGAACATAGCCGGAGGTGTGGGCCCCACGGCCGGCACCCCATTTAAAGACTCTGAGACTAGGTGGGGCCGGGCAACACAGCAAGTGTCCTGAGTGCTGGGGACTGGCCTTTCCATCGCTGCACTCGCTGTACCACACAGACCACAGGCGCGGGGGCGGGGAGCCTTTCCACCGCATTTTTACGAAATGAGCCCCCTTTCAAAGTGAAACAGTATTATGGATCAAAGCGTAGGTGGCTCCATATGTAAGGAAGAAACAGCCGGTGTCACCCTGGGCCACTCACACACGCTGCATGGACGCCCCCTCTCATTAAAAACGGGTCGGATTGCATTCCAGGCCCAGCCTGCAAAGTTAATGACAAGCTGGCAACAAAGCAGCTTGTGAGCCTTGTACTACAACGTGATTACCTACCTGCTTCTTATGAGTGGGTCTGAGCAGCGCCCGGCCGGCTGGTATTTGACCCACAGACAGGGAAGTTCCCAGGCGCTGCGAGGCTGACTCACTTCAAAGTCCTCGCCCTGCTGGCTTGGTTTACACCTGAGCCAATTAGCTCGGGCATCAGAAGAGGCCTGAAAACGGAGCCAAGCCCTTATTCCCGGGCTGGAGAAAGTCACTTGATCCCAGGTAAATGATACAGGAAGAACAATGGAGGGGAGGGGGGGCAGTAGGGCTCTGTGCCCCTTGGAGGAACTGAGACGCAGGGACTGGGCGTTGGCGAGTACTGAGGGCCAGGCCCGCGCTCAGGGTGTTTGTTGAGCTTCTGTTGGTAACAAAGGGGCAAATTGAAATGAAGCTGTCTGCAGTCTGTTTGCCGCATATCAAATATGCTGTCAGATATGCTGATTTGCGCTTCTGCTGAATTATTGAACATTGAGCTTCCAGAAATCGGGCAGTTGGGGGAGGCCCAGGAGGAGGGGCCCAGCTGGAGCAGCACTGCCTTCTGAAAGTTCCACTGCGTCTGCGGAAAAAATGGAGGCTTCCTGTAATCCCAGCACTTTGGGAGGCCGAGGCAGGCAGATCACCTGCAGTCAGGCGTTCGAGACCAGCCTGACCAATATGGTGAAACCTCTTCTCTGCTAAAAATACAAAAATCAGCTGAGCATGGTGGTGGGAACCTGTAGTTCCAGCTACTCAGGAAGCTGAGACAGGAGAATGGCTTGAACCCAGGAGGTGGAGGTTGCAGTGAGCAAGCTGAGATTGTGCCACTGCACTCCAGCCTGGGGACAGAGTGAGACTCCGTCTCAAAAAAAATGAAAAAAATAATGGAGAGCCCAGTGCCCCCGTGTCCCCTGAACCCTCCTCAACTCCCAGTCATGTGAACCTGCTGAAAAGGCCTCGGGCCGAGGCAGGTGAGGCTGGCCACCATTTTTTGGTTCACTTTGGTCAAGCCTGTGGCTGGACGAGCCTCCTCCAAAGAGCAGCTGTCTGTCCACATGACACGTGCGATGCTTACACCTCCCGCACGTGGAGTAGGCCAAAGAATAGGACCTACCGGAGTCAGATCAAAGTTCTGCTTATTAAATAACCGTGTTCCCAACACCTTCCCGAGATGAGGAGACACGTTTTGGTGTTGGAGACACAGGATGAAGGAGGCACAGCTGCACCCTGTGGTGGTTGGCCTCTGTCTGGCAAGGAGTGAGGGGCGCAGGCATCCCTGCTGCTGGCATCACATAGGCGATGGCATCACACGGTATTGCAGAAACGGGAGTGGAACAGGGTTCCCTTTAGAAAAAACAAAGCGGCAGCAGAATACGCACATTTTCGAGAGCTGGTGCATGTATGTGGGTGCGTGTTCCTGTGTGTGGACACGTGGGTGTTTCTGTACAGTGTGCTGAGTGGTGCAGAAGTACGACCAGGGACGCGTCAGGTAAACCCATGTCACAGGGTCCCAAACACAGTGGCCAGAATGATTCACTTACTGAAAGCCCCAGCTGATGTCTTGATTAAACGCCTTCATAACTCAGGATACGTTTCATTTTCACAGTAAGTTGGAATTACACTCCCGAAATCCACGGTAAATTGGGATTACACCCCCGAAATCCACGGTAAGTTGAATTACACCCCTGAAGTTTTGCAATAAGACAAAATCTCAGGCATTTTTCTCTGTGATGCTTCAGATGACTGCGTCTCAAGGGATGGAAAATCGGCTCTTCCCGTGGGATTAGAGATCATGCCAACTAGAAGGCCCTCTTCGGGCAACTCACTTGGAGTTTAGCCAAGACGTGCATAATTATTTTTCTAATAATGGGAGAGTGAAAGCCACGGCCTGTGGGTGTGTCTGGCTGTGTAGTGAAGTCGTGACCACAGCCTATCATAGGGGGGGATGGGGTGACATGAGGCTCATCTCCTAGAGGAGAACCTGCCCACTGCACATGGAGGAAGAAGAGGTCAGGGCCCCCAGGGGACTCGAAGATGCTGGTGGCCAACTTGGGCCAGCTTCCCAGGTTTGCCCTCTGTCCTCCTGCCAAGCCCTCCTGGAGAAAGGGCCTTTCTGCCTTCACCAGGTCCTGGATACTGAGCCTGCTCTGCACTCATGGTAGACATTTGGAAGGGTAGTTACAGGAGAGAGGGGCAAACACAGAGTACTCCAGATTTAGTTTCCAAAACAGCATCCTCTTCTTGGACCCATGTGCTCAGTTCTAAGGAAAGTGACAGAAGGTGTGAGGGTTCCTTTGAGGGCCCTGGAATCAATGTGACATGTGTCCTTCCTTCTCCCCTCACTGTTCCCACTCTGTCTCCTTCCAAGCAGAGCACCAGCACAGCCACACACATATGTACACACAGATATGCACATGCATCACTGGTGCATATATGCATGCATACAGCAAGGTACAGACACATGTATGCATCACTGGTATATGCACACACACACAGAGCACACACATGCATCACAAGTACACACACATGCACAGAGCAAGACACAGGCACACACATGCATCACAGGTGCATGCACACACATGCACACACACATCACAGACACGTGTGTACATGCAGACAACATGGGTACATGCATGCACACACAAGCACACACATACATCATGGGTACATGCACGCACAGAGGTGCACACACAGGTATGGGTGCATGCATGCACATACATGCATCACAGGTACCTGTGTGTATATACAGGTGCACACACAGGCATTGTGGGTACATGCAGGCACACACGTGCATTACAAGTATGTACACATGCACTCAGCAAGACACGGGCACATGCATACATCACAGGTACATGCACACACATGCACATACATGCATCACAGGCACATGTGTGCACATGCAGGCATCACGGGTATGTGCATGCACACACACAGGCACACACATGTTGATATGGTTTGGCTGAGTCCCCACCCAAATCTCATCTTGAATTTCCACATGTTGTGGGAGGAACCTGGTGGGAGGTAACTGAATAATGGGGGTGGGTCTTTCTTGTTCTTTTCGTGACAGGGAATAGGTCTCATGAGATCTGATGTTTTTAAAAATGGGAGTCTCCCACACAAGCTCTCTCTTTGCCTACTGCCACCCGTGTAAGATGTGGCTTGCTCCTCCTTGTCTTCTGCCACAATTGTGTCACGGTTCCCCAGTCACGTGGAACTGAATCCAGTTAAACCTCTTTCTTTTCTAAATTGCCCAGTCTTGAGTATGTCTTTACTGGCAGCTTGAAAACGAACTAATAGACATGTCCACTGTCTTCCTTTGTGTGCAGCTGCCCAAGGTTCTTGTAGGTTGTGTGTACTCACTCTCCATGCAAAGCCCTCCCGTGGCCTCCTCACAGCTCAGCACTACACAGTCCCCTCTGTACAGCCACATGGCCACCTTCTCCAGAGAGCTTTGATTGTCTTCCCTCAAAAGAACACTCTGCATTGCATTTTTCCCATAGCACTTCTGTTTGTTAAGGCAGTAAAGTAGACAGATTATCTCCCAACTGGAAAAAAATGTCTCCAAATGCAGGATTCGTTCATTCATTACTTCATTAAATGTGTATTGAACGTTGACCACATCCTGGAACCCACGCTAAATGCTGAAATGGGAGGGGTGGACCGTCCCCCCAGGAGGGAGGTGCTCAGAGAGGAGGTCATCACTGGTGAGGGACACCAGGCGAGGGGCAGAGACCCACCTGCCAGACACCGGTGTGGTCCTGCTGTGATTCAAAGCATCCTGTTAGTAATAGACACAGACACATGTTCCAATGACAGTGACTTGTAACAAAATTTAATCTTGGCAAATGTGTATTATTAAGATGGCTAAATACTTTCCAGATAGGAATTAGGTGTTGAAAATTGAAGCTGAAGTAACAAAGTGTCTCATACTGAGACATCCTTTCCTTCCGACAACTCTTGGTTCTGCTCCAATGCTGTTCAAACATGCATGCAGGAATAGCTGGAGTGAGTGGCTGAGCCTGTAGAGCAGCTGCTGGACTCTAACCCTCTTAGCCGTGTGTGCCCAGGGTCACCCATTCACCAAGCAATGCTGGATCCCTTCCTACGTCCCGGGGCTCACAGGTTAGAGTCAACAACATGGACACAGTGAGGTTTTATGTGCATTCCCAAGTTTAAAAACATTAATCACAGTTTTAGGAGGGGCTTCTCCTCACTTCTACCGGGACTGGGCTCTGGTTGAGGGCAGCTGTTACCCATTTTATAAACAGATGAGCAGAGCCAGTGATGCCAACTGGGGAGCTCTGAGATTCCTGGGGAGCTGAGAGAATCACTGCTGGGAAGGACCTGAGTCCCTGGACTCCCACCCACAGCCGGCTCTGGGGGCCCCCACGGCTGCTGCAGAGGGGGAGGTAAGGCAGGCATGATCTCTTTTCATTATTAGTCTTTAGCTCTAAATGCTTCTGCAGGAGCCCAGGCTCTGGGGAGCTGGACGGACCACACAGGAGTCCAGAGCCCTCAGCCTGACGAGACCCAGCCTCCCTCCATGGCTGCTTCCCGGCGGACCCACCACCTACTTGTCACGAAGGCAGGGAGCATCACTGGCCTGAGCCAGCTTGCAGTGGGGAGGGTCCCCAGGGCAGAGGCCAGTGCAGATCCCCAACAGCAGCAGGGTGGGCGGCTCCAGGAAGCAAAGCCATCTACCGAAGGAAAGGGCCCAGAAAGGGAATCATGTGGCTTGGACACGCAGCAGCACCCGGATCTCTAACTGGAGCCCACACTCCCTGGGCCCCTGCTTCAGAATACCTGGTCTCCTGTCCGTCTTTTGAGCTGGAAGTGGTGCCAATTACTATGATATTAACTCCAGCAAATAGCAGTTAATAAGCACTTCCAGTGACGTGTCAAGGGCCTCTATATTTGGAGAGCAGGAGGCATATTTCCCACTATACCACCTGCCATGGACTGCAGGAGTCCCCGCAGCATTCTGTGGTGAGCTTGTCACCCCCAGTGTGATGCCTCTGGGCATGATGAGGTCAGCAGGGTGGAGCCTCACAAATGGGATCAGTGCCCTCACCGACGAGGCCCCTGGAGCTCTCCTGCTTCCTCTGCTGCGTGAAAACACGTGAGAAGTCAGCAGCTGCAGGAGGCCCCCATCGGAGCCCAGCCCTGCTCATGCCCTGATCTCCGACTTCCAGCCTCCATAACCGAGAAATACATGTCTGTTCTTTAAAAGTCACCTGCTCCGTGGTGTTTTGTTACAGATCCCAAACTAGGACACCACCCATGAAATTCACATACCCCTTGTTCATGGACACCCGGAACTAAATAAATGTCATTGAATGTCTTGGGCCATCCGGCAAATGTCTCTGGGAATGCAGACATGAATTCACCTCAGCAACATACTCGCATGTCAAAGTCTCAGGCATGTAATTGTTTATCTGTACAGCGTATCTCCTTATGGTGGGTGCAAGAGAGGCGCACAGATACACACACCCTGTGATCCACATAAGAGAGGCCTGGTATTGCGTACCCAGGGCTGGTGCGTGCACACGTGTGTGTGTGTGTGTGTGTGGTGTGTGTGTGAGCCCGCTCCCACGTGCCGGGTTGGACGTGCACAGATTCACAACACAGGTGCTCTCCTCACAGTCCCTCCAAAAAGGGGGAAGGAAAAAGGAAAGCATCCGAAGAGGTGCGCTGGAGGCTGGAGGACTGCAGTGTTTCTTCATCATTGTACATTTTTAAGTTAGGCGAAGAGACCACTGACCCCTTTCCATGGAGCCCTAGACCTCCCCCGAGGCACTGAAAGAGACTTCAGCGACAGAGATCCGCCCTACAAGGGGACCAGCGCTGGCGGCAGTGGCACCCCCTCCCACCGGGCATCCTCCCAGGCCATGAGACATTTGATTACATGAAATGTAAGGAAATCACTTTTCCAGATAAAAACAGTTCTTTGGCAGATACCCTCTTCTCTTCATTAAATATTTATATTCTATATCCAGCATTGTATTAGAAATTTGATCTCAAATGTCAAAAGTTTAGGTGTGGTGCTAAGACTCAGGTTGTCAGTATGGAATAAATTATCCCTGATTTTCTGAGAATTGAAATCTCCGCTGGGGGGCCGTCCTCAGTTCCCTGGTTCTAAATGGGCGGGGATCGGGGAAGGTGGGATCTGTAAACATTGGCCCATTCGTGGCACAGCATCTGTGGCCACTTCCACGCCACAATGGCAGGGCTGAGTAGCTGCCCAATAGACCACATGACCTGCGACACCCAGCTGGTTATGGGAAAAATCTGCCACCCTGTTCTAAAGGAACTGAGGCGTGTCGGCACTGGCAGGCGCACAAACCCACACTCGCCTTGGTAAGGCTTGGACTGAACTTGGGCACAGGAGCGGACCAGGGCATGGGGCCCATTGCTGGGCCAGAGACACCAGCCCGATTAGAAGGGGCCTCCCAGTGCTGGAGATGGGAAAGCCCCAGATGGAGGTGGGTCCCTTTGGACACCATGGGAGGAGAAAGGCTAGACTTTCTCTTACTCCACAGAGGTGTCCCCAAATGTGGAAGTGGAGACAGGGGTCAGGCCCTATGTTTCTGAGCAAGACAGGGCCAGGATTCCAGGGACAGCAAATGTGACTCTAAGAGGCCAGTGATGCAGAAGCCAGAGCAGCCCCTTCCTTGGAGATCTGGGCTGTCCCTGGCTGCAGACTCCCCACAGGCTGCCCATGGCCTGGGACCTGTGCACATCAGAGAGGGGCTGGCCCTGGCAAGTCTTATTCTCATGCAGAGGAGTCAGCCCTGGGACAGAGGGACAGTCTGCTGGCCAGTCAGAGCCCACTCAGGGAAGCACAGTCACCAAGACCTAGGGGAAGGTGGCATGGGGGAGGGAGGAATTGGCCCCCACCTGCCTAAGAAAGCTGGAGAACTTCAGGTCCAGGAGGCCCAAAGGGGCCACCAGCCAGCCAGTGGGCTGGGTTTCCCAGGATGGCCCGACTCTGATGCCAGCAACAATGACTCCTTCCTTTGTGTTTCCAGGCTGGTGGGTAATGGCCTTGCTGTTGCTCAGAGCTCTGGGCTGCTTCTCCAGGCCCCGTGTGACCTCTCAGCCACCCCAACTCTGGTTTAACTATGTCCTGGTGTTAAGTCTCATGTTTGCCTCGCTGGACTCCTAATGCGGGGGACAGGTGCTCAGAATGCTCGTCCCTTTGGACCACACAAGGATGTAGGCTTGGGCCCAAGTGTACATTTCCATCCACCAAAGTCTTGGCAGAGATCTGGGAAGCAGAGTGGTTGGAGAGGGTCAGAATGTGAATGGCACATTTTAAAGAACCAGGGGTGACGTCAACTCAGCATGAAGCCACAGCAACCAGGGAGCCACAGGTTACTTGCACACAGGGGCAGAGCAATGACGATGGCAGCTCTCTGGGTCCAGGTATTGCAAAGTACAATGCCCTGGTGCAATTTCCTGCCTCACTGCGGCTGACCTGGCCCCGTCCCCGAGGTTGCTGAGCACCGTGGTCCGTAACGCCCTTCCTGCTCAGCTGGACGTGGGCTTCAGTCCTGGCTCTCATCAGTTCTGTAAAGTAGAAATAGTGAAAGTCCCTTCCTCCTACAGCCTTCATGAGAGACAAATGTCATTCAATACAAAATTTCTAAAACACTGTTCCACATTTTCTGCCTCCATTTTCTCATTGTTCAGTCCCTTTGCAACTATTTGCAAAAAAAAAAAAAAAAAGAACTGCGTCTGATTAGAAGTAACTTTGACAAATTCGGGTTAGGTTGTCAAATACATCACCCCCATAGAGTGCAGCGTCACACCTCTCGTCAGGCAGTCCTTTCTGTTCTCATTCTCCTGCTCGTTCACTCCAAGCAGCACCTCTGGAAAACGCTGCTTAGTGATGAAGACTCTTTCTGTAGGAGACAGACGCTCTTGGTTGGACTCCACTTTTTACCCCTATTCCTCCCACTGGGGAGAAGACCCTCAGCATTCCACCTCAGAAACATTGTTCTTCACCACAATAAAAGGATTACTTCTTTGGGGGAAGAGACTTTGTGTAGACGAATGTTGGATCAAAGAACAAGGATAGCTTGGACCAGCCGATCCCTCTGCTTCTCTCTTGAAGAGCATCTCTCCTGAGACCCGCCCTCCATATGCCCGCTGAGCGCTGGCTGCCCGTTGGCCTGGGTGATCATGCTCACTGGGGCTGCAGTCTGCCTGGAAGCCCCCGCCCACGGCTACCAAAGGCACCTGCTCGCGTCATCCGTCCTGGAGACCAAACCCCAAATTCATTTTCAGTCTCCTGTTTTTCTCTAGAAAGGACCAAGAACTTTTGAAAGCAACTCATCATTACTAATTAAATGAAATTTAGGTTTCATAGAAGCAACTCATCTTTTATTCAAATTCATGTTTTGTCCTTTAAATGGCATTGGATAATGTGTGAAGTAGAAAAGTTCCTTTTAAAAGTTTTCTTTCTTGTTAAAGAATGAGTGTGCTAATAACTCTGTTAAGCCCTAACCTACGTGGCTGTTAGATAGGCTGCGCTTACAGGCACGTAGCACATTCTATATGTGGTACGTTAACCAAGCTATGGGTGCTGGACGTGCTCACAGGCATGTGCCATCTCTCCAATGCTTTCACCTGTTTAGGAAAGTTTGAAGTCATTAGCCAGTCGTGTTTCAGTGAGACATGGTAATTTTCCTTTGCGCACTGCGCATCTATTTCCAACAGATAAGTTACATTCCTGCTATAGTGTCATATATATGATCATAAACAGTGACTGCGGGTGAACAGGTGCCACAGCATAGACACAGCGGTGGTGGCAGCACAGCATCTGTGGCCCTGTGCCCTCTCCCAGGCTCCAGCGGCTCCATCTCTGGAGGGTTTGGAGAGCCCTGGGCAACCTGGCAGGCCGGCGACGTGATGGTGATTCCAAGAGGACCTCTGTAGTTTCCCTGATTCCCAAGGTGCTTGTTCATTCATCAAAATGAACACCGGGCTTAGTGATTCACGTCTGTATTCCTAGTACTTTGGGAGGCCAAGGCAGGTGGATCAGGAGGCCAGGAGTTCAAGACCAGCCTGACCAATATGGTGAAACCCTGTCTACTAAAAATACAAAAATTAGCAGGGTGTGGTGGTGTGTGCCTGTAGTCCCAGCTACTCGGGAGGTGGCAGCAGAAGAATCACCATAAACTAGAAACCACTCACGCCATCCACGTTCTCTCTCTTCTCTCTGATCTTAGTGGCAACGAATTTAATTCACTGCTCTGCTACGACTTTCTGAGAAAGCGCACGTGGAGCAGCGGGTAGATGACGGAGAATGCTTCTCATCTGTGCTAGCCCGTTCTCACGCTTCTGTGAAGGAAGGAATGCCTAAGCCTGGGGAACTGATAGAGAAAAGAGGCTTAATTGACTCACAGTTCCACATGGCTGGGGAGGCCTCGGGAAACTTGCCATCACGGGAGAAAGCACCTCTTCACAGGGCGGCAGGAGAGAGGATGAGTGCCAGCAGGGGAAATGCCAAGTTGTTATGAAGCCATCAGGTCTCATGAGATTCACTGACTATCCTAAGAACAGCATGGGAGAAACTGTCCCCATGATTCAGTGACCTCCACCTGGTCCTACCCTGGACTCGTGGGGATTATTACAATTCGTGGTGAGATTTGGGCGGGGACACAGAGCCAACCCGCATCACCATCGCCTCAGGAGTCCCAGCAGTTTGAAGATATCTACCGGGAGTTCCTCATGGTAGCTGCTAGGGCAAGGCAACTAGAAAGGACATCCCAGGGCTTCCTGCTGTGTCCCGGACTACAGCTGCTGCTCGGGGTTTGTGGGTGAAGATGGAACCAGGAGGGGCAGCACCCACCATCAGCTGCCCCTGCCCGCGCCCTCCTGCTGCTGACTCAAGACAGATCAGTGCAAGGCTACAGTCCCGAATGTCAGCTCAGACTCCAAATAGAACCTTACAAAACCATCTCCTGCCCACCCCAGCCCCACCCCAGCTCCAGCTCCTGATGCACAGGGGAAAATAACCAACTGTTGGGCTGAGCGTGGGTGCTGGCTCATGCCTATAATCCAAGCACTTTGGAAGGCTGAGGTGGGAGGACTGTTTGAACCCAGGAGTTCCAGTCCAACCTGGGCGACACAGGGAGACTGTCTCTACAAATAAAAAAAAAAAAAGAAATTAGCTGGGCATGATGGTGTACTTTTGTGAGTCCAGATACTCTGGGCTGAGGCTAGACGATGGCTTGAGCCCAGGAGGTGGAAGCTACAGTGAGTCATGGTTGTGCCTCTGCGCTCCAGCCTGAGTGATAGAGTGGGGTCATCTTTAAAAAGGTCAAATTAACTGTTGACTCTTTTAGATGTTTCTCCTACCATTCTATTTTGTATTTTAAGTAACACGTTTATATTACTACTTACTGATTATTTAGGATGGGAAGCTGGGTACCAATGGTCTCCTGTGGAAGGTGATAACTCAGTGGATGTGCTCCTCACACCACTACACACACACACACACATTCACAACCACCGTCCAAAGTAGGCTACAGTTTCCTTTCTTTGCACAGATTTTTCTTTTTCTTTGCTTTTTCTGGATTTCACAATTTTCTTTTACCTATCACGCCCCTGCACCCAAACTTTCTATTGGAGCTGGAAGATTCCTCGAGGTGCAGGGAAGCACATCAGGCTACGGGCAGCCCCTTTCTCCATCCTGCTCCCCGAAGACCAGCCCCCACCCCCGCTCTCCTGGGGGCTCCCCTTCCCCCTTCATCTGCTGGCGCACACTTTTCCATGTCTGGGGCTGTGCGTGGGATCCTCCTGCATTTTCTAGTTTGAAACATGACAATTAGCTTTTGGGGGAGAAAATGCACACAGGATCTTTTATTGAGACTGAATATTTGAAAACACTTTGACATTTTACCTTGACATTTGAAACCTTAGACAATGTTTTAGAAATAACTGACTGAATGTAAGAGAGAGAGAGTGTGTGTGTGCGCATGTGTATGTGTGTGCTCATATGTGTGTACATCACTGTTGCAACTGAAAGCATCCAAATCTGAAAACCATTCATGAATTCAGGGGTCCTGGGCTGAGGCTGGATGGTATTCTGAGAAGCGAAGGCTCCAGGCTCCATCGGGCACTTGGAACTAGAGAGGAAGGATCTGGAAGGCCCTGCCTGGGCTCCGGCTTTGGGAAGATGCCTGGCCGCATCCTCAGCTGTGCAGGCATACTAGGGACCACAGCCCCGCTGGGTGAGGCCTCCAGCTGGGCTCCCTGCCTGCTGGCCTGTGTAGGGTGGTCAGGGGAGCAGCTGCACATCTGTGTGGGGGGCAGCAGGGGTCTGTGCATTCTGCTTTTCATCAAACTCAAAGACCCCTTCCACTCCCCGCCCTCCCCACCGTCCTTGCCTTCAGAGCAGCTCTGAAGAGTGGCTCTGATTTCTGCTGGGCGTGCGGATGCCCCTCCACCTCCATGTGTCTTACCCTTCCTGAGGCTGTGGCGTCAGCTCCCTGCTGTTCACGAGGCCAAGCCACGTGTCTAACCATCCTCAACTTCCAGAATCGCCTGACGACCTTTCATCTTCTTTTCTGTTCCCCATCTCATCAGTTCCTGCTTATTTTATTCCTTAATTTTATGAAAGCTCCAAGCAAGAGGGTTCTCACATGAGTCTGTTTGGATATGTATGATGAACTGGGAGCATATTGATTGTATGTTAAGAAAAAAACAAATAAACATTGGTTTCAACATATATTGGACCATTTTCCCATTAAGTTCTGACAAAATAAAGTCTGTCTACACGGGGAGGCTGGAGGCAGACACAGAAGGAAGTTGCAGGTGCCCCCTGGGCTTTCTCTTCTCCCCAGTGGCTTTTCTGATTCCTCTGTTGATTCTTCCTCCAAGATTTCACATGGGACTGGCAGAAAACAAAGAACAACAACAAACACAGATGCACATACACACACGTGCACACATATACACACATGCACAGGCATGCGCACACACGTGTGCATACACATTTACATGTGCACACTCACATGCACACACACATGCACAGGCATGCACACACACGTGTGCATACACATTTACATGTGCACACTCACATGCACACACAGGCACACACTCATGCACACTCACACATGCAGGCACACACACATGCACAGGGACACACTTACACGTGCAAACACGCTTAGGTATGCATGCACACACAAGCAAACATACACATAACACAGACGCATACATGTGTGCACTCATGCACGCACACACAGGCTCACACATGCACACTCACATGCATTCACACACGAACACACATGTGAACACACACAGGCACATGCTCACATGCACACACACAGACACACACAGACATACACTTGCATAAACACATGCCCAGGCATGCATGCACATACAAAAGCAAGCACACACTCACACATACACACACACATGCACACACATACTTTACAGAACTCCCAGGACACAGCAGGTCCCTCATGGTCTTTCGGGGGAGGGGGAGCAGGGCTTGAGGGCACTTACTGCTCCTCCCTGACACCCATCACAATTGGTCTGCCGTGAGGCCACTTCAGTAAAGGTTTTTACATCTAAACTTTCTACAGGAACTTTTCACTTTCCCTCTTTGATTTCTCCTGGTATTTCACTTCTGCTGCTGCTTTCTCTGCCTCTGGGGCTGGCTGGGACCTCAGCTTCATGGTCTCTCAGCCTGGGAGGCTTCCCCTCTGCCTCGGGCCTCATGTGCCAGGTCCTGGCACCCAGCTCCCCCTCCCTGAATCTGGCATCCTCGAAATCTCACTTTTGCATAATTCCTTCTGTCGTCTCTGGCTCCCCCAGTAGACAGTCAGTGTTCCATGCACAGCGTCATGACTGAGCAAATGGCAGGCTCCTGACAGACATTCCCAGGGAGCAGCTACCCCACCTCTCAATCCTGATGCCCACAGGTCCCTCGCTATAGATATTCCACAAGGTGGGCCCACCTCCAACACTGCAGGTGTGAATTTTAAAACAAATGTATGTTCCTCTTTGATGTAATAACTACAGCCTTATTTAAAATGCTTATTGGATTTGATTTAGGAAAATAACAAATTAATTTTCAAATTAAATGTGTGTTTTCAGAAATTTTTATACATAGCATAGGTTGAATACCAAGTTTATATTCACCATATGAAATATTAAAACTCAAGGGATGTGTGGGACCCCGTGGGACCCCAGTGCAGCACATAAGCATTTTAATGTCATTCTACATGGCATCCTCATGCGCATGCACACTAGGGTGTTTCTTCTGTTGGTTTGAATAGGAAGAAGTCAACCCTCATGTTTAAGGGTGCCTTGTGATGCTGAATTTTTGTTTTCATTGGGATAACTGATAACGTCTTGTCTCTTTTTTTTTCCTCAAATAACTCCACCCCCCTGATGTGGTTTGGATTTGCATCCCCACCCAAATCTCATGTAGAATTGGAGGAAGGGCTTGGTGGGGGGTGATTGGTCATGAGGGTGGATTTCCCACTTGCTGTTGTGGTGACAGGGAGTGAGTTCTCGTGAGATCTGGTTGTTTGAAAGTGTGTAGCACTGCCAGGCGCAGTGGCTCACACCTGTCATCCCAACACTTTGGGAGGCCGAGGTGGGCGGATCACAAGGTCAGGAGTTTGAG
Source organism: Callithrix jacchus (assembly GCF_049354715.1). Classification (NCBI taxonomy): domain Eukaryota; kingdom Metazoa; phylum Chordata; class Mammalia; order Primates; family Cebidae; genus Callithrix; species Callithrix jacchus. Next base: position 203,779,830 of record NC_133503.1, read on the forward strand.
ATCAGCCTGGGCAATGTGGTGAAACCGCGAAACCCATCTCTACTAAAAATACAAAAATTAGCCAGGTGTGGTGGCACACACCTGTAATCTCAGCTACTCGGGATGCTGAGGCAGAAGAATCGCTTGAACCTGGGAGGTGGAGGTTGCAGTGAGCTGAGATTGCAACACTGCATTCCAACCTGGGCAGCAGAGACTCTGTCTGAAAAAAGAAGAAAGAAAGCAAGAAGAGTGTAGCACTTCCCTCTCACTTCCGCTCTCCCCTGCTCCACCATGATAAGACAAGCTTGCTTCCTTCTCAGCTTCCACCATGATTACACATTTCCTGAGGCTTCCTCGCCATGGTTCCTATAGAGCCTGCAGAACCAGGAGCCAATTAAACCTCTTTCCTTCGTAAATTGCCCGGTCTCAGGTAGTTTTTCATAGCAGTGTGAGAATGGACTCATACACCCCTTAAGGCATCTTGAGGTCACAGTTTTGTCTGGCAGTGGTGGTGCATACCTGTAGTGCCAGCTACTTGCTGAGGTGGGAGAATCATGAACCCAGGAGTTTGAGGCTGAAATGAGCTATGAGTGTGCCACTGCATTGCCAGCCTGGGTAACAGAGCAAGACTCTGTCTTAAAAAACAAAACAAGACAAACAAGAACAGACAATGTTATAAGCACAAGGTCTGGCTTGGGAGCTGGTAGCGTGAATGCGCTGAGAGTCAACTGTGATTGTTTACCCCTTGTTCTTTCTCCAGTCTGAAATTTTAAGGACATACAATATAGAAAATTACTCTTTTTAAGTCTATGTTTTATGCAATTTCATTATCACATAATTGCAGCGTATTACTTGGCTCAATTTAAAAATAACCATTGGTGTGAATAAGGTGTCTAATGTGGCAACAAATATTTCCCAGGGTACAAATGGTCTAATGTGGGTAAATACGTTCACATGGCAGACACTATGAAAAGTAAAACAAAACAGTAGTTTTTAAAATATGAGACTATTAAATTTAATTGTAGCCTTAAAAAAATAAGTTTCATTGCCCTCCAATAATTTTAAAATTTGCATCTCTTTCATTGAATCTTAAGAAAGCAAAAACAAGAACAGAATAAGACATTCATATTAAGTAACAAAAGGAAAAGTTCCCAGTGCCAGGAGCTATTTGATATTTGAATGTGTTACCAAGAAAGGGTATGAAATTTCTGAAACTTTAAGGGGAAAAAAATGACACCAGTTTGCAACTGCTTAGTGTAGCTTAAGTCCCGTAGGTAAAAATCCCCTGGCTGAGATGGTCGAGGGGCGAAGCTGGCCCTTGGGTATACTCAAGGGCACCGAGGCAGGAGATTTTTTCCATTGGTGAAATGGCAGAGAATAAATACTGTGCTTACAACCTGCAAGTATCACGGTGAAATTAGCTGTCGTTATTTCTCAAGGTTCTTTGTGCGCAACTTAGTACTTAATCGGTTCATCATCTTGTCCATCGACCTTCTTTCTCCCACCTCTCTCTTTCTTGTTTCTTTATTTTATCACTCCAGAAAGGACATGCTGAAATATACATAAAGAGAATGTTCTGGAATGAATACCAGGCAGTGTGGGGTTAGAAGACCAGGACTGGGGAGCAGGGGTGGGGTCAGAAAGTGCAGGGAGGCTGGCTCCTCACATACCTACCCCCAACCCGTAGCCCAAGGCTGAATATCCCAAAGGAATAAGCTGAAAGTTTTCTTTTTCTTTAGGTTGCTCATGGCTAATGATAAATTCAAAAATAGAAGCAAGGGAAAATTGAGAGAATTCACTGGATAATTTATAAATAGATGATGAAAACACACACATGCATTTGTGCCCAGACCGTCCACCTCCCTGAGTGGAGATTATCTGGACCTGTGTGGAATTCTCGCCTGCATGGAAATCACTGATAGATAAACGATACAGTGTTCTGTTCCAACCACCTAAATATTCCATGGCCCTCGACATTTCTGCCCTGCAGGGTGGCTTTGAGGGACCCCCTGAAATGAGACGATGAACACAGAAGCTATCCCTAGACTATGAAGCACTTTATAAGTGAAGGAATCCACTTTTATAGACCAACATTGTTACAGAAGATTTTCATTCTTTAACAAAATGACCATTCTTGCCCATGCATGATTCTTTGTCATGAGTAAGAACAGAACTCTATGTGTATAAGTCTGTTCTCACATTGCTAATAAAGACATGTCTGAGACCGGGTGATTTATAAAGAAAAAGAGGTTGAATAGACTCACAGCTCCACATGGCTGGGGATGCCTCACAATCATGGCAGAAGGTGAAGGAGGAACAGAGGCACATCTTCCATGGTGGCAGGCAAGAAAGCCTGTGCAGGGGAACCGCCCTTTATAAAACAGTCAGACTTATTCACCATCATGAGAACAGCACAGGAAAACCCACCCTGTGATTCAATTATCTCCATCTGCTCCCTCCCATAACATGTGGGGATTATTATGAATTGATGTGAGATTTAGGTGGAGACAGCGCCAAACTGCATCACTGTGGTTTTTACCTGAACAGGCAGCATCGTTTACAAGAGCTTGATTTTTCAGGTGAGAAAATTAGCCCAGTTACTTCTTCTGCCTGAGGTTTACTGCTCCTTGGGAACACCCAGGCTTCCCTAACCACAACAAAATGAACACGGCTGTGGAAAGTGCAGCACTGATTTTTCTCAGCCACCCTACCCTCCTGATCATGGAGACTGCAGTATCCATTTCCCAGCCCCCTCTTGCATCTGAATGCTTGGATTAGTCACTTGCAACCTCAAATGCTGGGTAATAACCTGGGAGGCACCACAGCCCTTCCAGCTGACATCCTTCCATTGCTCAAGAGCAGAAGCTACAGGAAGCACAAGCCCTGGGTGCAAACATCACCACACAGTCTGCGCCTCCTAATGCCACTTCCAATGGGAAACTGATCCAGACCATGCTGGGCAGTGCCATGGCCCGTTTGTTCTCTGACCCTTCCATCTCCTGCCTCCCTGGGCGCCTGGGGTTAACACCACACTCCTTAGGCTCCTGTCTCCTCTTCAAAGGGTGAAATGTGACCACACACTGATCCATGTGACTTCTCGATTCCCCTCTGGGGCATCCTTTTCTTCAACAGATGTTTTCACAATAATTAAGTGATGGGGATCGTGCATTATTGAAGATGCTGGATGCCTCCTGATGTTCTTCACATTTGTAAATTTGTCAGCACAAAATTGAGTGCTTGGAAATGTTGTGCTTATTTATTTTTTAAATTACTGAACACACTCATCCCAGCCAACTGAGGAGAGGAGAGGGGAGCGGGTGAGCTCTCTGGTTCCTGCAGCTGTTCCACAATGAGGGGTTTGGGCAATCATGAAGTCCTGCAGGATTTGGGAGCAAGGAACCCTTTAAAAGACTATTCAGCTGATTACCCACCCATGACATGATCCCCAAAATTGGAGCTATTTATTTATTTCTTTAAAAAATCTCAGGAATTTTACATTCTCTCTTGGTAACCATTTTCCAATGATAAATAACTCTTGGTCTAAGAAAATGTCCTTTCTCCTAGAAATATCCGTTTGGTGTCTAGAATCTTAAAGTCAGGTTCTCCTGCGGCCCTTACTGTTGTCTTGGAACTTGCTTGGGGCACATATGACATTTCCGGACCACTTGGTCTTAGATCTGATTGATATCTTCACTTAGACAATGCAAAAATCTCAGTGTTTCGATGCCCGTGTTTTCAGCATTACAGACTTGGTAAGAATTCTGAGAAATATGTGAGTCTATGGTATTAAAATGAATTTGTGATTTTCATGTGATTCTAGATTGTTATCTCCCTTTGTGAGCATATTTTTGGTGTCATTGGCATTTATTGTTAGAAAACATTTGAACTTGGTGCTGCGAGCCTGGGCCGATGTCCTGCAGGTTTTCACTCTGTGTCTCAGATCTGCTTGAGAGACACTCTCCACGGTCACAAGTGACTGAATGTGTCTTAGGATAAGATGCTTTCAACAAGGTAGGCAGATTCTCATGCCCATAAGAGCTGCTCGGATAAAAGCCTGCCTTTCTAAAAGGGAATTTTCTGGAAAAACATTGTTCCAGAATGCCTTGGCTTTCAAGGTAAAAACTTGCTTATTTACATTTTCCGCAAATATTTACAGAGTAGTCCTCTCATTGCAGGGTCTGTAAATTCAGCCATAAATGTGACAAAAGACCCCCCAGTTTTCATGGAGCTTGAACAGATGGGAAAAGGTAATCAGCAGTGTCTTAAGGCGTGTCCAGGTCTCCTGATAACTGCATGCATGCAAATGGCAATCGTATTCCCAATTCTTCCATACCAGGTTGGCAACTGACTCTGTTTTCTGGGACTCACAGGAGGGTCAGAATACAAGCCTCAGTTCAGGGCTGCAGGCTGATGACGGTGATCTCTGTAGGAGATGTGGCAAGCAGGACAGTGACCTCATCACCATTTCCCCCACCCCCCGCACCAAGCACCAAGGCCAGTGCCAGAACCTGTCCAAGATTCTGAAGTGGGATTCATGAGGAGGTGTCAAACAACATGGTAGAGGAGCTTGGGCTCTAGCTGGATGAGACAGAGGAAGAAGGAGGAGGAGGATATTTAAAATACAAAATCAGAAGGAAAATAGTCCATATTTCTCTTTGATATTAAAACGGCATTTTTGATAATTTTTGACAAATGACTTTTAGAAAATCACCATCTAAAGCTGTATGCTTTTAAGAGACTTTGGATATTAAAAATAAGGGATGTCTTTTATTCTTGACTGAAACGTTGTGCCATGAAAGTGGCAGTCAATCAATATCCTTTCAAAAAGGGAGTCTAAAACTGATGTTTTAACACATTTGTATCTGCAAGATTTATAAAAATTATTTTGGAGAAAAATCAGTGATGACAGAACATCTGTGTCAGGGAAGAGGGAGTACATTCTTTCTCTAAAAATAACCAAAATCTTTGGTCATTATATAGGAAACAAATACATAATGACTCTGGAAGGTGGGAAGAAGACAGACTGGCTAGAAAACCTGGGGCCCAGGGAACAACACCGTGATGAATTAGCTGAGTTTTCTTTCTGTCTCAGAAATCCTAGACTTGATGCTAAAGTTAGCAACTCAGAAATTCCAGCAGGTGCAGAAAAACCATTCAAGAAAAGCACTCTCTGTAGACATAGGACCAGGAAAGAAGTAGCCTAGCAAGAAAACTTTAGACAATAACCAGGCTACTCCCTGCCAAATGCCACACAAAAAACACAGCCTCACTGAACCAACACCAGCCAGGGCCACTGGCGCTTAGACTTCCACCCTCATGATGCTGTAGTGAAGCATCCCAACACCTCAGCCAGGCAGTGGTAGAGAAGGCCAAGTAGGGAGGCTTGATCTTCTTCACCGTTGGGCAGTGACCAGGCCACCCCACCCAAGATCAGGGACCACTTGAGGAGCCCGAATTCCACCCAAGCAATGATAATGAGGTATACACCTCCCCTTGCTTCTGCGTTGGGGGGCAATAGAGAATCAGGAATTTCACCACTGCTTAGTAGCAGTGAGGCTACTCCACCAGTGAGTCAATGAAACCCACACGAGACGGCAGAGTGCCCAGCCCAGCTTGCAGGAAGAAGAACCCCTCCCTTGCGATGCCGAAGGAGGTTATTGGGAACTTGCACATTCAGCCCGACATCCTCACCCTGTCAAAGTGTGCCAGAGAATATCTGTTAAATTAATTGGTGTAAAGAAGATCCTGTGTCTCATAAAAGAATATAAACGTATTATGGTTTCAGTTAAAAATCACTCACCATACCATAAACCACAGATATCATAGATGTTAAAATTATCTGACAAAAACTCAAAGCAGCCATGACCAAAAGGGGCTTTGGGGAAACATACGAACACACTTGAAGCAAAAGCAGAAAACGAGAAAATCCTAAGAAACAAATAGAAGATGTGAAAGAAAATGGAAATTTAAAATTAAAACTACAAGAATTTAAAAAAGAGTTGACTTGACACTAGCACAGATGTGGGGAACGCTCCCATGTGAGGTCCCTAGGAAATGGGCCTCGCCATATGGTGAGCTTGAGCCCGGACACAGATGCCCAGTTGGGGGAGTTGAGCTGAGGGAAAGCAGGAACCGAGAGAGGGACTATGCTATTCAAAATAATTAACAGACATTACTTTATGGATATGAGGACTTGGGAGGCATTGTGTCAATTTTCGGTTCCTTATGGTTTATTGCTTCATTGTGTTCATTTTTGGATCCTTGCTACATTAGTTGTAAAATATTAACTTCAGTATTTACAATTGTTAAGTATTTACTGGGCGTAACATACTTACCTTGTGACTTCTAGATAATTGAAGATTGTTATCCAAGTTACTGGTTGTTCTGATAATATTGATAATCAGCATCACCTACTTTGCCCTTGACCTTTTAAATCAGTATCTGTTCCTTTTTCTAGTTCCCCAGAATTGTTTTCTGTTTCTTTTGTTATTTGAGAAATGCTTTGATCTGACGTGAACAACATTAAGTAGAAAAGTATATAATGGAACCTACTGCACAAATAAAATTGCTGCTTGGGCATAGCCCATCCAGTCCTCCAGACCCCGCTCTTTTCTTTCTCCTTTTTTTCCATGCACGCTCTCTTCCAGGTTTGGGACCGTCTCGCTGGATGAGATTCCCGGGCTCACATTCAGTTCACAACACAGAGAAAATAGAAATGGTAAATTTGTAAATAGAATAATAGAAACCACCCAATTTGAATAGCTGAGAGCAAACAGAATGAAAAAGAAATGTTATCAGAGCCTCGGGGATACTTACAACAATGATTTTTTTTAAACTAACATTGTGTCAGAGGAGTCACAAAAAGAAAGCGGAAAGAGAAGGAACTGAAAAAGTGCTCTAAGAAATAATGGCTGAAAATTTCCCAAATATGACAAAAGACAGAAAACTTTAGGTTACAAAAGATGAGCAAACCTTTCTAAAAATAAAATTTGCAAAGGAATACAATTCCCCAAATTTATACCGAGACACATCATAGTCAAGTTTCTGAAAACTAAAGACAATAAAGTCTTAAGAGAGAAGCAATACTCTACCCTTAGGTGAAAAAGTGGTTCAAATGACGGCAGACTTCTCAGAGAAAACTATGGAAGTCAGTAGGAAGTGGCACGACATTCTTGCAACTGGAAGAAAAGAACGATTAGCTCAGATCACAATCGAGTGAGAATCTTTGAGGAATGAAGGGTCTATCTAGACACTCACAGATGATGAATAACTAAGGAAAAACTTGCATCGCTGTTATACCTAAAACTATGGCTAAAGAAACTTCTTTAAAGAGAAAGAAAATAATAAAGGAAAAAATCCTGGAATATCAGAAATAAAAAGGAACCTTAGAAGAGTTGAAATTGTGCATAAATGAAATCAGTTTTTTTTCTTGAATTTTACAAATTATGTTTGATAAAAAGTTTAGCAGCACTTGATTTACTTCTAAATATTTGCACGGAAATATTTTAAATTATTTATAAACAAGGAGGGTAAAATGACATGAAAAGGGGTAAGGTCTCTGTAGCTCACTCAGACTGGTGAAATGTTGTCACAAGTTGACTGAAAATAATGAACATATAATGTAATACCTACAGCACCCCCTAAAATGCTATATAAAGAAATACTCTAAAAAATTACAGGTATAGCAAAACTAAATTTGAAAAAAAAAAGTTCAAGTAACTGATAGGGTAAAGAAAAGGAAATCAAAAAGAGAAAGGACACAAAGAAAACAAATAAGATAAATTTTAATTGCCAATACATTAATAAATGTATTATTAATTATAATATTTTATAATACATTAATAAATTAATATAATTGATTTATTATAATTGTTCATTACAATTATAATTATAATTAAATGATTATAATTATAATACATTAACAAATTAATTATAATACATTAATAAATATATTAAATATAAATGGTCTAATATCACTTAAAAGACAGAGATTGACCAAATGGATTTTTTTTTTAAAGACAACCATTCAAGGGCTGTGGCTCTTACCTTTAAGCCTAGAATTTTGGGAGGCTGGGGTAAGCAGATTGCTTGAGTCCAAGAGTTTTGAACCAGCCTGGGAAACATGACAAAGTCCAGTCTCTACAAAAAAAAGAAATAAATAGCCATGTGTGGTGGCACACACCTGTGGTCCCAGCTTCTCAGGAGACTGAGGTAAGAGAATTACCTGATCCCAAAGAGGTAGAGGCTGCAGTGAGCCATGATCATGTCACTGTACCCCAGCCTGGGTGACTAAGACCCTGTCACAAGTAATACATACATACATACATACATAATTAAAAAGACAACTATGACTCAACTATATACTTCCCACAAAAAACTCACTTCAAATTTAACAATAAAGGCAGATTGAAAGTAAAAGAATGGTTTAACATGGTTTAATACAAGACCTATTATAATCCTAGCAAGTTTTTTTATAGATATAGACAATATTACTCCAAAAATTGTACAGAAATAAAAAAGAACTAGAAGAGTTAAAAATTATGAAAAAGAAGAATAAAGTGAGAAGGACCAGTCCACAGGTTTCAAGACTTACTTCATAGTTACAGGAATGATGACCGTGTGACATGGGGGATAAATGGTCACACAAATCCAGGAAACAGAATAGAGAACCAAAAAGTAGACTCACACAAATATGCCCGAATTATCTGTGACGGAACTCCAAAAGCAATTAAAAAGGAGACTCTTTCAACAGGGAATACTGGGTGCACTTGGGCATCCACAGGTCAAAAAAAGGAAAAAACCTTGAACTAAACCTTACAATTTATACAAAAATAACTCAAAATAGATCACAGACTTCAATATAAATTGTAAAATTATACAACCTTTGAAAAAAGCATAGGAGAAAACTTTGAGATAGAGGTTTGACACCAAATATGATCCACAGAAAAGAAAACTGATAAATAGGACTTCATTAAAATTAAAAACGTTTACTGTATGTGAACAATGTTAAAATATAAAATGGCAAGCTACACACTATGAGAAAATATTTGGAAACCACGTGGCCATCTCAGGCTAATATCTAGATTACACAAAGAACTTTCAAAAAAAATTTTTTTTTTGAGACAGTTTCACTCTTGTTACCCAGGCTGGAGTGCAATGGCGCGATCTCAGCTCACTGCAACCTCTGCCTCCTGGGTTCAGGCCATTCTCCTGCCTCAGCCTCCCAAGTAGCTGGGATTACAGGCACGCATCACCATGCCCAGCTAATTTTTGTATTTTTAGTAGAGATGGGGTTTCACCTTGTTGACCAGGATGGTCTCGATCTCTTGACCTCATGATCCACCTGCCTCAGCCTCCGATATTTTTTAGACTCAAGTAGAAAATGAGAAAAAGACATGAACAAAAATATACACATGGCAAAAATATTGTCAACATTATTAGCGATTAGGGAAATGCAAATTGAACCAAAATGAGACATCATTACACAGCATTCAGAATTGCTAAAATTAAAAAAAAAAAACAGTGACACCACCAAATCCTGCAAGGATTGGAGCAGCTACCATTGGTGAATGGTTAAACAAACGGGTCTGTCCACATCATGGAATGCTACTCAGCAATAAAAAGGAATAAACTATTGATCCACCCGGCCACGTCGGTGAGTCTCCCAAGAATTATGTGGAGTGAAAAGAAACAACAATTTCACAAGGTTACATGCCGTATGATTACATTTACATATTAAATTATAGAAGTTGAGAGGAGATTGGTGGTTTCCAGGGGCTCGGGAGGAAGTGGGTGGGGACATCGAAGGGTGATAGGAGATTCCTCTGCCATGGCAGGTTCTGAGCCTGGATTGTATCCACGCCGGGCTCCTGTCTGTTACATTGTCCTACGGTGTAGCAAGGTGTTACAAGACGTTACCACTGAGGGAAACTGGAGTATGTGGGGTCTTACTTTATTATTTCCTGCAAACCAGGGGAAACTTCCAGGTTCTTGAAATTTTTTAAATAATTGAAAAACCGAACAACCTAGAAGCTATACCTGTTTCCTCATTTTGAAAGAACGTAGAATTAAGCCAATTATTTATACCTTTATTTCATAGGTATGTACATAAATAATACAGACATCAGAGCAGATAGAAACGGTTTTGTGTTTACCCCAGTTGGAGTATGGAATAAATAGAAGCTGCTTATCTTTCTTTTTTTTTTTTTTTGAGAAGGAGTTTCGCTCTTGTTACCCAGGCTGGAGTGCAATGGCGCGATCTCGGCTCACCGCAACCTCCACCTCCTGGGTTCAGGCAATTCTCCTGCCTCAGCCTCCTGAGTAGCTGGGATTACAGGCACGCGCCACCATGCCCAGCTAATTTTTGTATTTTTAGTAGAGACGGGGTTTCACCTTGTTGACCAGGATGGTCTCGATCTCTTGACCTCGTGATCCACCCGCCTCAGCCTCCCAAAGTGCTGGGATTACAGGCTTGAGCCACCGCACCCGGCTGTCTTTCAAAGTCAAAACTTCTGTGAGCAACATAAAGTTTGGCACTTCATGCAGTTGCTTCCATTAATTTTTATATTAATGTGTTCTTAGATCATTGTCTTTTTTAACTAGAAGGAGCCAAAAGGAAGGCAGAAAAAGTGTAATAAAAAGAAGTAAATGAAGATACATCCAAAAAGGAATAGTTAAGACCTGCAAAGATACTGCCAGGTGGGCTAAATAGCAGAATGGCCTGAGACTTGCGAATGGGTAATGGAGGAAGCGCGGGCCTTGTGGGTGGTTTGTTTCTATTTAGAATAAGTGGAGCATGAGGGCAGCCAGGCCCAGGTGCCTGATGGAAACCGGGTGAAGTCACTCGCAAAGGGATGGTGGGAGGGAAGGAACCCCGCTGCCTGTGGCCCCCACATCCTTCAGCATGTGAGAGGTTGAGTGTTCTCTTTGCCCAGGAGCAGTGTTCTTATCGAAGTGCTGAGATAATTTGGGGAAATCATCCTACTCTGTTGTTACTTCCCTTTGTCTCCAGTATCACAGCTACCAGTTCCTCCAAGCCAAGCCTTCAGCCCCACCCCAAGGGTCCCCACATTCCGTAAACAGCAGAACAAGTCTCTTTGGCACATATCAGTTTACGGAGTGAAAACATCTGTTTGGTTGATTGCTTTTGATCACGCCTGGAAACAACTTCTAAGTCCTCCGGGCTGTGGGCAGGCTGCCGTGCAGGACACATTGTGGTCGGTATAAAGTCATGGTTGTCTCAGTGTGCGATCTCAAGACGGCCAGGAGCTCCCACAGCACCCGGCTCTAAAGAGGACGTGGGTTCCTTCCTTCCTTTCTCTTCCTCATCTAGACTATAAGACGGTTGAGCGTAAAGGTCACGTTTAAAATCACATTTGTATCTAGGACCTGGCGGCACGATGTCATCAAGGGATAACTGGGGTTCCTGAGCTATGCTTGGTGAGGTTGAGGATGCTCACACACACACAGAGAGAGAGAGAGAGAGAGAGAAACACAGAGAGGAAACACACACACAGAAAACACGTTCATGCATAGGCACAGAAAATGCACCCAAGAAGCACACACAGAGGACACACACAGAAAACACACTTACACACTCAGAAAACACACACAGGCACACTCATACATGCACACACATATAGCTGGAGATGAGCATAATGTCATCCTCTCTTTCACAAAGGATGGACCTTGTCAGCAGCTCTGGGCCACATTCCAGGGTCAGGTGAAATGGACAGCCAGCCGTGTCCCCACTCCGGGCGCAGGGATGCTCCGTAAGAGAACACACTCCACTGACAGCAAGGCTCATGCTAAAGTCCGTGTGTGCTGTTATTTTGCCAACAGATTTCTCCAGGTCTCTCATAAGATCATGACAAGCGACATGGAGAAATGTTGGCCTGCTGGAGACCAAAGTGCAGAGACTCTCTCCTATGAGAGCACGAGGCTCTCCCAGTGGAGGATTCCCAGCACTGCATCCTCCAGGGCCCCGTAATGACACCATCTTTTGTCCCTTTCAATATTCCCATTAGTGCCCTGAGTGAAGATGTGTCCTTGTCTTCAAGGAAATCCAGGGGAATGGAATCCCACCGTGATGAGTCTCCCAGCTTGAAGCTCATCATGGTTACATTTTAATCCTTGGGCAACAAAACACTATCGGCGTCACCGTGATGCCGTGGCACTGTAGTTACAGTCCCCACTGCTAACAAAAGAACCAAGAAAAAAGGACCAGGCGAAGTGAGAGCCTTGTTACTTTGCAAGCTGGGGAGCCACAGTCTTTGGCACAAAGCAAAGGTTCACTCCGTGAGAACCAGGAGAGGGGCCGTGTTTATAGAAAAGGTTTCCTCCCAGGCCCCGTCCTGGTCCACTGCATAAACAGGGCATGAAGGCTTGTTTTGTTTGCACTGGCTGGTAAGACTGATGTAAGCCAGGTCCGTGGCAGGTCCAGAAGGAGACGTGGGAGTTCCCATCCAACATTGATTCAAGCAGCGCGAACAGGAGCAGGCAGGCGACCATGAGACGGCAAGACAGCTCAAGTGTGTGGTTTCTGCCACGAACGCAGATACACAAGTACCCTGCGGTCAGCAGGAGGCCAGGCGCCTCCACCCTGAATTCCGGCCGGTCAGCCCCTTGGGATCCATCTCGAGGGGCCGGCTCCTTCGGGTTCACGCTGGACCTCGGAAGGGCCACACGTGTCGTAGAGGCCAGGATGTCGTAACACAGTGTGAAAACATCACCACGAAGGGATACAACTCCTCTAACTACGGAAGTCCCACGCGGAAGACACGGAGCTCCAGTCACGTGACTGCACATTCCGTTTCAGGAGTCCTTTTCTGGTCTCTTCCCACTCTCTCTCCAACAAGCCACACTCTGTGCATTCCAAAGAGACGGAAAATCTTGCACTAGCCAGTCCCGTGGTGTGCGTTAGTAACTCTAAATTCACAGTGTGTCAGTCTCTTCATAGTTTGTTAAAAATAAATGTCCCAAACTCACCCCCACCCTAAAATTCTGATTCAGTAGCTCTGGAATGGGGCCCAGGAATCTGCATTGAGAGTGGTCTTCCCTGACGCCCCCAGGATTTGAATTCTGTGGCCTCTGCACTGCACGGAGAGGGAGGACTGTGGCATTCAGAAGCCTCTGTTAAGGATCGTGGGGGCCCAGCATGACTTTGACATGGCTGTTCCACCCTAGCAAAGCCCTCTCCACTGGCAATGGACCAGAATCACCCTGGAGATATATCAGTATTTTTTTTTTTGAGACCGAGTCTCACTCTGTCGCCCAGGCTGGAGCACAATGGCACAATCTCAGCTCACTGCAACCTCCACCTCCCAGATTCAAGCAGTTCTCCTGCCTCAGCCTCCCAAGTAGCTTACAGGCTCCTGCCACGATGCCTGGCGAATCACTTGTGTTTTTAGTAGAGGTGGGGTTTTGCCATGTGTTAGTCTAGTCTCAAACTCCGACCTCAGGTGATCCACCCACCTCGGCCTCCCAAAGTGCTGGGATTACAGGCGTGAGCCACCACACCTAGCCAAATACACAATTGTTTTCCCCAAATTCTGGGACAGAAGAGCAAATTTCAAGATGGGGCTTCCACTGAAACCCTGCCTGACTCTCTCACAATCTGGTGAGCAGTGCCAGGCAGCCTTCAGGATTGCCTGGGCCTGGCCTCCAGTTCTCTTCCTTTTGCTACCCCTCTCTCTGTCTCCACTCCTCTGCCTTCTCTGAGCATGGAAATAGCCAAATAAAGGCACAGTTCTGCTGCTCCGAAGCCTGTTACTCCCTAGGAAGAGCTGGCGGGCAGGCCAGGTAAACACTAACACAGGTAGTGCTGGCATTGCTGCCCGCGGATTTGCATCAAAAAGAGACAGAAAGACCAGAGACCCACTTAGGGAGTTTTTCAATGGGGAAATCCACTGGGCCTGCCACGGACCAGCCACATCTCACCTGTTCATCAAGAGAAGGTTGGTCAGCTTGTACCTTACAGAACGGCTGACACAAGCCAGACACCAGAACATAAATGACAAATGAAATCTTTGTGTCTATACTAAAAAGAGAAAATGTGACAGACTTCTCAAACTAAAAATAGAAAAGCACCTCTTTGGTCACATTCCAAGTATGAGCAGAGGCCACAGTTGAACGAAGGCCACTTTTTCACGTTTTGGGCTTTCTCTGGCCCATAACCTAAGAGAAAAGGCAAGGGGGTGGTTTAAGAAAGGAAGCTCGGAACTCTGACATCACGCTGCTTCAAGAGAAAAAGAACACACAGCATTGCTTTTGTGTTTTCGCTCTGTAATCACCTAGACGAGTCCTTCTCTGAAAGGTGGTGAACAGTTTTCACTGTGTTACGTAGACCAGTGACAGCAGCTGCCGGGAATTTGCTCTGGGTCGGTGAACGACCTTCTGCCAAGCTGCGCATTTTTGGTCATTGTGCATGTCTGCTGTCCCCACTGTATTTTAATCTTCTGATGTTCCTGTATTATTTTCTTTTCAATTATTACCTCTTTTTCAAAAGCTAAAGCTGTGGAAACCAGTTGAGAAGGCTTTCCAGGCATCAAATGTCTCTTACCAAGTATGCCGATGACTTGTGCGTCAGTGAATTTCAGACACATGGCCCACGTTTCCCCTAACAGCTCATGACTTCAGAAATGCAGGGGAAGGAGGTTCCACAGAGCCATTGTGCGCTGCTTCCCCAAACCCCTGCCGGAAACCAAATGCACTTTGGTTTCCACGTGACATTTTCCCCCAATAACTGATGTGACATGTCGAAAATCAGTTATTAAGAATGTATGTACACAGGCATAGATGCATATACATCTACAAGCGGTGTTTATTTTTAAAGTCAGATAGTAATAGAGAGTTAATGCTGAGATTTCAAGATACAATTCAAGGAATATGGAATTGGTCACAAAACTGTATGGAGCAAACACTGTTAGGACTACAGCAATTCAGAACTTTTTCTTTGAGACAGAGTCTCGCTCTGTCACCAGGCGCCAGGCTGGAGTGCAGTGGCACAATCTCGGCTCACTGCAACCTCTGCCTCCCAGGATCAAGCAATTCTCCTGCTTCAGCCTCCTGACTAGCTGGGACTACAGCCGTGTGTCACCACGCCCAGCTAATTTTTGTATATTAGTAGAGACGGGGTTTCACTCTGGTGGCCAGGATGATCTCAATCTCTTGACCTCATGATCCGCCCGCCTCGGCCTCCCAAAGTGTTGAGATTACAAGCGTGAGCCACTGTTCCCGACTGAATTCAGAACGTTTTAATGGGAAAACGTGTTCATTCCATTCCTTTCCTTTCCTTTTTCTTGTTTTAGCGTGCCCATGAGAAACGTGGTGACTTCTGTCCCCACAGCATGCTCCACGCTGGCTGCGATGGCGGCCCGAGCCCTGGTGTAGCATTCCCGCCGGCCTCAGATGGCCCTCCCAGGCGAAACATGGGGCCAGGCTGTCCGTAGCCTGAAATGCCCGCCAGATTATTCCAAATGTGCATGCTAATGACCATCAGATCTGCGTGCTGGTGGAGAGGTTAAAACAGAGAAAATCCTGACTGTGTTTGTTTTGGGCCACATGAGACTCTAAACTTATTCTGAGGCTTTGAGGACGATGCACACAGGGCAGTCAAGGGTGGCTTCACCAGCAGATGCGTGGCCTCTTATTTCTTCAGGCTGAAAGCTCTGAAATTTGAGAAGCCGAGGCTGTGCCTGCAGAAAGCATTGCAACCAGACTGAAAAAGACAAGGAAACCTGTGGGAGCTCCTGGACAGGCCGATGAGGGGGTGTATTCCGGGGGCAAAGCAGCGCATGAACCGCAGCATTGAGGGCTGGTCCACAAAGCCCCTGCTCCCACATCTCCTTCTTATACCCACGCATGCAGAGGTGAACGAAGAGGGGCACAGACATACTCTTCAAAATAAATGACCATAGAGGGCAATTGTTATCTATTAAAAATCCAAGTCTCCTACTAAGTTAATGCTGCAGGAAAGACTGGCACTTCTGCTTCCAGGCCTGGCATCCGAGCTGTGAGGGGAGGACCCTGTGTGGCTGTCATCGAAACCATTTGATGAATAAAAACACATTCCTTTCATTTGAAAATAAGTAGCTAATGTTGGCTGTGGAGCTTACAATGAGGTCTCTTGTGGGTTCATATGAGGCCAAGAGTGAAGAGAGGGACGTTCTTTGCCGAGGCACGTCTACAGGCTTTGACATTACTGTTACCTGAATTCACACCCTGTGCCTTAGATACCTGGATATTTCATACATGAAAGGCCGAAGCAGGCATCAGAACCGCTGGAGACCAGCCCGTCATGAGAGCAGTGGGAAGGTGGGCTGTCTGAGAGTGGCAGCCTCATGATGAGTTCCACGGGACAGCGCTGCAGCCTGCGTCATCTCCCGCTGTCCCCCGGCTCCTCTTTCCTTCTCCCTAATATTTTTAAGCACCATGGCAGATAATTCAGCTTTTCTGAAAACCAAAGTCTGACTTAATTATAGTTCTGCTAAAGGGGGAAAAATGATATTAGATGCCAAGCTAAAATAAAATGAACTCCACTTTTTTCTTCCTTTATTAGATTTTAATGGTATTATTATAATAATTAAGCTTTTCATTAATTTTTCCATGCTTATTGAGTCACAGTTCCCTGCAGATTTGAATCATATTTAACGTATAATTGTGGTGATCTGTTTTTAGAAGGAAATGTGAATGTGGGGGTGTGGGACTCCACCTGGTCTTCTTAAATTAAAAGTGGCAGCAAGGGGCCGGCTCGGCAGGTGTGTCGGGTCAGAGCTGGCAGCGGAGCCCGTGTCACATGGACCGGGGGAGCTTTGATTCACCGTGTCGCGCGTGACGAGGTCTGCTCTGGAGGCCTCCGACATGAGTGAGTGAAACACGCGTGACACAGGCCTGCTCTGGAGGCCTCCGACATGAGGGAGTGAAACACGCGTGACACAGGCCTGCTCTGGAGGCCTCCGACATGAGGGAGTGAAACACGCGTGACTGAGGCCTGCTCTGGAGGCCTCCGATGTGAGGGAGTGAAACACACGTGACACAGGTCTGTTCTGGAGGCCTCTGACATGAGGGAGTGAAACACGCGTGACACAGGCCTGCTCTGGAGGCCTCCGACGTGAGTGAGTGAAACACGCGTGACACAGGCCTGCTCTGGAGGCCTCCGACATGAGGGAGTGAAACACGCGTGACACAGGCCTGCTCTGGAGGCCTCCGACGTGAGGGAGTGAAACACGCGTGACACAGGCCTGCTCTGGAGGCCTCTGACGTGAGTGAGTGAAACACGCGTGACACAGGCCTGCTCTGGAGGCCTCTGACATGAGTGAGTGAAACACGCGTGACACAGGCCTGCTCTGGAGGCCTCTGACATGAGCGAGTGAAACACGCGTGGCACAGGTCTGCTCTGGAGGCCTCCGACATGAGGGAGTGAAACACGCGTGACACAGGCCTGCTCTGGAGGCCTCCGACATGAGTGAGTGAGTGAAACACGCGTGACACAGGCCTGCTCTGGAGGCCTCTGACATGAGTGAGTGAGTGAAACACGCGTGACTCAGGCCTGCTCCGGAGGCCTCCGACATGAGCGAGTGAGTGTTTGCTTCCGACCTCGAAGGGGCTTCAATGTGGGACAAAGCAGGGGGCAGACCCGTCTCTCCTGTCTCGCTTCGGACACCAGGCGCTCTCTGTAAAGGCATCTGGGGACACCGTCTCTGTGCAGGCCACTTAGAGACAAGAAGGAAAACAAAGTCCACAGGCCATTTTAAACAGCTCAGTTGACGTGTTAGTCCATCGGTTTACCTCCTTCTCAGAAAAAAGTGAAAACAGTTCACCAGCCTGTCACGGGCAGTTCAGTCCCTAGCCAGGCTGTCTAACAGCACCCCTCCGATCCCCTGCTCCTTGTAGCTAAGGGAGGGCGGGAGTGAGGACAGGAGTGGAGGCAGGGGTGCGTGAGCACAGAGCCCCTGCAGGGAGCAGGGGAGTTCCCATGTGCAGGGAAACTTCCAGAAGCAAGTCCTAGAGGCCTTCCACTGCTGGGGGGAGGAAAGGAGAGACAGACAGAGGCAGAGGGATGGAGACAGAAAGAAGGGGAGGGAGTGCGAGAGAGGCGGAAGGAGACAGAGACAGAGAGAGAAGGGGAGTGAGAGAAGGAGAGAGAGATGAGGAAATGAGGGAGGCAGACAGGAGACAGATAGGAGAATCTAAGGGAAGAGAAGAGCAAAGGAGACAGGAATGTCTGGGGACCCAGGGGAACAAACACGGACTCTTCTGCAAGTACGCAGATCATTTCAAATTTGAACTTTTCCATGGAAGCCGGCCCACCTTGGGTGAAGTACTTACCCTCTTGTAAACTAGTTTCTCCTCTACAGAATCATGTCTGCCCAAACAGGGCTGTTTTGAGGAGCCACCCAGGGAGCCATGGTGGGGTGAGCAGCTGACAGCCACGCCTGTCCTCCTGCAGGTCCCAGAGATGCAGGGAGAAAGCCACAGACACACTGGGCCTCACAGGCCTGCCTGGGATGTGTCCTTCCCAGCTCGCAGTCCCCAGGGATTTGGAGTAGCCTGGTCCTCTGCGTTCTGCAGCAGGTTCCTATACCAAAGCCATGTCCGCAGACCCTCAGGGAGGGCCCTCCGTGCAGAGCAGCCACAGCCAGCCCGTGTACCAGGCCCCAGCACTCAGCCAGGACGTGGGACGCACGGGGACTCCTTCCCCTCTGAGGGCGGGTGTGTGCTTGGCAACTGGAGCACCTCTGCAGTGGGCTCAGGGGCAGCACCCAAGCTGCACTGTTCCTTCAAGACCCATCACATGGCTCACATGACTCCTCCAGGAGCAGCTCCTGTGGTGGCATCTTCTCTCCTTCCCACACGAGGAGCTGCCTTCTGAAACGCACAGCGAAGGATGGACCCTGGCCTCCAGGGCCGCTGTCCCAAAGCCACAGCATACTGGGGCCTGGCCACAGCCCAGCCGGTCGTGTCAGGGAGTCACCTCGTCCCCTCATCCACAGGGGATGGAACCAGAGCCCGGAGATAGCAGGTGAGTTTGCCCAAAACCACCCCAGCGCCCTGAACCTTGGAGCCAACTTTTCCGCTTCTTAGGTGCTAGGAAACAGGAGTGCTTTCCTGAACAGGAAGCACAAATCCCCAGGACAGCTGTGGGTGTCCAAGCACTTGGGTTTCCCAGTGTTGATTTTCACTCTTCAGAACGTGCATTAGAACTCACTTGAAAGCAAGTGTCCTTCCTCATTATACACAAGTACTTTTCCACATCTTCGCAAATGTGTGGTGTGCGCCCAAGCCAGGCCCGTGTGTGTTGGCCGCGGGCGTGCATCTGGTCAGGGATGTCTGCGTGGCCTGGGTTACCAGGCACCAGTGCAGAAGGGGATCCGAAGCCCCTGCGGAGGTGGGTCCAGCCCGCCCACCCTGCGCAGTCTGCGTGGGGTGCCTGTGTCAGGGCAGTGGCTCGGCTCCCGACTGCCCCCTTGGTTTCCTGGTCCCATCCGCTGTGCAGCCCGGCCCTCAGGACAGCCCTCTCTGGAGTGCTGGCAGGACGCACTGGCTTCCTGGCCCAGTGCCTTTCGTCTCCCTGGCTGTGGACGTGGTGATCTGGGTTTCCCTCACTCCCTCCCACAGATCAGCCTCTGGTACCCCGGGCTACCTCCTGGATGCCCTTCAGGGACCAGATCCTGGTTGGCTTCACCCCAGCGTGGGCTCCAGTCCTAGGAGATGTCCATGATGGCAGTCTTGTCACTGCTGTGCCATCCAGCGTTTTCAGATGTGGAGGGAGTAGAATAAGAGTCTTCCTGCCTTGTCCAGCCTCTGGGGCCCTAGTGCTCTCGGGCATGGGGGTCACAGCACTGCAACCCTGCCTCCATCCTCACGCAGCCTCCATCCACAAATAACCTCCATCCTCACACAGCCTCCGTCCTCACGCAGCCTCCATCCTCACAGCCTCCATCCTCACACAGCCTGCATCCTCACACAGACTCCATCCACAAGCAACCTCCATCCTCACACAGCCTCCATCCTCACACAGACTCCATCCTCACAGCCTCCATCCTCACTCAGCCTCCATCCTCACACAGCCTCCCATCCTCGCACAGCCTCGTCCTCACTCAGCCTCCATCCTCACTCAGCCTCCATCCTCACAGCCTCTGTCCTCACACAGCCTCCCATCCTCGCACAGCCTCGTCCTCACACAGCCTCCGTCCTCACACAGCCTCCGTCCTCACACAGCCTTCATCCTCACACAGCCTCCGTCTTCACATAGCCTCCGTCTTCACACAGCATCCATCCTCACAGTCTCCATCCTCACACAGCCTCCGTCCTCACACAGCCTCCGTCTTCACACAGCCTCCGTCCTCACGCAGCCTCCATCCTCACGCAGCCTCCGTCCTCACGCAGCCTCGTCCTCACTCAGCCTCCATCCTCACGCAGCCTCGTCCTCACTCAGCCTCCATCCTCACACAGCCTCCATCCTCACGCAGCCTCCGTCCTCACGCAGCCTCGTCCTCACTCAGCCTCCATCCTCACACAGCCTCCGTCCTCACACAGCCTCCATCCTCATGCAGCCTCCATCCTCACTCAGCCTCCATCCTCATTAAACCTCCATCCTCACTCAGCCTCCCACCCTCACACAGCCTCCATCCTCATGCAGCCTCCTCCCCGTGTGTCTCCCCAAAAGCAGTTGCTGCTGGATTTATGACCTATCCTAAATGTGGATGATCTCATCTGGACCTTTTTCCAAATAAGGCCACATTCTCAGCCTCTGGGGTTAAGATGTGGACACATCTCTTTGGGGCCACAGTTGAGCCCATGGTAGAACGCGCTCCCGTCTCTACTGTTCCCCTGTCACATCGGAACTAATGGTAACCTTACAGGGAAACTGTTAGGATGGAGCTGGGGAGAGAGACGGGACAGGAAGTGAAGAAGACATGGCAAGGGGGAGAAGCCCTCAGACCAGCCCCGCAGGCTCCCCGGAGCTCCCCAGACTCAGCCCCGCAGGCTCCCCGGAGCTCCCCAGACTCAGCCCCGCGCTCACCCTGGCTCTCCCCAGACTGCTCCCACACTCAACCCAGAGCTCCCCAGACTGGTCCTGCACTCACCCTGGAGCTCCCCAGACTGGGCCTGCAGGCTCCCTGGAGCTCCTGCTGCTCCCGTGCTCCCTGCTCCCACCACACGCCACCCTGTTTTAAGACAGCAGCAGCCTGGGAAGGCGCAGGCCGTGTAGTTTGCCAGATGTGGCCAGAGCGGACCTGGGTGATGCTGATACAGGCAGGCAATGGGGGCGCTGGTCGTGCACTGTGCCCCAGGCCCAGTGACTGCTGTGGCTGGGGTGACTCAGGGAAGGGGGTCACTGCAGGCGCTCGTGGAAAGCCCTGCAGACCACCGTGGGGACACGTGTCGCCCATGAGGTGACCACAATGCCACGTGGGCTGGGAGGGGGAGCACCAGACCCATCACCTCAGGGGAGGGACCTGTCGCAAGGCTGAAAGGAGCAGGGAGACCAAACACTTCCCCCCAAAAAGTTCCACGAGAAGAATGACGCAGGCCTTGCCACAGTTGCCAGAATGTTCCATCCAGCCACTGCGCTAAAGCTAGCACGGTACTGCCCAGGGAATGGACCGGTGGAAAATGCTGGCCCTGGAAGCCGGGAGGGGTACAGTCCACTGGCTACAGAGTGAGGACGGCTCTGGCCCCATCACTGAAGGGCTTCCTGGTCCTTCAACGTGGCTGCACCACTGATTTAGAAGGAAAGAAAATCACACTCCTACCTTCCACCAGCAACGGGAGTAAAATGCAGACAGATGCAAGACTTACGGCAGGAAGATAAAATCAGCTCAGCACGGAAACTCCTGGGAGTCCGCACATTCAGGAAGGGCTGCTACCTGGCAGGGCGCTCTGGGGCTGTGACCTCACTCACGTCAAAACCACTGCACATGGGGAAAGTGCAATAAAACCTCAGCAGACAAGCAAGAGATTTGGAAAAAGAGTACATGTTGCAAGTCCAAATAGAAAACCCACCGCGGAGAGGCAGAGGCAGCTCACAGATGAGCAGGGGCAGTGGCCAACAGGGCGGGAAACGTGCTCAGACTGTGGAAGGACAGTTGTGCAAGTCAAGGTCGCAATGGCAAAAGCTGAAACCAGCAACACCACTGACACTTGCAGCCTCCGGGAGGGGAGAGGAAGAGCAGTCACATGACGGGGAAAGGCAGACTTCAAGAACCTTTGTGAAAACCGAAATCTATTACGATTAGGGAAGCACATACGCTTGAGCCCCGTGATCTGACCCTGGGGACTCAACCACCTACACGTAAAAGTGCCAGCATTTGCAAAGTTGCGAGGGGCAACGTTGTTCACAGCTGCAAAAAGCCAGCAGCAGAGAGAGAAGCTACTCTGGTAATCCTGACTCACTCCCACAGTGGAATACTACGCAGCATGGAAAAGAGCCAGGAAAGCTGCCTCACAGAGAAAAATCCTGGGAGTGTCTTTAACAAGTAAAAGATACGTAGAAATATGATTGTTCTTGTGTGAAATCACAGAAGGGGTGAAAGAAAAGAAAACTCTGCCTGGACTGAGCAAAAAGGAATGGGTGAGCCTCTTTCTAAATCTTGGAATTTGCATATTTGCATATGATTGCATTTAGTCACACACATATAAAACGTATGTGTGTTTATACCTGAGTATCCTCTGCTTGCTTCCTCCCTGGACTTAACACTCAGCTCTGTTTTGATGGAAATTTACATTTCCTTTTCTTTACCAACGGTTCCCTGAAATGTCCCATGCTAGTTAATTACATGGAAGGAGGCATTTGAAGCCTGCGCTAACACTATCTCTGCCTCGATGAGCTGAAATGTGCCCCAGTGGATCGGCAGGTACTGAGAGATGGCAAAATGGGGAAGCTGCCTGATCCAAAAGCACCTTCCTTCAGAGTTCCTCTCCTCACAGGAGATCCACCTGTGGTTGGGGATTGTGGGATTCAACCCTTTCGAGGACTGAGAAGAAGAGGGTGACTGATCCTCATGCAACCTCAAAATGTAAACCGCACAGTTGCAGGCTCCGTAACCAACGGGACAGGGACGCCTCACACCAGCCGTTCACGAGGCTGCTCTGAGCCTTCTGAGGCTCCGTGAGGCCTTGGCCTTGGTCAGCTTAGCAAAACTCCTAAGCCAGCGTAGGAAGGATCCCCACCGCGACACCCGGCCAGGCCCTTCCTCCTCCACTCTGGGTATCTGGTCAAGTTCCTCCTGGTGGTTTCGGTCTTCCTTCCCCCTCACCTGCTATCTATCTCTGCTGGCCCCTTATTTAAGTTGAATTCAGCCCCTCTCTCCTGTTGTAAGTCTTGACTAAGACTTTCTGTTTCGAATACATATTAGAATAATTAGAATATTAGAATAATTTCTCTGTAACAAATGTGAAGTAATGCTTTTCTCACACAAATTTGCGTCCAAAGCTCCAGTTCTCCCCAGCTGGCTTCTGAAGCCTCAGAACTGTCCCTTGACAGGACCTAGGGAAAAGGGAGGTGAGTGGCATCCCAGGCCCTAGGTGGAAAGCACCCCACAGGTGACCCTGCAGCGGGCACCCCGGACCATCCTTGCTACAGGGAGGCTGGGCGCCTGAGAAAGTCAGGAAAGCTTCTTTGAACCCTGAGACCGCCAGTCCCTCAAGACAGATCTTGGGTTGAAACTGGTCCTAGATTCAAACAGAACCCAGTGGCCAGCGGCTGACTCAAGGCCACACAGGTACTCAGTGTTCCAGCTCTGTTCCTGTCTTAGTGCCTGCATCTCGGTGGCTGCCCGCAAAGCCCATTTCACCTCCTGGACCTAACCAAAGACTGTGGCCTGAGTGGGCCAATCAGAACCGAGCAAGTCTGCAGCCCTCATTCGCAAAGAGGACCAGAGTGGAAACCTCGATGGGAACTTTCTCTGTGGAAGACGTTTCCCGCTCTTCGTTCTTTCAGAGAGAACCAAGGCTGTGTCTCCTCAGCGTGCCGTCTGCTGGAATAAAAGCTCTTTCCTCTCTTAAAAAGGAAATCCTTTTCAGAAGGCAGATCTGTTAGCACTTCCAAAACCCAGTGGTGCTGGGTGCACTGGCGCCGCCTCTG
The DNA here is from genome assembly GCF_049354715.1 of Callithrix jacchus. Taxonomy (NCBI): domain Eukaryota; kingdom Metazoa; phylum Chordata; class Mammalia; order Primates; family Cebidae; genus Callithrix; species Callithrix jacchus. The sequence continues at coordinate 203,803,897 of NC_133503.1, forward strand.
CGTGGCACACGGGGGCCCTGCAAACCCCCAACCCTGGACGGACAGGGAGAGAGAGTCTTTGCTGACAGCGTGACCTTCTTACTGCCATCAGTTTAGCAAGTTTGAGAAAAAACTCTGGGCTTGTAGTTTTCCCGAGTTCTGCTTTACTGTTCTGAAGGGCGCATGTTGTAGATTGTAGAGTGACATCCCTGAATTGTCAGCTGGCCTGGGAGGGGCACCGGGGCAGCCTTGGGTCACAGCTCCCACAAGGTGAAACCCCTGTAGAAACCCTGGACTGAAAATGGATTTACTCAGAGAGGCCTGGAAAGGGAACACGAGAGGGGGCCTTTGAATATTACCATATAAATGAAACCCGCGTCTGAGTTGGTAAAATGTTTGAAAAATGTTATTTTTCTAAGGAACGGTTTGTAAGTTGTTTTATGTATTGAATCTCACCTGAATATTTGGAATATCTTATTTTGGAAGATGTGTGATGTAACCGAGCACAGCACACGGAGGGCACGCACACACTAATTAATTCCTACGGTAGACAGGCTGCAGGAGGCCCCCAGCAGGGAACAGAAAATGCACATTCTAATTTCATTTTAATGTAAAAAAATCCTGAGAGTATCACAGAATGTATTTGTTGACATTTAAAGTGCAGCAATTTACACACAAAATTAACCAGTATTTGTCCCTTTACAGGAAAATGATACAGCAGCGACTCCTGCCATTTCTCCCGTAAGTGAATAAAGCACAGATACATAAGCCTTTCGGGGCATCTAGTTCCTCACCCTTGTCTTGGTAGGACTCTGTGAGTCTGTGGGCGGTGACTGCATCAGGCAGGTGACAGGAGAGCGCTGCGCCCTAACGTGGCCTCCAACGGGAAACCCAAGGCCGAGGGAGCAAGCAGCTTCCGCAGGAATCCACCACAATCAGCTTCCTCCATCAACGCCAGCAGTCACATACTTTACAAACCAATACTTAAAATGACATTTAAGGTTGATGGGGACAGTGATATTCTGTAGACCTATTTTCAGACTCACATAGACTGGGACACATTTCAGACTCATCCTCAGTGTTGGTTCAAGGTACAGCAGCTAAGGAAGGTTCCAGTTCCAACGTGGGAGCTCGCCTGCCTCCCCCTGTGACTACCTGATGGTAAGTTCCCACGAGATCTGGCTGTGTAAAGGTGCGTGGCGCCTCCTCCTCTCCCTGCTGGCTCCTTGTTCTCACCCAGTGACTGCCTGATGGTGAGTTCTCGTGAGATCTGGCTGTTTTTTTTTTTTTTTTTTTTTTTGAGACGGAGTTTCGCTCTTGTTACCCAGGCTGGAGTGCAATGGCGCGATCTCGGCTCACCGCAACCTCCGCCTCCTGGGTTCAGGCAATTCTCCTGCCTCAGCCTCCTGAGTAGCTGGGATTACAGGCACCTGCCACCATGCCCAGCTAATTTTTTGTATTTTTAGTGGAGACGAGGTTTCACCATGTTGACCAGGATGGTCTCGATCTCTCGACCTCGTGATCCACCCGCCTCGGCCTCCCAAAGTGCTGGGATTACAGGCGTGAGCCACCGCGCCCGGGAGACCTGGCTGTTTAAACGTGTGCGCTGCTGCCGCCTCCTCCGCCCACTCGTCACGTGACTGCCCACTCCCATGCCGCCTTCCACTGCGAGTCAAACCTCTGGGAGACCCTCCCTAGAAGTAGAGCAGATGTCAGCACCGTGCGTCCTGTGCAGCCCGCAGAACCTCCGCCAATGAAACCTTTTTTCTCCGTAAATTTCCCAGTCTCAGATGCTTCTTTGTGTGCAAGAGTGGCCTAGCACACCAGCTTGGATTTTCTCATCTTTTCAGGCAGATTCGTGGGAAGAAAAACACCAGCCGAGATATATAGAGTAAAGAAAGAGAGTTTATTTACAAGGATACCTAGAGACGCTCACAAACTTCAACACCGGCAGTAAAGCAGCACGGGTTTTCGCAAGTCCAGACCAAGTCACCACCGAAGCTCAGCTCGGCTTCTGCTAAACAATCTTTTATACTTTTTAAAACAAAGAAGGGTCAAGTCAGGACACTGTCCACGTCTTCATCATGTAACTAACATCCTTGAGGCGTTTACCAAAAATTGGATCAGGGAACTGGCCAGGTTCCCAGGTCCGGCTCTTCAGAGCCTTTTTTTTGCATTGGGAAAATTCTGAGCTCGGAATACTCCCAATGATAAGGAAATGAAGATATAGAGTCTGTCCATGACTTGTAAACATAATTAACTCCTTCTGTTCCATTACACCACCCAAGGAATAAATAAAAATACAGGACATAATGAGTTTTCCTCCTGGGACAGATGCATTCATGGGGCAGGGGCTGGTCTTGAACCCGTGGAAGCCACAATATTTTGATGCCAGTTCCACTGCAGAAATTCCTCCAGCTTGGCCATCTTGAGAAAGCCCTCACAAAGTGCCCCTGGAAAGCAGACCACCGATGCCGTGGCCGGCAGCTGCTTTCTCCCTTAAGCCAGAAGCAACGCTCTGGAACAAATGCTGAAAGGTCGGGTGTGGAGCCAGCCCTTCCTCAGAACCACGAGGCTGGCGGGAGGGCTCCGGCGAGGTCTCCTCCCTGAGGGCACGTTGCCAGGTTTCAAGGCCCTCCCCAGAATGTGACATGTCCAAGCTTCGCACATCAATACATTATTAAAGGAAAAAGAAAACCTCCAAATATTCAACTATATTCAGCAGCACATGGTGTGAGGCTGCAACTTCTTCCCAAGTGTGCTCGGGGCAGTCCTCCCCTTGAGCAACGAGAGATGCCTTTCCTGAGTCCTCGTCCCCAAGACCGCCCTGCATCCCAGGGGTATCCTCAAAGGCCACCTCCTGGTCTCTGGCAGATCCTCCTTGGCTCTGGCCAGGAAGGCCCCTGGGCAGGTTGGAGGAATCAGCACAAATGGATACTGCTCCCGGCGTGTTGTGAACTTGTCCCTCTCTTGTATCTGCAGTGAGCATGGGGCCTTCTGGGCCTTGCTTCATTTTTAATGACCATCCCTGAAAAGGAAGGAGAACAAGATGCTGTCACCTCAACGTATTTCATCCCTGATCAAACATTGTCTGGCAGCTGTTCTGAACGTCCCCAGCTGTGGGTGGATTGGGGACAAGGCAAGGCCCCTCTCCACCTGCCTACTCTTCTTCTTTGCAGGACGGCAGAGCCCAACCTGTGGCTTCTCCCCTGCAGCTGTAACTGGAGAACCGAGGGAGCCTGTGCCACAGGAGAAAAATCCCCGAGGTGCAGGCCCTGCTGTGGATGCAGGATCAGACCCACGCCTGCAGGCCCCTTTGCACATCCATCCAACTGTATTCCCAATCTCTAGGCCCAGGCTAGGCACGAGAACCGGGGCCCTGAAAGGCCCTCAAAGCCACTTTTCCTCTGGGACACCAACTTGCAGCCATCCCAGACACATGGACACCTTGTCTGCTCTCTGCCTTGCTGGCTGAGCTCCCTCAGACGTGCCTTTTAAGTTCCTGAATATTTCAATCTCCCCACATGCATATAAATGCATGACAGGTGCCTAAGGGCGTCTGGGACACCGGAGGCATCTTCCCATCCCTCTCGAGGAGCACTGCCTCCGTCTCCTGTGAGCGGGGAGGGTCCCGGCAGGCTGGTCCCAATGCTAACGTGAGCTTCACTCTCTGGGAGAAATCTGCTTTTTCATCTTTCATGAAGAAAACCAGCAAAAAGTGGAAAGTTTGGTTATGCAGTCTTCTTTCTTCAAGAAGCCAAACTTTGGTTCTTGTCTCCCCCAGTGGGGTTGACCTGTTGCTTTGGCCGTGCAAATAAACTACCTGGTTGAAACTAATCCCTGACTATAAATACCAATTTAACTTCTTGGAAAGCCTCCTTTTTTAAAAAGGGCAGGTGACCAACTTACAGACATATATAATTTTCACTTCTCAGAATAATTTCATGGTTAACCATTTAAGAGACAGTGACGGCTTTGCTGGCGAGCGTATGGAGACACTGGATCACTCAACGGTGTGGAGAGAATGTGAAACACTGCAGTCACTTCCCAGGAGTACGGCAGTGTCTTGCGAAACTAACACGCACTTTCTTCTTACACACCCGGAAACTGCAGTCTTGGGCGTTTATCCCAGAAAAATAAAGCCGTGTCCACACAAACCCTGTACTGAGATGCTTATGGCCACTTTATTCATAACGGCCAAAAGCGGGAAATGCCCACGTGACCACGTTACATGCATGTAAACCTGGTCCCACCTGAATAGGCTCTGTGGACTGTGCCAATAGCAATTTCCTGCGTCCTTACCCAGCGGGACCTGGCTGGCCCGGAGGAAACCTAGGCTTGCAGTAACCATGAGAAGTCTTCTCCCTACGCTGGGGAGAGGAGAGGAGGAGAATTGGGTGTGGCTGCACTGAAGCTAAGTGATGTCCTCTCATAGGGGGAAGGTATAGAGGGTCTCCAGCAACACTTAGAACTAATGGGAATCTGGCATTACCTTGAAATAAAATCTCTAATTTTCGTATTTTTAAAATTTAAATTAATCATAGGTTAATGTAACTATGAAGCTCTAGGGTGCCTGTGTGCACATGTGAGTATAAAATACATACATGCTCATATAATATTCACACATTTTACACAGGTGCATGTGATTATGCAGAGGCATTTATTTCACCATGTTTTGTGTCTGTGGGGAGAATGGAGGCAGCAAAGGTTCCCAGATAAAGACAGCACGGGTGGGCTTCCCTTAGGGTGGTCTCAGCCCGTCCATTGATCTGATGCTGCTCATGAGGAAGACGTTGTTGGGGTGATGAGGGAGGCTGCCGTTCCCAGGCCAATGCTGGCACTGAGTGCCGGGTCTGGCAGCACCTGCCCACCTGGCCCCTTCCCCGCTGCGCCCGTTCGCTGGTTTCCTGTCAGATCTGAGATGACAGCACACACCTCCCACGTGGTGGGGCCTTGGACATGCACATTGGCAGCTTGAGTCTTTCAAGTGACCTTCTGAGCCAGGTCCAGCTGTCTTCTGGGACAAGAAAACAAAACTGCCTTATTGGACAAATTGGATGTTTTGGATTCATTTCTTCCTTACTTCCTGCTGCAGCTGAATATCAGTTTGCTACCAAGGGCCACTGATTGCTAGTGTCTGATGCAAGAAGGCGAAGGACAAAATGGCACCAGACTGAGCCCTCCACGGAGACCTGCAGCAGCCCCGGGCGCGGGGCGAGGTTGCCCCTGCGCACATGGGAAGGCAACCTCGTGGAGATTCCCAGGCTGGTGGAACGCTGGCTCCTCCATCCTAACTGCCGTGAGTGGCCCACAAGCCTGGATCCTACAGCTGTTTTCAGAATACTCCGTCAAAGGTGAAATGGAGGTCTGGGAAATAGGAGGGGAGTCCTCTGCGGCGACCGAGCCTTCCTCTGAGAAAGGCCGCTGAGGTGAGCAGCCAGCAGGACATGTCCAGGAGGCAGAGGTGGAGACGGCGGCAAAGGCCAGCGGTTCCATGCTGCTGCCGTCTCCTGGTGAGATCGGTCACACACCCATCTCAGCAAGATCCAGTTCCCGTCACAGCCTCAAGGAGCTGGGTACCACCACCGGTGTTGTTCCTGGGAAGCTCCTAGAGCATCATTAATGCCTTTGTCACTTCGTGAAGTCATTGCTTTCAGACCTCTGAACCTGTGTAATGTTGCACGGCTCTAGACCCCTCACAAAAGTGAGAATTTGCAGACGGTCCCCCATGTCAGCTCATCACAAGTCCAAGCGCTGATCAGGGAGCCACCATCTCTTTCTCTTCCCAGTGGAGGCATCTCTTAAGATCACCTGGACTTTGCACCCACTGCTGCCTCCCCTGAGCCCGGGAGCCTTCTGTCCCACCTCCGTGGCTGCCGCCCTGTGCTTCAGCTTCTCTCTCTGGCCATGTGATCCTCACCCAGCCTCCAGGTCCTGCCATCTCCATGGGGCCCTGATGGCTCCGCCTCCTCTCTCACAGGTACTGAGGCCTATGAGTGTCAACATCATGAGGCAGCCAGGTACAAAGCAGAAAACAGCCCTTCTCCCTCACTGACAAGTCCACGCAGAGCGCGTGGAGCAGCCGGCAGCTTCCGCCCAGGCCTTTCAGTCTCAGAGGGTGAAACAGGCCTGCAGTGTGGACCAGGGCCCATCCAGTGTCTCTCACTCTGCTCCTCTCAGCTGGGGAAGCCTTGGTTCCCCCTGAGATCACCTTGACCCCAAACCCGCCCCACAGACAGTGGCCTTGGAGTGGCAGCCTTCCCAGCCACCAGGCCCCTGCAGCCGGCCAGGCCCCCAACCCAGGCTCAGCTGAGGCTCAGCCCAGGGGCTGCTGCCACCATGCACCTTCACTCTGGTGGGACCGGCCGGTCGCCGTGAGAATTCCTCTTCCTAACTCCGTGCAGCTGCTGGGAGGAGAATGCGGCGCGGATGCTGAGAGCACCTCGACTTGCGCATTTCTGGCCTCTTACTCCTCCAAGGAGTGCGTCACCCGGCCCTAACACTGTGACTTCATTTTGTCCCGATGCTTGAAAAGCGTCTTTTGTCCTAAGCTGTCGACCTTCTCAATCTCTATTAAATCTCTCTGCTAACCCCAATTTACGGCTCTTTCCCTTAACAAATGGAAACAGTATCTCATCATGGAAGGTCACGTCTTGGGAACAGAGAGGCGTGTAAAATAAATGAGGTAAGCTGGGGGCTGGTGCAGGAGAGGTGTGGCCCACACTCCCTCCCAAAAGGTTAAGGCGGCCAGAGGATTAGGACCCTCCAAACCGGGACCCTGCTTCCCCCCTCCCCCCAATAGACACAGTATATCCACGCAGTCCTTTCCTGTAGACACAAGAACAAAACACAAGAAACCAAAGACTAAGCGTGTGCGAGAGCGTAGAACCCCAGCACATACGCTGGGATTGTGTAATTCCCTGGTAAAAACCAGAACGCTTCCACAGAACTCGACTTCTTTGTCATTACTGCACAGGAGAAAAAAATGCCCTCAGAGCCCCTGAAAATAGAGCAGAAGGCCACGAGGGCCACGAGGCTAATCCAGGATTAAGGAAAACGAGCTCTGAAGACAGACAGAAAAATGCTTCCCCCATAGGCCGAGAAGAAACACAAAAGACAAATAAATTGCGGATTGGGAGCAAGTGGGGAGATACTGTCAGTTAAGGTGACTCATTTCATTTACACACTCCAGCTCATCTGAAGGAGACACACAGAGAAGAAGAAACCCACCCAGGCCAAGGACAGGACATTTGCAGAGAGCTCATCCTCAACACAGGAGACAGAGCCCTCAATAGCATTTCAGCTGCTGGCCTGCCCCTCACCTGCCCACAGGCCCTCCTGCCCCTCACCTGCCCACAGGCCCACCTGCCCCTCACCTGCCCACAGGCCATCCTGCCCCTCACCTGCCCACAGGCCCTCCTGCCCCTCACCTGCCCACAGGCCCATCTGCCCCTCACCTGCCCACAGGCCCACCTGCCCCTCACCTGCCCACAGGTCCACCTGCCCCTCATCTGCCCACAGGGCCACCTGACGCTCACCTGCCACCTGTTTTTCAGGCTCTGCCTGCTCCTCCACGTTGCCCAAGGAGGGCCTGGGTCAGGCCTGCTCTGCCTCCATCTGTTCCTGGCCATTACTGGACACTATGTGCTGAGCCCCACAATGGACTTGCTGACCTTTGTCCTGGCTGAGACACCCCCCCCCGCCTCTTTCCAGGAAGAGCAGCCAAGCCATGAGCACCCTTGTGTGCCCCTGCTGTGTGTATGGTGGGGGCTCCCCTCCACGTGTCACACAGAAAATGTCCCACAAACATGTTGATTCACCAGTCACCTTTATTCCCAGGGCATGGGCAACAGCTGCCCAGAAACAGGATCCCGGGTCCCAGGCAGCCCATCCCGAGGAGCAGGCTGCAGCATAAGGCCCTTGGCCCCAGGGCAGGGAGCAGGGGCACCAGGGCTGCCTTCTGAGGAGAGGGGAGGTGAGTGTATTCCCAAGAAGAGGATACTGTGAATTCCATGACTGGTTACCAGGCAGAACCTCCCACGGCAAGCTGCTGGCCCCTCAAGATGTCAAACTCTGCCATGAATGCTGCAGGTGCTGTTCGTTGCCGTGTTTACTCTACATTTTGTTATCCAGTAAAGTGCCTTCAACTTTTATTCTATACAGTGGTTAGAAACTGAACTATCAAAGCCAGATATTGTTACAAAATTACATTTTAGTTGGTTACTTAATCCAAGAAATACTATTTCTTCTTTCGCTTTCTATAAGTGAGGATATCTGAGCGGGTCATGCTCCACCACTGCCCCGTCGACCACTAGCCCTCATCTTAGCAGAGACAGGGCTTCATGGCTGATGCCCCTTTGTGCAAGGTTGCTAAAGGAAGTCACAGGACCAGCAGCGTCTGTTCTCCCATTCATCCATTCACCCATTCAGCCCATCCACCTGCCCACTCATCCAGCCACCCATCCGCTTGTCCATCCACCAACTCATCCACACATTCACCTGCCTACCTACCCTGCCATCCACCCACCCATCCACCCAACTACCCATCTACTTGTCCACCCATCCACCTGCCCACTCATCTACCCACCCATCCACCTGTTCATCCATCCACCTAACCACTCATCCACCCATTCATCCACCCACCTCCCCATCTACCTGTCCACCCACCCACCTACCCATCCACCTACCCATTCACCCACTCATCCACTCATCCACCCATCCACCTACCCACCCATCCACCTTCCCACTCATCCAACCACCCATCCATCCACCTATCCATCCAGCTGTTCACCCATCCACATACCCTCTCATCCACCCACCCATCCATCCACCTCCCCACTCACCCACTCATTTACTCATCCACACATCCACCTGCCCACTTGCCTGCTCACCACCCACCCACCCATCCACTTGTCCACCCACTCATTCACCCATCCCATCCACCTGCCCACCTGTCCACACATCCACCCACCTACCCATCCATCAGTCCACCCATCCACCTGCCCACTCACACACTTATCCATTCATCCACCCATCCCATCCACCTGCCTACCTGTCCATTCATCCACCCACCTACCCATCCACCTGTCCACCCATCTACTCATCCACTCATCCACCTCCCCACCTGCCCACTTCTCTATCCACTCACCCATCTCTGCCCACTCATCCACTCTCCCACCTATTTACCTGCCCACCTACCCTCTCATCAACCCACTCACCAATCCTCATGCCCACCCACCCACTCACCACTTACCCATGCTCGTCCACCCACCCATTCATCCAACCATTCACCTGCTCATTCATCCCCCTGCTCACTCACCCACTCATCCACCCACCCACCCACCTTCACCCATCTACTCATCCACTCATCCACCCACCTACTTGCCCACCTACCCACTCATCCATCCACTCACCCATCCCCTTGCCAATCCACTACCTGCCCACTGCTCATCCACTCATCTATCCATCAACACACCTACTTATTCACTCATCAACCCACCCATCTATCCACCCTCCCACCCATCAATCCATTTACACATCCACCCACTCTTCCACCCACCCATCCATCTATCCATCCATCCATCCACCCACTTATTCACCCACCCCACTCATCCACACATCCACTCTTCCTCTCATTCACCTGTCATTTATTTACCCATCCATCTATCTATTCATCCACTCACCCACCCATCCACCTGTCTATTCATCAAACCACCTATCCACCCACTTACCCACCTACCCCCTCACCCACCCATCCACCTACCCACTCACTCTTCCACCCATCCACCCATCTAGTCATCCATCCACCCATCTGTCCATTCATTCATCCATCCATTCACCACCTACCCATTCACCCACCTACTCAGAAACTTCCAGCAAGCCACAGAATTTTTGGTTTACCTGTGACATACCCACACATGTCCTCTTTCCAGGTGAGTAGGTAAGTAAAAATTCTCCCTCAATGTGAAGAGGACAGGAGGAAAGAGAGCACTGCCCTCCCAGCTAGCCCCTTCAGGGATGCCGAGGGGTCAGTCCTGTCAGGAGCTGGAGGTGCCCTTCCTCTCCTGCACAGAATGAGATTCAGAATCAGGAAAGGTGTATCTATTTACAGCACAAAGAAGTCGGGAATGGTGCACCCGGGCAGTGAAGGCCACAGGGGTCTGCCTCCTGACCCTTAATGAACATTCGGAGTCCCCAAGTTTCTACTAGACCTGGATGTCTTTGTGTCTAATTAGATGCATACAAGAATTGACATAGCCTTTGACATCCACATAATGGATGCAATGATGTTTCTTGTTCTCTCCACCCGTGAGGTTAAATGGAGTTTTTAAATAAATACATAAATACCCAACCCGTGGTTGAGGCCCATTGTCTCCCTGGATCTCCGGAGCTGTGGCATAAATCTGGCTACTGAAATTAAAGCAGGAAGCTATAACCTGAGCGTCTCAGGGCTGGTGATGGAACCCCACACCGGGCTCTTCTGAGGCTCCCGCACTGAGGCTGGGCCCCCAGAAGGCAGGATGCCCTAGCTGGTCTCGGACCTCAACCTAAGTGGTTACACACTGTCATGACAGCTCCTGGTCACTTCTGGGGCTGGCGGTGGGAGGAACGGCCAGAGCATAATTTAATTGCTTTTCCTTCCTCCCTCAGGTCTGCATATTATATTATATTGAAAAGTAATTATGCAGTGAAAGTAAAATGTCAGCCTGCGCTGTCTGGGAAGCGGCGGCACAGATGTGAATTACTCCCCTCCTCGCGTCTTGCAGACGTCTCTATACCTCTCTCGGTCACACACCACGGTGTGTGCTCATGGGCTGGAGTATTTATGCACACGAGATGATATTTTCTGGGTTTTTTTTTTATTTTTTCCCTTTTCCCCTTGCAGCATCTAGACCCCAAGCTGAGTTGCCTCGTTGGCAATGATTGATTACCCAATATCTAATTAAACCTGATCCCATCATTATTATGCAGAGTGGAACAAACAAACTGAAGGCGGCTGTCAGCGTCGTGATTGATGATGTGGCCAGCCCGGCTTTTGTGGCTCCTCATGTCCCGACGCTTGTTACAAGCAGGCAAAGCCGCACCGGACCAAGCGCCTGTCACTCCCTGCCGCCCGCCACTCCCACCACCCGCGCCCTTCCCTTCCTCCAGGTGAACTTTTAGAGAAGTATATGGGAGTGGGAGAGGGAAAGCAGGGTCACTGAGGACCCACGAGACTCCATCCAGGGTGTTCCATAATGAGATCCAAGTCCTCCTCCATGGTGTCCAGAAGCAGCAGAGGGTGGACGGACAGCGGGGTCTCCAGGAGGCGGGTGTGGAGGAAGAAGGTGTACGTGTCTTTGGCGATGCCTGTGAGTTTGTCTGCTGTGATGCTGCATGCGTGTGCACCATTGCACTCTGTGTGTGCACTGGGGAGCTGCCTGGGGCCTGAGCCACGGCAATGGCAGCACCTTAGGGAGAATGACAGGCGGGACGCTGACGCAAACCTGATGGGGCAATGATTTCTTCTCTATTGTCTGCCAGGCAGGATTCTCTTAGCAGCTCTCATTTATAAATTTTTCAGTTTTAATGTTTTAATTATTTAAAATGCAAATAGGTTCAGGAAGAAAGCAGCAGAAAATACAAATGCCCTCAACAAATTCCTTGTGCATGGGCTACAGGGCTGCAGGTGCAGGCACTGTCCCGCCACGGGGCTTGGGGGCCGCTGTGTCCTGAGAGCTGGGGTGCTCCTGAACTCGGGAGCCGGGTCCTCTCAAAAGACGATTGGCTTGGATGGGACAAGGCAGGTCTGATGTAGAAGACACAGGACAAGGGCCCTGTAGCAAACACACCTGCCCTTAGGAGTCTGAGCATCTGTGGAATATGTGCCGGGGTAAAGCCAGCAGCATCGAGGACCGTCAGTGCTCAGCAGACCTGCCTGTGCTCCCGTCTGCACTCTCCACAGACAAGTACACGGCGAACTCACCACCCCTGGCCCTGTACCCCCAGATCGCCAAACCTCCTCCGGGAGACAGAGCTTCCTCTCCCTTCTCTCTTTCTCTCTGAGGTGTTGATTCCACAGAATGGGCGGCCACCCAGTCCCTCTTCTGTGACAACTCACAGACACCGGTGCCTCAGGTTTGCATCTCAGTAGATGAAAAACAGCAGTACAGGCCAGGTGTGATGGTTCTTGCCTATAATCCCAGCACTTAGGGAGGCCGATGGTGGATCACCTGAGGCCAGGAGTTCGAGACCAGCCTGGTCAACATGGTGAAACCCTGTCTCTACTAAAAATACAGAATAATTAGGCATGGCAGTGCCTGCCTGTAATCCCAGCTACTTGGGAGGCTGAGGCAGGAGAATCGCTTGAACCTGGGAGGTGGAGATCACAGTGTGTCAAGATTGCATTCCAGCCTGGGTGACAGAGCAAGACTCTGTCTCAAAAAACAATGACAAAAAACAAACCACCACCAATACTGACAAAAACAGCACAGCCTCAGGGACTGACAAAAACAGCACAGCCTCAGGGACCAGAGCGGGGAGAGGCCTGAGGTCTCAACTTCAGCAAACACCTGATCATTGGCGGTGGCACCTTGAGACACACACATGAGACTGAAAATGTGGACCTGAGTGCTGTGGGGACCAGTCACATACCAGTCACTGGGCAAGACTCCAACAGAGGCTGATGTGGGGGTCAGCACCCAGTAGGGGGCTCTGCGGGTGGCCTCCTGCTGGTCCTTGCTCTGTGCTCATCCCAGCCTTGGATGCCCAAGGAGGGTGCAGAAGCCCGCAGGGTACACACTCAGCCCAGCCATGGTGGGTCCTGCTCCAGGCTGTGCCCATCCTGGGCTGTCTGGGAGACTCTGGAGAAGGAATTTCATACGGGACAGGCCCCTGAAGAATGGGGCCTCAACAAAAAATGGCAGGAGGCTGTCAACCTCAATCCTCCATCCCTGGTGCCTGCTGCTTCTATCCCAGGACCCCAGAAGGGCTGGGGACCCCTGGGGCACAGGCGGCATCTGAGGAAGAAGCTCATCCGTCTACTCTTACGGGCTTCAGGGCCCATCTTCTCCTGTACCTGATGGTGCAAAAATGCAAAAGCAAATCGCTGGTGTGTGCATTTCTTCTAGATTTTGCTCAGATTTACAAGTTTGTGGGGCGGGGAGGGAGAATGGAGAGCCACGTCTTCTCTTCTACTTTCTGTGAGCACTGTTCATTACTCTGCAGCCTAAAAGCAACCCCATTAGGTAGATGCCCCTGCACCCCTCCCTGTGTGTTGAAGCCAGAGGTTTACCCAGAGGATTCACCCCTAGCATGGAGAGGAGCGGACCTACAGGCACCAGCTTCTATATGCTCTTCTAGGAAATGGAAAAGATATGGGATTTGGAGCCTGAGACCAGATTCACATCCTGACTTCCCAAATGTGGGAAATTCAACCAATCTCCCGGAGTCCAAGTTCTTCATTTGTAAAATGGGCAAATTTAACCCAGCTTTGAGCAAAGAGAAAGTGACAAATAGGAATCTTTGTCACCTGGGAGGGTTCTTGAGGTCAGATGAGGGGCTTCACCTGTGGGAGGGTGTGATGGGAGGGAGGGCAGGGCCACTTGGTCCCTTCCTTGCTGAGCCCTGGAGCCCTTCCGTACTGGCCACGCAGCAGCACCTGTGGGGTGCACGCATGTGGCTGACATACAGTTAATGGCCCAATGCCTCTTATAAAAGCTTTTGCAAACTAGGAATGAGCTTCTGTGCATCAACGGGCTTCCAAGGTATGCTGGATAGAAGAAAGATGCAAAACACAGAAAACGTTGCATGTTTCTGACTTTTCCCATAGTTTAGACACGATTCTCTTTACACCAGTTCCAGCGTCGGGTTTTCTCACCTCCAGGGTCTCAGACGAAAATGCCCCTTCTCCCTCCTCCTTCCACCCTAAGCCCCTCTCCCTGACCCAAGACTTCACGCTGCAGTTTGACTTGGAACTCCAGGTGTGGGTTGGGTGTCGGCTGCTTAAGTGGGATAAGCTGCCGCGTTAAAGAATTCGCTAACGGTTGAACTCAGCTGATTGGCAAATTTAATTTGAATTAGAAATGTAGTCTGTCCTGGTCACTTGGTCAACACACCCATTTCATCAACTTCTCAGTGAGAACAATGCGTATCAGAAATGGCGGAAGACAACTCCTTGCTGGTGCCCCATGCTTCATTCTGCATCATTATTTCCTTTACTGGGGGCAGGAGGGAGCCACGTGCCTTCTGAGCCATCAGATACAGGTCACTGGTAAAGCAGTGGGGAGGACCCAGGAGGAAACTGCAGGACTGAGTGCCTCGGAAGAAGCCTTCAGAGGTTTGGTGCTAAAATGTCTCTCTTGAAGAGCAGGGAAAACCCGTCTTTGTGAACTGAGCCAAGCTGGTTTGCATTCGTGTGAGCGTCAGGGCCTGAAGGAAACCGGTCCTCGTCATCAATCTGGTTCAATTTCCTTTACCTGTCACTGTGTACATCCTTCCTCTTTCTGAGCAAGGGGTTTCTTAGTCCACAGTTACTACACTGAGATAGAAACACGATGGCAAAGTGGCAATCTCAGACTCTGCGGAAATGGGCGTTTTCAGAGTGCAAGTCGGGGTATGATGAAAGGAAGTGAATTGTACTGTCACACCTGGTCTTTGATCCAGAACTCTGGGAAATACGGATTTGTAGAGCGGTGGGAGATTAGGTAGTTATTGGCTATAGTGAACAGAGATCCTTGTTTACAGTAAACATGCTTTGTCCATCAGTGACAGACTGGGAAAAGAAAATGTGGCACATATACACCATGGAATACTATACAGCCATAAATATACACCATGGAATACTATACAGCCATAAATATACACCATGGAATACTATACAGCCATAAATACACACCATGGAATACTATACAGCCATAAATATACACCATGGAATACTATACAGCCATAAATACACACCATGGAATACTATACAGCCATAAATACACACCATGGAATACTATACAGCCATAAATATACACCATGGAATACTATACAGCCATAAATACACACCATGGAATACTATACAGCCATAAATACACACCATGGAATACTATACAGCCATAAATACACACCATGGAATACTATACAGCCATAAATATACACCATGGAATACTATACAGCCATAAAAAGGAATGAGATCCTGTCCTTTGCAGAGACATGGGTGGAGCTGGAAACTATTATCTTCAGCAAACCAATACAGGAACAGGAATCCAAACACCACATGTTCTCACTTAAAAGTGGGAGCCGAATGCTAAGAAGACATGGACACATGGAGGTGGAGAACAACACACACTGGTGCCTGTGGGTGACAACGTCGGTGAGGAAGGAGAGGATTAGGAAGAATAGCTAATGGACGTCAGGTTAATACTTAGGTGGTGTGATGGTCTGTGCACAAGCCACCATGCACACACTTACCTATGGAACAAGCCTGCACGTCCCGCACAGGCTCCCGAGCTTAAAATAAAAGCTGGAGGAAAAATTAAAAAGAACGTGTTTGGTCCTAGTATATGCTGTAACCTCAGCTACCCTGGAGGCTGAGGACAGAGGACTACTTGAGCTCAGGAGGTCCAGATCAGCCTGGGCAACACAGCAGAACTCTGTGCGGGATGGGGAGTTGGGGAGAGATAGCATGGGGAGAAATGCCAGATATAGGTGATGGGAAGGAAGGCAGCAAATCACACTGCCATGTGTGTACCTATGCAACAGTCTTGCATGTTCTTCACGTGTACCCCAAAACCTAAAATGCAATTAAAATAATAAGTAAAGAAAGGAGAAGGAGAGAGGAGGAGGAGGCGGAGGAGGAGGAGGAAGAGGAGGTGGAGGAGGGGAAGGGGGAGGGGGAGGAGAAGGAGGAAGAGAAAGAGGAGGACATGTTTTGAAACTGGACCTGAACTCCATAGAAAGATTTTTGAGTCCAGTTCAGTGACTTGGCTTCAGAATCATGAAGAAACAGTGACTTTTGATATACACCCATTACTATTTTACCAGATACAGAATTACTGATGAATCATCTGACAACCAAGTATTCTAATCCTGTTAAGCTGGTAGAGAGAAAAAAGAAAGACTAGAAAGAAAATGTGTTTTTTTCCCAGCATTGAAAATCGTGTTTTACATAAGGGCACCGTGAGTCCTGCCCCCCGGATGAAGCCAAGTTCAGCCCAGAAAGGTTATCTCAGGCGGGCACTTATGGTGCTTTTCTCTAAATTTTCAGTTCAATTAATCTCCAGAAAGTCGGTGTCTGATCCCCGTGACAGTAGCCTCTGGCTTCTTCAGAGTGACTGCCGAGGAAAAATTATCTGACACATATCAAACATGCAAGAAACCACACTGGACAGCATTAATCAAAACTTTCTCATTTCCCGAAGAATTAAGCATTAAATAATTAATCCCAGCACTACAGGCAGCTGTAAAAGAGGCCTCATGCCTCCCTGCTGGTAGGAATTTGTCCTTGTCTAAAAGACTAGATTGATATATTTATTATTTATCAGATTAATCATGGCCAGGAACATTATAGATTGGCAGCCCAGCCCAGCCGGGGATGGCGTCTGGTCCTTATCAGAGCAGGGAGCCTCCCACCATCGCAGCACCCGGAGGGTGGAGGGAGCAGCTGCCCTGCAGCCTTTCCTGCAAAGGAAAAGGTGTCTATGACATTATTTAGAAAAGAGAACAAGAGAAAAAAGAAAGTCGAGGAAGAAGAGAGCTGATGAGGAAGATATCATTGACCAGGGGCCGTGGGAGACCCAGGGGCTGTGGGCAGGAGTTTCAAGGGACGCCTTGAAGCCAGGATCACGAGCTGTTCAGTAGCGCTGACTGCATAAATCACGCCGCCTTCTTGACCTGGAACCCTTCCCATCCCCTAACCTCTTCCTGCAGTGGCCACACTCGCTCCAGGCAGCTACTGTCTCATTTTTGGCTGATCTTTCTTTGCAAGGCTGGGTCACCACACAGCTGTCCCGGCTGTCCTAGGGGCTGAGCACATCCCACTGAAGACAGGAGGGAGCCGACGTCGGGGAGAGCCTTTCCACGTGACCGTGACTTCGTAGCCTGGGAATTGTGGTGCCTCTCCTTTCATTGTTGTGAAGCTTATTCCATCAGAACGAGGGTTTTCTAATCGAGCAAAACCAAAGGTCCAGGATTTCCACTCAGATTTGAACAGCAAGAACGGTTCGTGGAGGTTGTTATTATGCCCCCAAGCAGAGAAGGGTGTGAAACCTTTCAATCTCATGATTTAGTCACAGATATTTTAAGGAAAAATGAGGTGGCTTGGGTAAATACATTTGGGAAACTCTGGGTAAACTGGCTTAAATGGGCTGCCTTCCTGCAGGACTGCCCAGAGCTTCACAAGGCTGGATGGTTTTGTGGGACCCTGGACGGCTTCCCCAGCCAGGGCCCAACAACACATGTTCACACCCCAACCTGGAGACGTCAGTCCCCCAATGTGCCAGCCTCTCCACCCTCCCCATCCAACCCCAGCCACCTTCTGGCACAGTGCCTGAGTGAGGCACGTTGGACACTGGCAGGAGCCAGCAGCCCTGACCACCCCCCGTCCACTTAAGCATGGCTGTCAATACGGAAAGGCCGTGGACTCACTCTTGAATAGTGAGGGGGCAGGTCTGGAGGGGCCGAAGGACACACACCCTGGTTGACAGAGGCGGCTTCACACAGCCCCCGGGGCAACTCCATCAACCGAGGTGGAAAACTGCTGTGAGGAGGCTGACTCCTCATTTCACGCTCCTCAGTAAAACTTACTACGGAACGTTATTGATAAGTATAAATATATTTATGTACTAAATAACTACAAGTTTATTGAAAATGATGATGTGAATAATTCATGCAGAATAAATTTTATTTTCTTAGAAGAAAATCTACTGACCTTGAATTACTCAAATAGAATGTGGATCTCATCCCCAGCCTCTTCCAGGACTCCCTCCCCTGACCACCCTTCTGCAGGCACAGGTCTGCCCACCCTGAGTCCGCGAGAGCAGCCACAAGCCAATTACAGCATCTGACCCAAGTCCCCTCCTGTCAACACTGGGCCAACCATGGAAGACCCCAGGCCCCCCATTCCTGGGATCAGAAGCACGAAGGTCTCCCTTTTGCAAACACAAAAGCAGAAATAGAGACGCCTTCTCTGGGAAGAATTCCTGCATTTGGGGGAAAGTTGTTCCCTGCAGTGGCAGCTGGAAGGCTCAGGCATCCGGCTCTGTCTGCTCTTCGTAAGCATCGCGTTTTTCTGAGGTGCTGTTTGGTTGCCACATTAAGATAAAGTGTTTTGTTTTACAGCCAGAAAAAGCAAGATGCTAACAGGTTAAAGTGATGTGTTCATTGCCACGCCTTTTCCACGCACAGATACGATTTCACCCTTTCTCTCAGGAATAACTTAATTGGTATAATATAAATGGCATCAGATTAAAAAATGTCCTAAACGTCCACTCGTTCCTCTCAGGAACGCAGCAGAATGATCGTCAGTGGATTTAGAGAGGTTGGTGAGGAGTGTGAAAATTTAATTCCCATTGCTGGACAAATTTGCAAATGTTTTTATGTCATCTAATTTTTTTCCTTTTCGGTTGATTAACTGCAAGCTGTTTTTATTATTTCCAGTATCACCTACATATTCTGCCCACAGTTATGTGTGGGGCCCTGTGTGCAGACCTGCCTCCCGCAGACCCTCCGGACCATGGGCACCTGGCCCCAGGGGTGAGCAGCTGTGGGCTGAGCTGAGGGGGTCAGTGCTGCCTGCGACCGCAGGGCACACCAGGGGAGGACGGCCAGCCCCGAGCCTGGAAGAGAGGCCGGGAGGAACAGGTCTTTGTCAAACCAGGGTGCGTTGAGGGAGCTGGGCCCGGTAGGAGGAGCCTCCTGAGCAGAAACTCAGAGGCTGGAGGAGCCACCGGGCTGGGGCAGCTGCACAGAGAAGCAGAGTCCTACCCAGAGCCGGCAAAACTCGAGCCCATTACAAACCTGACTTTCCTGCAGTGAGAGGTGTGAAGGCAGAATTCGAAGGTCTGCCATGATGGACGGTAACCACGCAGCGTAGTAACAAACTCTGAGTATTGAAAATTTAAAGGGAATTTCCATATTTTTGCATGGAGGTAGGTTTTGAATGAACCCACCGAAGACACTGAAATTCTTAAAATAAATGAGCAAGCATAGAACTGGCTGGGGTGGGCATGGGAAGTGCCATGCACCCTGCCTGGAGATGTAGGTGCTGTCCCTGAGCCCCTCCCTGCCTCTGCCTGCCCTCATCTGCTGTCCTTCCTATGGGAATGTCCTGTGTCTCTTCCTTACCAGGATTCTGCTTACGTCCTGCTGTGGTCTGACTGTCTGTGTCCCCCCACCACAAATCCATATTTTGAAAGCTCACCCCCAAGGTGGTGGCATCAGGAGGTGAGGCTTTGGGAGGGAGGAGATCAGGCAATGAGGGTGGTGTGCTCAAGGCGGGGCAGTGCCCAGTGGGCAGAGATGACTGTGTCTCATTGTCTTTCCATCACGTGAAGGCACAGCAAGAAGGCAGCGCTCGGAGCCAGGGGAACTCCCTAAGCCCACACGCTGACCCTGGACTTCCAGCCCTGAAACGGTGAGAATGAACGTCTGCCGTTGGAGCCGAAGCCTGTCATGAGCCTAAGGTGAACCCCCTCCCTTGGGAAGCTCCTCCTCAATCTCTCTGCAGGTGGCTCTGTGGTGAGACCCCCTTGCCTACCCGGCCACCCCTGCCACCCACCGCTGGTACACATTTCACTAGCTATGGCTTTGTGTGACCAGCTCCATGCCATCAGCTCTGTGTGACCAGCTCCATGCCATCAGCTCTGTGTAACCAGCTCTGTGTAACCAGCTCTGTGCCATCAGCTCTGTGTGACCAGCTCTGTGTAACCAGCTCTGTGCCATCAGCTCTGTGTAACCAGCTCTGTGCCATCAGCTCTGTGTGACCAGCTCTGTGTAACCAGCTCCATGCCATCAGCTCTGTGTGACCAGCTCTGTGTAACCAGCTCTGTGCCATCAGCTCTGTGTGACCAGCTCTGTGTAACCAGCTCTGTGCCATCAGCTCTGTGTGACCAGCTCTGTGTAACCAGCTCTCTCTCTGTAACTAGCTTCCTGTAAACAGCTCTCTCCACACTCAGAGCAGTCCCTGACTCGGAGCCCACCCAGTTTAGGCACAGGAGGGCTGTGTGGGCTGAGCCTGCTGAGGGCACCTGTGTGGACTCGGGATCGTGCTGTTCTCTTGATGTCTTCCTTTATTCAGATAATCTGAAGCGGTTCGTTGGGTAAGGCTGGTTCTCTCTAGAGAAGCCTCTTTCTGAAAAACTCACACCATTGTCATCCTGCCTTTAAAACAAACCCAGCCCCACCCACCACCAGTTGTGTGAACCAGGACAAAAGGGACCAGAGGCTGGGGGACAGGCCCCCATAGAACCTCCAGTCAGATCCACACGCCAAACAATGAGCTGTCCAGAGAACCACTGGACTTTACATAATGACGATAAGGAGACGAGTTAAAATAGAAATAAACACATGGGTATAATTCATCATTGTTTAGCAAATATAAATAACCAACTCAAGATGAAAAAGTTTAGAGCTGGTCGATAATAATCAATGGAAATAATAAAAGTAAAACACTTTTCTATAACTGATTCTGGGACAAGAGGATTTACAGGCAAATTTCATCAAGATTCCGAGAATTATTTTACACCGATACCACATGAATTACAGGAAAGTTACAGCAAGACCACAGAAAAGCTGCTCAATCCAATTCTTAAAATAGCAAAAATCTGAGTGAATAACCTGACAAAGAAGACAGTGTGAGAAACACATCTGGGCTCACGTACGGGTGTCTGTGAACTCCCCGAGAGCCAACTTCTACATGGCTGGGGATTCCGTAAAACCATGTTGTATTAGCCCGTTCCCACACTGCCATAAGGACATACCTGAGACTGGGTGATTTATGAAGGAAAGAGGGTTGCTTGACTCACAGTTCTGCAGGCTGTCTAGGAAGCAGAGCTGGGAGGCCTCAGGAAACTTACGGTTGTGGTGGAAGGAGACAGGGAAGCAAGCAGGTCTTATCACAGCAGCAGGAGAGGGAGAGAGCAAAGGGGAAAGAGCCCACATTTGTAAGCCACCAGATCTCGCGAGACTTCACTCACTATCAGGAGAACAGCAAGGGGATCCACCCCATGCATGACCCAATCATCTCCCACCAGGCCCCTCCCCCAACATCGAGAGTGACAATTGAACATGAGGTTTGGGTGGGGACACAGAGCCAAGCCACATCAGTTGTTAAAAGTAGCCATTATTTAAAACTGGTTAAAATGAATGCATATCAGTTATTTAAAATAGCCAGTATTTAAGCATTTACTAAGGGCTATTGTTAAAAATCGCCATTATGAAAGCCATTATGACATTATTCTGTAAACTTAAAATTAATAAATTGTATTTTAAAAGACATTGTTTCCTAAAGAAGCTACCCCTTTACCCTCTGCATATTCCCATGCCAGTGCAGTGGAAACGCGCTGAGGGGGCCACCGTGCTCCTGCCTCACCCAAAGCTCCTGGAGGTCCCTTTGGCAGCCTGCGGTCAGCATCCCCGCGGGAAATTTACACCATGGAGCCTAGGAAATGCTGCCCATCGGCACTTGCTTCGTTGTGTGGTTTTGTTGACTGTCTAGACTTACAGAATGTAAAAATCTAAAAAACTTAGATTTTACAAAATGTAAAATCAAATGGAAATGTGGGTCATGTCTTTAGCCATGTTATTGTGATGAGCACAGTGAACTGAGAAAAGTTCTCCCTGGGTTGGAAACTTTTGTGTCATTAACTTAAATAAAAATATCCACCAACCTTCATCTCATTCGTATTGAAAGGGATTGTCCATTGCAACCAGAGGTTGGCTACAGAGTCAAGAGTTCCGCAAATTCAATAAAACGTTCTGAGGATCAATTGCTGGTGTGACATTTACAATAAAGAGTATTGTATATTTTATTGTTATTTGTTCATTATGTGCCTAACATCCTTTATATCAGTAGAACGTATTTTTAAAAATATGTAAGCACATGTAAGCATATAGTTTTTTGGAGAGCTATTTACCCACACTAATCTGCAAAAAATACTAATGAATCAGACTTCACAATTCCTTAAAAGTCGAATCTCCCAATATCAAATGGATTTATGAAAAAGGTAGGGTGGCTTACCCTAACAATATATCTGTTAATATATTATATGGCATTAAGAGTTTATTAGGAAGCTGTGTAGCCAGATAAATAGATGTTTGAAAGGCAAGCCCACTAATATCTTCATATGTAAGAATTATCTACCATAATTATATATTAAACTGGCATATTTCATAAATTGAGAAAATCTGTTAAAGGTAAGTACTTAACCTGGTAGGGAACATTTCCCCCAGTCCACCAATCAACATCATCTAATAGTAAAACACCTGAGGTGTCCTCCCTAAAATCCAAGGACTCAGTGCACTTTCCGACATTCTGTGCGGGAGCAGTTGCTGTGTTCAGGGGCTCCCCTGGATTGGCATTTCACTTCCACCTTTGCCCCCAGCAGCCCCGCGGTTGGGGCAAGCTTTGGTCTGCCTGTTTCAGGAGTCTCTGAGGATTAAATCAGATGACACGTGAAGTATTCCTTGTGGCCCCTTCTCTACCGTAAGAGCTAAATACATTATGAGCAGTGCAACTCTGTGAACCAGAAATCACTGGCAGAGTGACTGGGAGCAGGAAACAGAATTGCCATTTTTCACTGATCATGTGATTTTTGCTGCTGGACCACACCAAAGAATCACCTAAAAACAAGTGAACAGACAACATAGCAGAAGGTCAGGCAGAGACACACACACACTGTCACCGATCAGGGGATTTTATGTCACACTGCAACCGACATTTATAATCTATGATGGGAAAGTGATAATTCATTTAAAAAAGAACAATTAAGAAATGAGTAGGATCCATTTGAAGTCTTTTTATAGTTTGAAAAATATGAAAGAGTTTGACTGAAAGGTGAGGTTGAAAATATGCAAGTGGTTTTTGTTTAACAAATTAACGTGAGAACCATTTGGAGGTCTGCGTGACAAAATGTTTCTGAAAATGTGTCTGAAATCACAAAATGGCTGTAAATAATTTTCTCTCCCTCCCTATTTCACTGACGTCCCCCCTCTTTTTTTTGTGACTGAGTTTTGCTCTTGTCACCTAAGCTGGAATGTAGCAGCACAACTTCAGCTCACCGCAACCTCTGCCTCCTGGGTTCAAGTGATTCTCCTGCCTCAGCCTCCCAAATAACTGGGATTACAGGCGCCTGCCACCACACCCAGCTAGTTTTTTGGTTTTTTAGTAGAGACAGGTTTTACTATGGTGGCCAGGCTGGTCCTGAACTCCTAACCTTGAACTCCACCCCCTGTGCCTCTCAAAGTGCTGGGATTACAGGCATGAGCCGCCACTCCTGGCCCTGCCTTCTCCTTATATCCTATTTAATCTAGATGATTGTAAAACGTAAGGTTACAGTAATTATTTGGCTTTCACACTAAAAATACTCAAATAAAAAACAGATATACACACTTGAATATGAAGGTTAGTGATTTAATATGTAGCAAATAAGTAGGGCATTAGTAAGTATGGCAACAAGATAATTTAAAAGCTCTATTTAGTAAAAATAAAAACACATGACATACAAGAAAAAAGGGGTCACCAACCTCTGGATGCAAAAGCATTTCCCAATATGTTAGTTTTTGAGGCAGTGTGCAAATGCACACACATAAATGATGGGCAGGTTTGCATTTTAAAATTAAAGCTAAGTGGAGGACACACTGAGAAAATACTGAAGCAGATATGATTTTAAAATCTCTTATAAATTAGGTAAGAAAACATACTAAGACCTCCATGGAAGAGAAGAGGAGTGAGGCCGTGAACGGAGCTGCAGGAGGGACGAGGCAGGAGCGGCGACCGTGGGTTCACAAGTCACGGCGCTGACGAAAGGCAGGCAGTCAGGAAGGAGGCTTCCTGTCTACCCGTTTTGTAATTTTATTAAAAATGAAAAGACCAGTGGAGCCCGAGTGTGCTGACATGACCACCTTCATTTATTGACCTGCGGGCACACTCACTGCGACAATTTCACAATATGCATTAAGATAAAGGCTGCATCATGTCAGGGATGAATTCACATTCACTGTAGAGATTTTTGTGGAGACAAAAGGTAATAAGAGAACACAAAAATAAATCACAAGTGAACCATTTATGTTTTTACTGGATATTTCCACCTACATGTGTGTGTGCGTGTGTGTGTGTCTGTGTGTGTCTGTGTGTGTGTTCGTGTGTGTATTTGTGTGTGTCTGTGTGTGTTTATTTGTGTCTGTGTGTGTGTTTGTGTGTGTATTTGTGTGTTTGTGTGTGTATTTGTGTGCCTGTTTGTGTCTGTGTGTATTTGTGTGTTTGTGTGTCCGTGTATTTGTGTGTGTTTGTGTCTGTGTGCATTTGTGTGGTCACATATTTATGTGTACAGATATAAAGATATTCCTACCGCAGAGATTATATTAATATATACTTTGTGTTTGTGTGTGTGTGTATTTCTGTGTGTTTGTGTGTCTGTGTGTGTGTTTGTGTGTGTGTCTGTCCGTGTCTGTGTGTATTTGTGTTTGTGTGTGTATTTGTGTGTGTGTGTTTGTGTTTCTGTGTATTTGTGTGTTTATGTGTTTGTGTCTATTTGTGTTTGTGTGTGGTTGTGTGTGTCTGTGTGTGTTTGTGTTTGTGTGTGTCTGTGTGTTTGTGTGGTCACATATTTACCACAGAGATTATATTATATAGTTTGTGTGTGTGTGTCTGTGTGTGTGTGTTTGTGCGGTCACATATTTACCACAGAGATTATATTAATATATAGTTTGTGTGTGTGTGTGTGTCTGTGTGTGTTTGTGCAGTCACATATTTACCACAGAGATTATATTAATATATAGTTTGTGTGTGTGTCTGTGTGTGTGTTTGTGCTGTCACATATTTACCACAGAGATTATATTAATATATAGTTTATGTGTGTGTGTGTGTGTCTGTGTGTGTGTGTCTGTGTGTGTGTTTGTGCGGTCACATATTTACCACAGGGATTATATTAATATATAGTTTGTGTGTGTGTGTGTCTGTGTGTGTGTGTCTGTGTGTGTGTGTGTCTGTGTGTGTGTTTGTGCGGTCACATATTTACCACAGGGATTATATTAATATATAGTTTGTGTGTGTGTGTGTGTCTGTGTGTGTGTGTCTGTGTGTGTGTTTGTGCGGTCATATATTTACCACAGAGATTATATTAATATATAGTTTGTGTGTGTTTGTGTCTGTGTGTGTGTTTGTGTGGTCACATATTTACCAAAGAGATTATATTAATATATAGTTTGTCTGTGTGTGTGTGTCTGTGTGTGTGTGTGTCTGTGTGTGTGTTTGTGTGGTCACATATTTACCACAGAGATTATATTAATATAGTGTGTGTGTGTCTGTGTGTGTCTGTGTGTGTCTGTGTGTGTGTGTCTGTGTGTGTGTGTGTGGTGTCACATATTTACCGCAGAGATTATATTAATATATAGTTTGTGTGTGTGTGTCTGTGTGTGTGTTTGTGTGGTCACATATTTACCGCAGATTATATTAATATATAGTGTGTGTGTGTGTGTGTGTGTGTGTGTGGTGTCACATCTTTACCGCAGAGATTATATTAACAGTTTTCATCTTGCCTTTTTACTTAACAGACATCTTCACCATTTGGACCTCCTTTTTAATTTCTTCTGAAAAAAAACGAGACACGTGCAGAACGTGCAGGTTTGTTGCATGGGTACACTCGTGCTGTGGTGGTTGCTGCACTTACCGACCCGTCCTCTCCCGACTCCAGCCCTCCAGCGGGCCCTGGTGTGTGACATTCTCCCTGTGTCCGTGTGTTCTCAATGTTCAGCTCCCACTCACGAGTGAGAACGTGCGGTGTTTGGTTTTCTGTTCCTCTGTTAGTTTGCTGAAGATGATGGCTTCCAGCCTCATCCATGTCCCTGCAAAGGACATGATCTCATTCCTTTTTATGGCTGCACGATATTCCGTGGTTTCCGGGTACCACATCTTTATCCAGCCTATTATCATTGGGCATTTGGGTTGGTTCCACGTCTTTGCTATTGTAAACAGTGCTGCAATAAACATACGTGTGCATGTGTCTTTATAGTAGAATGATTGACGTTCCTTTGGGAATGTACCCAGTTATGAGATTGCTGGGTCAAATGGTATTTCTGATTCCAGATCCTTGAGGAGTCGTTACACTGTCTTCCACAACGGTGAACTGATTTACATTCCCACCAACAGTGTGAAAGCGTTCCTGTTTCTCCACAGCCTTGCCAGCATCTACTGTTTCCTGACTGTTCTATAACTGCCATTCTGACTGGCATGAGATGTGGACCATATATTTAAATATCCTCAAAGATACGCCTTCAATGGCTTCATAATGTTAGCATCTTATTTGGGGAACGTGTTTTATGTAACCTCCCCTAATATTGTCTGTTTAGCTTCTTCGGGAGGTTTCACTATTGCGGGCTATTCTGCAGTGGACGAGTGTAAACGAATTCCCTTTAGTGCATCTGGGGTCACTGCCTGAGCATTATCTAGTGACCCATTTCCACCACAGGGTCACTGTTCCCTGAGAGCTCCCTTGGGGACCAGAAGCCTCTGCCCTGAACCAGCCCATTTCCACTTTGTGAGCCAGAAGACTGAGAAGAGTGGGGTCCCAGCAGAGACATGCCTGCCCAAGACGTGTGAGGGGCCTCTCTAACCCCCCTGTGGCTGCCTTCCACCTCCTGTGCCGTGACCATGACCATGCTGCACCCGGAAACTGCATTTTGCAAATGTGGATGCCAGCCGTGGCACTGCTGGAGGAATCATCTCCAGGGGACTGCAGTGGTCAGCTGCCTTTCCTCAAGAATGTGTCGCCTGCAAAGTGACACATACGTTCATGCATCTCACATGGTGAAAGGCATTCTTACACATTCCTGCTGGCTGAGGGGCGCCCTTTCAAGACTCTGCCGACACTGGAAATGGTTCTGGCACTATAATTATTAGCTCTGTTAAATTTCCTACTTGGATATTTGGTACTATGGATTCTGCTAAGTACAAACAAAATCTCAAAGCTTTTTTATTTCTACTTATTTAACTTAAGAAAGAACAAAAAAAGACAAGAAACATAGTTGTGCAAATGAAGATAATAAACTTAGCATTTCCGTCCGCATGAGGAGGGGGCGTTGTATAACCACCCTTTTGCTTTGATAATAAAAATCTAATCTTATTTTGGTGTTAAGAACTGGGGCATTCATCTTATTAAAAATAAATATTTTATACGTGTTTCCATAATCTCCTTCACAGCAGATTGCTGTTGGAACTGTGCGTTTGTTTCTGTCTTTTCCCGTTTGGGTCTGGTTATGGAGTTGATGATTTCTTCACTGAAGTTATTTCAGGCCACTGAGCCTTAATACTTTGAATTTGTGTCATTAATTTCATACCTGACCCAGAGCTACGTTTTTATTACATTAAAGAGCGCTGGAGTAGATTGCCTTCACTTAGAAATAAGTATTAGAAAAAAATCCAACCAAGACAATTGAAGCTGTTTCTATTTTATCTATAGCTGTTTCTCTTTAAAACTGGTTGGCAAAGGTCTTTTCTACTGTTTTCTATAAGGAAGCCAAAGAAGACTTCTGAGTCCCGGGTTGGCCTGGGATGACCTAGGATGACCTGAGATAACCTGGGATGACCTGGGATGACCTGAGATAACCTGGGATGATCTGAGGTGTCCTGAGACGTCCTAGGATGACCTGGGATGACCTGGATGTTCTAGGATGACCTGGATGATCTGGGATTCCTGGGATGATCTGAGGTGTCCTGAGATGTCCTGGGATGACCTGGGATGACCTGGGATTATCTGGGATAATCTGGGATTACTTGGGGTGACCTGGAATGTCCTGGGATGATCTGGGATTACTTGGGGTGACCTGGAATGTCCTGGGATGACCTGAGTGATCTGGGATGACCTGGGATAACCTGGGATGACCTGGGATGACCTGAGATAACCTGGGATGATCTGAGGTGTCCTGAGACGTCCTAGGATGACCTGGGATGACCTGGATATTCTAGGATGACCTGGATGATCTGGGATTCCTGGGATGATCTGAGGTGTCCTGAGATGTCCTGGGATGACCTGGGATGACCTGGGATGACCTGGGATTATCTGGGATAATCTGGGATTACTTGGGGTGACCTGGAATGTCCTGGGATGATCTGGGATTACTTGGGGTGACCTGGAATGTCCTGGGATGACCTGAGTGATCTGGGATGACCTGGGATAACCTGGGATGACCTGGGATGATCTGGGATTCCTGGGATGATCTGAGGTGTCCTGAGATGTCCTAGGATGACCTGGGATGACCTGGAATTATCTGGGATGACCTGGATGTCCTAGGATGACCTGGGATGATCTGAGATCACCTGAGATCACCTGGAATGATCTGGGATGTCCTGGGATGATCTGGGATGACTTGAGATGACCTGGCATGACCTGGGATATTATGGAATTTTCTGGGATGATCTGGGATAATGTGGAATGACCTGGGATGATCTGGGATGATTTGCAATGATCTGGGATGATCTGGGATGACCTGGGATGACCTGGAATAACCTGGAATGTCCTGGGATTATCTGGTATGACCTGGGATGATCTAGGAAGATATAGGATAATCTGAAATGACCTGGAATGATCTGAGATGACCTGGGATGAGCTGGGATGACCTGGGATGATCCAGGATGATCTGAGATGACCTGGGATAACCTGGGATGATCTGGATGATCTGGGAGAATCTGGGATTATCTGGATAACCTGAGATGATCTACAATGACCTGGGATTATCTGGGATGAGCTGGGATGACCTGGGATGATCCGGGAGGACCTGGAATAATCTGAGATGACCTAAAATAATCTGGGGTTACCTGGGATGATCTGAATAACCTGAGATGATCTGCAATGACCTGGCATGATCTCGGATTATCTGGGATGACCTGGGATTATCTGGGATAACCTGGGATAACCCGGGAGAATCTGGGATTATCCGGATAACCTGAGATGATCTACAATGACCTGGGATTATCTGGGATGAGCTGGGATGACCTGGGATGATCTGGGATTATCTGAGATGACCTGGGATAACCTGGGATGATCTGGATGATCTGGGAGAATCTGGGATTATCTGGATAACCTGAGATGATCTACAATGACCTGGGATTATCTGGGATGACCTGGGATGACCTGGGATAACCTGGGATGATCTGGGTTGACCTGGGATTTGGGATGATCTGGGATTATCTGAGATGACCTGGGATAACCTGGGATGATCTGGATGATCTGGGAGAATCTGGGATTATCTGGATAACCTGAGATGATCTACAATGACCTGGGATTATCTGGGATGAGCTGGAATGATCTGGGATTACCTGGGATGATCTGGGATTATCTGAGATGACCTGGGATGACCTGGGATAACCTGGGATGATCTGGGATTATCTGAGATGACCTGGGATGACCTGGGATAACCTGGGATGATCTGGGTTGACCTGGGATTATCTGAGATGACCTGGGATGACCTGGGTTGACCTGGGATAATTTGGGATGATCTGGGATTATCTGAGATGATTTGGGATGACCTGGGATGATCTGGGAATAACTGGTATGATCTGGGATGACTTGTGATAATCTGGGATGATCAGGGATGACCTGGGATAATCTGAGATGTCCTGGAATTATCTGGGATGACCTAGGATTGCCTGGGATGATTAGTGATTATCTGGGATGGTCTGGGATAATCTTGGATGATCTAGGATGACCTGGGATGATCTGGGATGTCCTGGGATGTCCTGGCATGACCTGGAATTACCTGGGATCTCCTGGAATAACCTGGGATGACCAGGGATGACCTGGAATGATCTGAGATGACCCAGCATAACCTGGATGTCCTGGGATGTCCTGGGATGTCCTGGCATGACCTGGAATTACCTGGGATCTCCTGGAATAACCTGGGATAAGCGGGGATGACCTGGAATGATCTGGGATGACCCAGCATAACCTGGATGTCCTGGGATGATCTGGGATGTCCTGGGATGACCTGGGATCTCCTGGAATAACCTGGGATGACCGGGGATGACCTGGAATGATATGGGATGACCCAGCATAACCTGGATGTCCTGAGATGATCTGGGATGTCCTGGAATGATCCGGGATAACCTGGGATGTCCTGGATGTCCTGGCCCCTGTGGTTCAGATACAGATCTTCATCAAAGCCATGCTGACTCCTCCAACCACTAGTGCCTTTGGGGTCTGGGACAGGAGGATGCATACTTGCAAGCCACTTCTCTCAAGGGGATCCCATGGCTGTCACCTTGATGTGGATCTTCTAGCTCTTCAGGCACTGGGAGTGGCCCTACTGGTTGTTCTGTGCACAGCATAGGTCCAAGGGAAAGACATGTCTAGAGAAAAGGAGGTGGGGGGGCACTGGCTGAAACCCTCGATGGGCCGGGCAGGGCCTGGGAAGTTTTGTCTTTCTTTTGTGCATGTTTTGTTTTGTTTCGTTTTGTTTTTTAGGATCACTTCTACATAATTTATTGCTTGCAAGCAACCTAGTCCCTGGGGAGCTTCCACTGTAAAGGCTTTCCACTGCTGTTGAATCAGCACCTTGTGTGGGTCAGACCTGGAGAATGCAGTCACCAAAGCCGCTCTACCTGGACCCCTCCCCAGGTCCAGCCCGCACAAGGTGCTAATTCAATATACATAAAAATTATATATATTTCTAAATGTATGTCATATATTTAGAAATTAGAAATATATATAATTTCCAAATATATATATAAATACATTATATATATATTTGGAAATTATATTTTATTATATATCACATATTTATATAATATATATTTATATAATATATATTTATATCTTATATATTTATATAATATATAGTTATATATTATATAATATATTTATATATTAAATATTTATATAATATATAGTTATATATTATACAACATATATTTATATATTATATATTATATAATATATATTTATATATTACATATTTATATAATATATATTTATGTATTATATATTCATATATTTATATATTACATATTTATATAATATATATTTATATATTATATATCCTTATATTTATATATAATATATTTATATATTACATATTTATATAATATATATTTATATAGTATATATTTATATGATATATATATTTGGAAATAATATAATTTCCAAATATAAATTATTTCTAACAATATATACATTTCTAATATATATATATATTAGAAACAGTTCAAAACACAAAGCTCTGGCCCATTCTGCCACGGCACAAACTACAAAGGCTTGCTCAGAAGCTGAGGGGCACTCTTGAGTAGCATGTCTGAAAAGTGAATAAAAATCCACATAAAACAAATACTCAGATTGCTTCTGTAGGATCACAGATAAGGGTGACCCACATCCTAGTCTTCCATATGACTGACCCTGCCAACCCTGTCTTACGAAAACATTTCAAAACTAGCATAAATGAGTTAAATAACCCCAATCCCTTAATTCAAGCTAAACTTGCAGTTTAACAGCTCTGGGAGTTATATCTACACTAACACTAACACCACACACTGCCATGCTTAACACCACACACTGACACCACACACCGACATGCTTAACACCACACACTAACACACTTCCGGGTGGCGTTGCCTCCCACTCTCCCAAGCATGGCGCACAGGCAGGTGTGGACGTCCTGTTCCTTGACTGCAGTGGGAAGTCAGGCCCTGGATTTGCTTCAGGAGGTCCCCTGTGGACCCCGACTTTCCCCGGGAGATGGTCGGCCTCCGGAAGCGCCTGGCCCCTTTTTCCTTGACTTCTACCTGTGCAGGTGGTCCTTCCCTCAGCTCCTCATGATAACACAGGTCTTCCCTAAGTCACAGGGAGACGATCAAACTGTGGTGTCCAAGCCCCCTGAAGTGGCACCTGCAATCTCCTTTCAATCTGCTCTCAGTGCCCCTCCCCACCCTGCAGGGCTGTGGCTGCTGTGGACGTGGCTCTCATACTCCTCCACTCTCTCCAGCTGTTTCATGTCAGGGTGTCAGTGAGGAAACAGCGAGATAAGGGGACAGTAAAGGCCTTACTGTTGGCACTGCCATGGAAAGGGGCTGCAGACACCGTGTGTCCAACCAGGGCCTCATGGCCCTATGAGGGTTGCCTCGCTGACCACATGCCTGTGGGCACACACGCACATGCCAGGTTCCCCATGCCAGGGGTTCTGTAGCATCCAGGCTCTCAGGCAGGACTCAAAATGCATTCTAGCTGCTCTGTTTCCCTGAAGGCTGCATGGTGGGCCTGGTGGTGCCCTCAAGCCTCCTCCAGCAAGCTCTGGGCACTCAAGCCAGCCCCTGGCCAGGCATCAGGTGACACTTTCACAGAGAACGTCTGGAAAGTAGGGGGAAATCCTGGTCCCCTCGGAGCCCTTGCTGGAGGGACCCCTGCCCTGTGCTTCTGAGATCTGATCCACGTCAGGCATTTCCATGTGGAGGTATCGCCTATCTCAGCCACAGAGCCACCCAGAGAGCTGGCTTTCCGTCCATCTCTGTACCACGAGCAGCCATGCAGCTTTGCAATTTCTCCTCTTTTCAGGGGGATCTTACCTGCCCAGGGATTCGTTCTTGAGACGGTGCTCATTTTCCCTGCTCCCATCTGTGTTTGAACCTTTCCCAGTGCCAACCTTTCACCCAGGACACAGCCACATCATCAACCGAGAGCCCGAGGGGCTCAGTGCCTTTCAGCAGCGGCAGATACCAGTGCCATCCCTCCTCCAGACGCCCTCGTGCTGCCAGGCCAGCTCCGTTTCCAAAGGAGACTCGTGGTGGGCTGGGTCCTTCTCTGCTGTGAGAACACGGTTCCATCAGCCCTTTCCTTTCACACTAGGAGAGAAATGAGTTTATATGATGAGCACAGCCCTGGTGGGTTTGACGATTTCCTTCTGTGAACGAGAGTCAGAAAAACCCTTTCCTCATTTGGATGCAAAGGGGAAGCAAAGCCCAGCGTAGGACCTGCACTTGTGCGCACCTTGGTTCTTCCACTGGAGCTTCTGAGCGGACGGACAAGGTCAGGGAGACTCGAGTGTCACTGCTTGAAGGCATTTCACGCAAGGATGGTGAGGCCGCGTGAAGGGCAGCACAAGGACAGGGGAGCGGTGGGCTCAGGGCAGGAGGGGGTGAGCACAGGTCTGGCCACAGAGCCAGCTCCACATGTCACACACCGAGTTCCTTTGGCGTTCAGCCATTCACTGGCCAAGTCCTAGCCTGGACATCCATGGTCCCAGTGTTTGTGACAGCAGGCTGGGGTCCACAGTGGGCTGGCCTTTCAGTAGGTCCTCGTGGGGGCACTGGTTAGAGGGGCCTCGGAGCCTGGCAGTGATGCCTGTGGGCTCAGTCTCTGAACTCTCCAGGGTGCACCGTTCCACGGCTCTGCAACCAGTGGCAATGTTATCCGAGTCTCACCTGGGCAACAATGAGCAGTGGCCACTGGTCCAAGCACCCAGGGCTGTGTGAGATCAAGTGAGAAAAGGGAGGTCAAGGGCTCAGCTCTTCTGAAAGGTCACACGCTTTCCATAAGCCCCGCTCCACACTCCAGGGCCTGTGTGAGTCCACCCACCTCCCCCCGAGCTGCCACAAGGGCCCTGACCCGGTCTCTTCTCTCTCTGGCTGTCTGGGTGGTGCTGCCACACTGGGTCGGCCAGCTGACTGCAGGTGCATCTGACCGGCTCACGCATGTCCTGCCTCAGCCTCAGGCTGACCTTGGCTTGGCTCTTTAGGAAACCCCTTGGCTTTGAGCAGAAAGACACTGAGCTTCCTGGCAAAGTGCACCAGAAAGAGCAGCCGTCAGCCCAGGGAGGAGTGGGGGTGAGTGGGGTCACAGATGCGACATTCTGGTCTTTCCTGTGTCCTCATTTCAAATGTCTTTTCAGCTCCAGAAATGCTGCCAGCGTCAGCAAGCTATAACTGGCACACATACATATCTCTGCATGCTTAGGTATGCAGGGGCACGCACACCTATGCACACACGCTCACTTTTGTACACTCAGACACACGCTCCTGCACACCCTTACACATGCTCATGGATACTGTCACAGTTACACACTCATGCCCACCCTGTCACACTTTATCTTACACACGAACACTTACACTCAAGCTCACATGCGCATGTTCACACACACATCCACACATAAGCAGATACGCACACTCTCTCACGGGAGCACACACCTTTTCCGCATCCTCTGACCTTTGCCATTAGAAGTTGACATGTGTGGACCTCCCTGCATCACCCTAAAGCAGTGACATTCTGTTATAGCAGGGTGAGCTCGAGGTGGCCACTGGGAGCTGAAATTCCTTGCTCGACCTCTAGCCGAGGTGACCGCATGGATCAGGAGGTCTGTGAGGCCCGGGTCCAGTCTATCATATGGCCTGCGGCTGCTCCTCCTTTCACCCCAAACACCAGAACCTGAATCTGGCCTCTTTAAAGTAAGTGATAAACTCTGCAAACACCATAACCGACCTCCCAACTGACACACCTGTGCCCCAAAAACCCGCCCACAAGGGAGGAGCTGGATGGAATGTGCCAGAAGCAGGGGCCAGGCTTGCTGCCACCCACAGCTGAACACTTCAGTAGGCACTGCCCTTCCAGAAGGCTCTGGTTCATTCCGTATATTACCACCACCAAGAACCAGACAAAAAGACGAAGACCTAAGCAAAAGGTGTTTCTCAGGAAAGCCAGTGATGGATAAGATTGCAGGCTGCAAAGCTCAGCTCGTGCGGAAGACGCCAGAGTGCCCATGTCGTGCCTGTAAAATGACTACTTGATAATTTGTTAAGCACATGTCAAATATGTGCATACAGGCACCAGAGGGAGCACTTTGGGGTGCTCTATTTACAAATTTTTAATTAAATTTTCTGTGAAAATTTGTTCTCCAAATAATTAGAAATAGCAGCCGTTGCATTGGTGTTGCTCTCCCGTGTCCCGGTGGCCTTCCGTGGAGTGCTTGGCAGTCCTGTGTGCCAGCGTCGTTTGTTAATTAGGCTGAGTGTGACGCATGAGAACTTCAGCCGGAATTGGCCCCAGGGTTGAGGGGCAGGCTCATGTCCACACCGGCAACTCTTCTTCTGCATGTCTCCAACATAGCAGCTTGTTGGAGCAGGAGGGTACCTTACTGTTTTACAACTCGGTGGGATATATCACTAATAATCTTCCCTTGCATAGAGCCTTAGCACCTGTATGTAGAAGCCTTCTACCTGCACTGCAGCAGGGCTCCTGCTACCCTAGGTAAGCTCTGGTTGAGGACTTCCGCAGGGCAGCTCTTCAGCCAGGACTGGGACATCCATCCGTACAATGTGGGATTCACATGAGGCCCAAGCTTGCTGTAAATAGTAAATGCTTCCCCTGCGTAAGAAGCGGAGTGGCTCAGCTTGACTGGAGTCTCCTGTCATGCTCACCTGCACGCATCTGAGCAGAAGCAGAGCCACCAGCGACGCTGAGAGCCTTCTGTTGCCTCCGAGAGCATCCCACGGAGCACAGAATTCTGCAGAACCTCCCATCTCCCAAGCCTTGGAGGGAAGAGTAGAGAGAGTTCCACCGCAAGACAAGATTGTCCGTGAAAACCAAGGTTCTTGAAGGAAGGGTTGCTCTGCAGCTTCCACAAAACCAACCTGCCTCCGGAGCGTGAGCATCAGGCCTTGCTCCTGAGCTCGGGTGTGTATCTCAGAGCGTATCTGGGTCCATGATTCCCAGGGGGCTTCATGCATCCATCCCCTTCTGGGCGGACCCCACAGGCATGCTGCTGCCCGTGTGGGCGCACTTGGTGCCGGTGTATTGCAGGCAGGCATGGCCTGAGCCACAGGGTCTTGGGCCATGTCACTGTGCTCTCTGGACACTCGAGAGGGAGGCTTCTTGCTCCTCTTCTGGGAGCAAGAAGCCTCCCTCTTCTGACTTCGTGCTGGGAGAAGTCAGGAGCAAATCAGCTGCCACAGGAAGAACGGACCGCGACTCTCCCAGGCACCTCTCCAAGGCCAGCACCAGCTCCTCAGCCTGCCACGGGCTCCTTTTCCCCATGGCCCCCCCTTACTTCCCACCTAAGCCGTAGCACCCCTCCTGACCCCCAACCTAAATATGATGATGTGTTCATCCACACTGGGTGAGGCGGAAGTTCTCTGGGGATGTTTGTATTTTAATGACCACTAGGTTTTAACCAAGAGAACGATGAGTCATCTAGCAGGAAGGGGAGGCTGAGGCAATCTTCCTCCAGTGGCCTCCAGTCCTGGAATCCAGCTCCGGGGCAAGGCTTCACTTGTTCATCAGAGCCACGGTCATGGGCAGCAGGAGCAGGTGGAGGCCGTGGGGGAATGAGACCATGCAGCAGGACCCTGTTGTTGTCATTCAACAGGAAAATGAGGGTGGGGGGCTAGGCTAGGAGGCAGGGGGGGTGGGAGGACCCCCCAAGGGTGAGGGCTATGCAGGCACCAGCCAGGAGCAGGGGAGACACCAGCACATGTGGACCCAGCTTTGTCTGTGAGGTCAGGAAGGTGCCGGTGCCCCCCGAACCCCAGGGGTGCCCTCGGAGAGACTGATTCGCCTGAGACCTTCAGGTGAATCGAACGTGTCCCAGCTGGACTTGGCCCCAGGCCTGTGTGACTCTGGTGTTCTCTGAAAATGGAACAGAGCCTGTATATGGCAGTGGCCCATGGGCCCTGTTACGTCCGCCCCCTTCACACCAAGGGCAGAAGAGAACAGATGCTGCCTTCTTTCTTATCACGGCTGTGAGAACGATGCCCTCAGCACACGAGCCGCCCTCTCTCTACCTTCGCCTTGACTGGGGGCTCTGAGCATTGCTGAGACCCTGGGCCACCGCCATTAAACCTGTTGATGCCAATCCAGAGGACTTGGGACCCCAGAGGACTTCAGGGGAGCTTAGCCCAGACAGAAGCTCAGCACCCTGGTGTGCACCTCTGCTCCTGGGGACTCCGTCCTACCCCCTCCCCATGCCTGTTGTCACACACATCATACACACACACATAGACACCCAGAGACACACACAGACACACACATCTGTGCATACAGATATACAGAGACAAATACACACACACACATGCACATATAGAGACACACACAGATATACAGAGACACATACACACACGTGCACATATACACATACAGATATACAGAGACATACACACACATGCACATACACACACAGACATACAGAGACACATACACACACATGCCCATACACACACAGATATAGAGAGACACATACACACACGTGCACATACACACATACAGATATACAGAGACATACACACACATGCACATACACACACAGACATACAGAGACACATACACACACATGCCCATACACACACAGATATAGAGAGACACATACACACATGTGCACATACACACATACAGATATACAGAGACATACACACACATGCACATACACACACAGACATACAGAGACACATACACACACATGCCCATACACACACAGATATAGAGAGACACATACACACATGTGCACATACACACATACAGATATACAGAGACATACACACACATGCACATACACACACAGACATACAGAGACACATACACACACATGGCCATACACACACAGATATACAGAGACACATACACACACGTGCACATACACACAGATATACAGAAACAAATACACAGATATAGAGAGACATATACACACATGTGCACATACACACATACAGATATACAGAGACATACACACACATACACACACAGACATACAGAGACACATACACACACATGCCCATACACACACAGATATACAGAGACACATACACACATGTGCACATACACACATACAGATATACAGAGACATACACACACATGCACATACACACACAGACATACAGAGACACATACACACACATGCCCATACACACACAGATATACAGAGACACATACACATACACACATGCACATACACACACAGATATACAGAGACAAATACACAGATATAGAGAGACACATACACACATGTGCACATACACACATACAGATATACAGAGACATACACACACATGCACATACACACACAGACATACAGAGACACATACACACACATGCCCATACACACACAGATATACAGAGACACATACACATACACACACAGATATACAGAGACACATACACACACGTGCACATACACACAGATATACAGAGACAAATACACAGATATAGAGAGACACGTACACACATGTGCACATACACACATACAGATATACAGAGACATACACACACATGCACATACACACACAGACATACAGAGACACATACACACACATGCCCATACACACACAGATATACAGAGACACATACACATACACACACAGATATACAGAGACACATACACACACGAGCACATACACACAGATATACAGAGACAAATACACAGATATAGAGAGACACGTACACACATGTGCACATACACACACAGATCTACAGAGATGAATAC